>NW_004955432.1:1249192-1307521 GCF_000276665.1 Chinchilla lanigera
GCCGGAAGCCCTCCTTCTGGGGAACCAGAGGGAATTTTTTAAAACAACATGATTAGGGCCTGGCTCAAGTGCCATATGACACACACGGGGTGCACAGTAAGAGAACTGCAGCTAGCCTCTCTCCACCAGCTGGATTTAACAACCACACATGCCGCCAGTCAGCAGGGCCACCTGTGAAAGATGATCCTTCTAACGCCACAAGGCTGAGACCCAGTCCTGTGCCCCAACACCTGCTCCTTGGAGCCATTTCTAGGATCTGCAAGTTGGGCAGTTCAGCCACCATACCAGGTCCAAGAACAGCAGAACCGTCTCTTTCCTGAGCATCTTAGTCTCTTTTCTGTTGTTATGACATAACATGTGAGACTAGGTACTTTATAAAGAAAAGAGGTTTGGCCAACTCACAGTTCTAACCCTGGTATCTTCCCCACTCTGGGAAGGACTTTCTGGCTACATCACAATGGTGTACAGCCTCACAATAGAAAAGCATGTGAGGGGCTGGGGATTTAGCTCAGCGGCAAAAGCGCCTGCCTGGCAAGCGCAAGGTCATGCGTTTGGTTCCCGGTACCGGAGAAAAACAAAAAAAAAAAAAAAGAAAAGCATGTGGAAGAGGTCACACGGTTGGACAGGAAGCAAGACAGAAAAGACAACTGGCCCCACTTTCTAAAACCCATCCCCAGAGAATTAGTCCACTTCATGCCACCAGCACTGATCCCTTCCAGGACATCCCGCACATACACACACTGCCACGCCCTCTAAAGACCCTGTCATCTCCATGCTACCATGTGAGAGACCCAGCTTCCAGCCTGTGAACCTTGGGGGACAAACCACATCCCACCCAAGCCATAGCAATGAGTGCTCCTGATGGAAGTTTGAAGGTCCCATTGGCACAAAAGGCACTTTCAGGAGCAAGCTAGTCCACCCTCAAGTTCCCAGCCAGGTGGATCCTAAGACAGAAGCCATTAAAATGGTGCCCAGTTAGCCGGGCATGGTAGCTAACACCTGTAGTCCCAGCACTCTAGGAGGCTGAGACAGGGGCAGCACAAATTAGAGCCCAGCCTGGGCAATTAGCAACTTAACGAGACTCTGTAAAAACAAAAGAAGAGCTGGGGATGTAGCTCAGTCCTGAATTCAATCTGCAATACCACAAAAAACAGCCTAATGACTGGACAGACAATCCTTGATTCATGTGTGTGTGTGTGTGTGTGTGTGTGTGTGTGTGTGTGGTACGCTGAGGATGGACCCCAGGTATGTTAGACAAGCACTGTACCACTGAGCTAACCCATCCCACAGTCCTTAATTCTTGACTTCTGTCATTGTTTCTCCACTGGGGTGCAAAACTGACTCCACATCTTTTGCACACCCCCACCTTGTGCCCAGGAAGATGTACAATGCAATCTTGGACATTTCCAGAACTGTGGGTGCCACAGGCAGCACCACACACTGCAAGTCAGGCTCAGACCCTTAGAGAACAACCTGCTAGCTACATGTGATAGAGCACTGTGCAACCTTAAAAAGGAAGGAAATTCTGACACGTGCTGCAACCTGATAAGGCTTAAGGGCAGCCTCCTGAGTGACATCACTGGTCACAAAAAGATAAGCACAATTCCACTTATATTCCACTTATATGTGGTGGTTAGGGTAGCCAGGTTCATAGAGATAGCCAGACGAATGACTTGTCAGGAGCCGGGAGCGAAGGGGTGAGAACTGACTGTTTCATGAGCACAGACTTGAAGTTGGGGGAGATGTAGGAGCCGTGGAGCTGGATGATGGTGATAGCTGCACAACAGTGTTAATGTACTTAATGCCCTGAACTGTGCACTTAAAAATGGTTAAGACAGTAGCATCCCGTCAGTAGCCTGACTGTTGGACTAAAAACAGCTTTGACCATTTACTGTCAGTACTGAGATGGCAGTGAGGCCATTCAGGGCCTCCCAGAGCCCTTCCAGCAAAGACAGGAATCAACCCTCCTGCCTTGCCCATGTGGGCCCAGGAGAAAGGACCTCCCGCCTTGACACATCCAGCTCTTGGCTAGATTGAAAGGACAGCTTTCACTCCACTTCCGTACATTCCCCTAAGGAAGCAAGCAGCTCCTCTGGCTGGTGATATTGACAGTTACAGGCCGTAGTCCCCTGGTGGCCAGGCCTTGGACTACAATTCCCTGTAGCTGGCCTTATCTTTGTTAGGGAAGCAGAGTGAGCTGGGCCCACTTGAACAAACTGAAAATTCTCTTTCTGCTGCACCTCCTCTGTATGATCAGGTGTTAGTCAAACTGGCCTCACAGAAGAGACCTGGCTTGTCGCTGTTACTTTTCTCTCATTGCTGGGACAAAATGCTCAACACCCAGAATTAAGGAGGGAAAGGTTTATTTAGCTTACTGGCTGTGGAGGTTTCGGTCCATTCTTGGCTGGCTCCAGGGCAGGGTGGCACATGGCAGAGGGCAAAAGTTCATGGTGGTAGAAGACAGCAAAAGCAACAAGAGCAAAAGAGAAGAGCAGCAGTGGGAAGAGCAAGCCTCTTTCCCTCCCTCATACTGTAGGCAAACTACCTGCCCCAGGGCAGGTATAGCACTCACACCCATAATCCCCACATTGGACAATGGATCAATCATAAACTCTAGAAGTCCATCCAATGACTGCATGAGGTTTTCAGGGGACATCCAGACACAGCCATAATATGGCTGAATTGGGTTTCAGATTTCCTGAAGTAGGGGGTTCACTCCTAGCCTAACTGAAAGATTTTCTCACTTCTACTTTCGAAGAGCTGGTCTCTACTTAAGGTTTTACTAGGTGAAAATGGAAAAGTCAGTCCTCATTCAGAGGCATCCTGAACCCCTTCTCTGCTGGCAAGAAGAGGCAGAAATGAGAAGTTAGAGCATAAGGATTTCATCCTCCAAACCCCCATGAAAAGACCTTCTAAAAATATGAAAAGTAGGACAGACTCTCAAAAACAAAGCCTCTTGCAAGCGAACACAGTTAGCTTTATACAAAACTCACTACCTTATTTCTTTCTTTCATTTTGTCCAAACAGAATAATTTTCTAACCATCATCAGCCCATGAACCTGCATTTCACAAAAGCTGGACAGTATTTCTCTGAAGTATCATTTTGCTCTATAATTCTATGGCACCGTAGTTCTGCCTTACTCACAAGTCATAAGTTCCGAGACCCCCGGTGGATTCCTGACACCAGAGACAGTATCTATTGTAAAGTTTAATTTATAAACTACACATAGTAAGATAGTAACAGAAAAAACTACTAATAAAGAAAGATAGCTGTAACAATACTTTGATAAACATTGTGTGAATGTAGCCTCTCTCTCTTTCAAAATATATTACTGTGCTGTACTTGCCCTCCATGCTGACATGAGATAACACAGTGCCTGCATGACGGGATGACGTGGATGACACAGTAACAGAAGACGCCCGCCCTGCCAGTATACTTCAGTCTGTTTGTTGCCCACGTAACAGTTCCAGTTCCAGTTCCTGTTACTTTTGACTCTTAGAAACAGCTAGTCACTGTGATGCACATCGTATAAACCAATCCTCAATTGACAAGCCATTCTATCTCTGTACTTCCTGCTTGTTTATCCTATATAAGCCCTAGACCACCAGAGATCAGGGCCTGATATTCTAGGAATGATCCCAATCACTACTAATCAATGTAAAATAAACCTGCCCCAAAATCCTGGCTGGTGTTTCTGCTGTCCTGTAGCACTGTTGTACATAGCATAGGCCTTCTAACAGCTGTCAGAAGGAGGGCTGTTGAGCCACAGGATGCAGTTAACCATGGATAACAAAGGCCATGGAGAAGTCAACTGCACTGATAATGTTTGCTTCTGCTTCTGCCATTGCTCCCAGAGCTTCAGTAACTGGAGGAAGTAACAGAAACTTAGAGTGGAAACGAGGGTTTAGTCAGCTTTCTATGCCTATAACAAATACCCAAGATGATCAACTTCTAAAGAGAAAAGTTTTATTTTGGCTTACTGTTTTGGAGGTCTCAGCCCATGGCCTATGGTCATGGTATTTTAGGACCATGGCAAGATAGCACACCAGGGTGAATTTGGGTAAGCAAAGCCACTTATCCTGCAACCCAGAAGCAAGAGAGAAAAAGGAGGGACTCATGCCGTACAGCCCCTTCAAGGGCACATCCTCAGTGACTCCAGACCTCCCACCAAGCCCCATCTTGAAGGTCCACCACCTCAAAACAGCATGGAGCTAGAAGCCAAGCCTAACCCAGGAGCCTGCAAGGGACACGGAAATGTGAACCACAGCAGAGCCTTACACAACGCTCTATGCAGAAAAATACTCATCAGACTTCTTTTAAAAACATACTACCTATGACACTCTGGATCTCCAGTATCCCCTGAAAATGACAGAAACTCAACTGACACATAGCCTGTCCTGTGCCAGCATGATTCAAGTACTAACTGGACCCAAAGTTCTGTTTATCTGAATCCAGAGTCCACTGGACAGAGACACTCACAAACACGTAGAAAAAATAAAAATACCTGGAGTGGCACAGCCCCAGGCACTGCACCAAGAGGGATTTCGCAAGAGGTACCAGATTATTTTTATTCAGGAGGCTGCCCACAGATTCAGGTTTCTCTGGTTCATCTCCTTTGAGTTGGCATGTATTTATTAAACTGAACTCATCATTTCTTCCTGAGGCTTCTGGCCTCATTTCACATAAACACCAAAGCTAACATGAAACCATCCTTCACATTCTTTGGATGTACAGGTTCATCGCAGCGCATATGTTTCTCTGAGAATCCTGAGCTCATGCTCCCTACCCATGTTCCCAAACAGAAGGAAGAAGAGGACTCTCGAGGTCCACATCCCCCACAAAGAGTTCTTTTCTCCTTGCAAGCAACTAATGCATTGTTCAGCTGATAGGTCCTAGACTGTTCTAAAAAGAGCGACAGCCAAAGCAGCTACAAGAATAGATGCTTCAAAGATGCCCTGAGTACCACATGGCTAGCTCATAATTACAAATGCTGGGATAGGCAGAACATCTGAGTCACCCTTTTCCCTAGAAGGGAGCATGTCATTAGCTGTCTCACTGCATGCACCTTTGTGATTTATATTCCAGTTCCAGAACCAATTCTCAGTGTGCTCAGTCCTGAAACTGCAACTGACTTCTTTCTCAATCTCACAAAACTCAACATGTCCTGCAACCATCTTAATTGTCAACTACTTGCAGCCTCAAGAGCTGTTAAATCCATATTTCGTTTTGGTTTTGTTTTGTAGTACAAGGACTGTAACCAGGGTCTCAGGCAAGGGTACATCAAACTTGCAGTCCTCCTGGCTCAGTATTCCCAGTACTCTTGAGGACAGCCATGCATCTCACACCGGCATCTCAGTCCACCCTGTGAATGCAGGACTCTGCAGAGGTGCCGTGGCTGTGTGTATGCACACACAGTGAGGGGAGGAGGAAGTAGAGAGCCCAAACCCTGTGTTTTGACCTTGGTTCTCCAATGCCTGGAATGACATGAATTTAGGAATGCTGACTTTTGTGGCAAGCCAATGTAAGGTAAGGGGGAAAATGAAGCAGTTTTTGGGAAATTATCAGTTATTCCAAATGAAAGCAAGCTGAGAGTTTTGTTCTTACATTTTTTAAATTTTATTGATTCTTTTTAATTTAATTATTAAATGATATATCTTGATTCTTCATTTCCAATTCCCCTTCCCTGCCTTCAACCCCTCTTCCTCTCCTTCTTTACAAAAGTTTTAATTCCATTTTTTCCTTCAATTACTTTTTTCTTGTTGCATCTTTCCTTTCCCCATCCCCTCCTCCTTTATTCCCCTTCTCATTGGAACATTTTCTTCCCATTTCCCAGTATTATATATTTTGGTCCTTGTTTATACTTTTGGTTTCTCACACCAGAGAAACAATGCAGTATTTGAATATGTGTGTCTGATTTATTTCACTTAAGAGTATAGTCCCAAGGTGCATGCCTTTAGCTAGAAATGTCTCAAGTTTATCCTTCTTTATGGCAGAGTAGTACTCCATTGTATAAAAAAAATTACATCTTCTTTATCCATTTATCAGTTGATTGGCATGATGATCTGGGCTGTTTACAAGAGTTAGAAATTACAAACTGTGCTTCTATAAACATGGGTGTCTGCATATCCTAGTGGTGTGATGCTTTTCTTTCAAGAAGATACCAAGAAGAAGAATAGCTGTGTCCAATGGGACCTCCAGTTTTAGTTTTTTGAGTTATCTCCACACTGATTTCCACTGTGGTTTTGTCAATCTACACTGTCACCAACAGTGCAAAAGGGTTCCTTTTTCCCCAGAGCCCCTCCAGCATTTGTTTTGGTTGATTTCTTGATAATAGCCATTCTTTCTGGAGTGAGATAGGATCTCAGCATTGTTTTTATTTGCATCTCTCAAATGACCAGGGATATTGAACATTTCTTCATATATTAATTGAGTTTGTACTTCATCTGAGAAGTATCTATTCATTTCAGATGCCCATTTTTGGATTGGGTCTTTAAATTTGGGGCTCTGATATTTTTTAGTTCTTTATATATTCTAGGTACTAGATTTTTGTCTGAGGAACAGCTGACAAAAAATTTTTCCCACTCTGTGGATTGTTTCTTCACTCTGTTGCTTTCTTTTGCTGTACAAAAGCTTTTTAATAAGATGAGATCTCAATTGTTGATTCTTTGTGATAGTTCCTGTTTGGGGTTTTGTTCATAACAACTGCCTACACCAATGTCTTCAAGAGTTCTACCTATTCTATCTTCCATCAGATTTAGTGTTTCTGTTTTAATATTTAGATCTTTGATCCATTTTTACTTTGGGTTAGTGCATAGTGATAGACATTGGTCTAGTTTTAGTCCTCAGCATGTGGAAGTCCAGTTTTCCCTGTATCATTTATTAAAGAGGCTATCTTTCTTCCAGTGAAGGTATTTGTCTCCTTTGTCAAAGATAAAGTGGCTGAGTATGCTTGGAGTTGTTTCTGCAGTTTCTATTTGGTTCCAATGATCCTCAGGTCTGGTTTTGTTTTTTTTGGTTTTGAGTGTTTTGTTTTGGTTTGGTTTGGTTGTTTCTTTGTTTCTCAAGTACCATGCTGTTTTTATCACAGTAGCTTTATAGTGTAATTTCAAGTCAAGGATTGTGATGACCTTTGCCTTGCCTTTGTTGCCCAGAATTTCTTTAGCTATTCTGGGTCTCTTCTGGCTCCTAATGATTTTTAGGAATATTTTCTCTAATCCTGTGAGATATGCTGTGGAATTTTTATTGGAATTGCATTAAATCTCTATAACATTTTGGAAGTATGGCCATTTTCACTATATTGGTTCTTCCTATCTATGCACAAGAGATATCTTTCTATTTTCTGATATCTTCTTTCGTCTCCTTCTTCAGAGTACTGTAGTTTTCAAAGCAGAGGTCTATCACTTCCTTTGCTAAATGAATTCTTAGGTATTTCATTTTTTGGATACCATTGTGAATGGTGTTTCTTCCCTAATTTCTCTCTCAGTGAGCTTGTGTACAGGAACACTACTGATTTTTTTTGAGTGTTGACTTTGGATCCAGCTACCCAACTGAATTTGGTTATTAAATCTAGCAGTCATTTGGTGGAGTTTTTGGCATCTTCTATGTGGAGTATCATGTCCTCCACAAATAATGATAATTTAACTTTTTCCTTTCCTGTCCTTATTCCTTTTATTCCCTTCACTTGTCTAATTGTTCTGGCTAGTGTTTCCAGAACAATATTGAACAGGATAGTGGGAATCCTTGTCTTGTTTCTGACCTTAGAGTTAAAGCTTTCTGTTTTTGATGATTTAGTATGATGTTGGCTGTTGGTTTGTCATAGATGACTTTTATCAGCTTGAGATAAAGACCTTCTATTCCAATTTTCTATAGGGTTTTATCATGAATGGGTGTTGGGCTTTGTCACTTTTTTTTTTTGCATCTAATGAGATGATTATGTGGTTTTTGTCCTCAGTTCTGTTGATATAGTATATTACATTTACTGATTTGTATAGGTTGAACCATTCCTGCATTACTGTGATCAATCCTATTTGGTCATGGTGTATATTCTTCTTGATGATTTTCTTCATTCTGTTTCCCAGTATTTTATTGAGAATTTTTGTACCAGTGTTCAATAGGGAGATTGGCCTGTAGTTCTCTTTTTTGGTTGGGTCCTTCTCTGGTTTTGGTATCAAGGTAATGCTTGTTTCCAAAAATGAATTTGTGGGTACTAGTTCCTTCTCAGTTTCATTAAAGAGTTTGAGAAGTAGTGGCATTAAATCTTCTCTAAATTTCTTGTAGAATTCAGTAATGAATACATCAGTGGCTAGGCTTTTCTTTGCTTATAGATTTTTAATTATGTTTTCACTTTTATTGACTGATATTTGTTTATTTAGAATTTTTATATCTCCTTAGTTCAACTCTGTAATTAACATATATCTAGAAATCTGTCAATTTCTTCTGTGTTTTCTGTCTTATTAGAATTCAGGTTCTCAAAGTAGGTATTGATGATCTGGATTTCTGCAGTATCTGCTGTGATTTCACCCTTTGTTATGGCTTGTGTCTTGATATCCCTCCAAAGCCTCATGCAGGCACTTTTTCAGGGTATTTGAATACAGAGTGTGTGACTGATTCATGATGCAATGATAGGATTCAGGCTGGGTAATTACTAAATCAGTCCACTGACTGGTTTGGCACCACACTAATCCCAGTAACCTGGATACAATATAAGGAATAGAAAGAGGCTTGTCTTCTCCATTTCTTCCTTGCTTGTGTTATCTTCTGTTTTGCATGAACTGGTACTCCTCTGTGATGCCCCTCTGCCAAGCCACCCTGCTTTAGAACCAGCCAATTATAGACTGAAGCCTCTATAAACTGTAAACTAAATAAACCTTTCCCCCTTTAGCTTTGGGTGTGGGATTTTTTTCTCAGGAACAAGAGAAAAGTAACTAAGATACCTTTTTCATTCCTAATTGCATGGTTTTAAGCATTTTCTTCCCTTTTTTTGAAAAGGTTGGATGGGGCTGGGGATATAGCTCAGCAGCAGAAGTACCTCCCTAGAAGCACAAGGCACTTGTTTAATCTTTTTATGAACCAACTCTCTGATTCACTGATTCTTTGTATTGTTTTCCTAGTCTCATTGCATTAGTTTCTGCTCTGATCTTTATAATTTCCTCCCTCATACAAGCTTTGGGTTTGACTTGCTCTTCTTTTTCTAGAAGCCTGAGGTTCAACACTAGGTTGTTTATTTGAGCTTGCTCTTTTCCTAATACAGCTATTCACTGCTATAAATTTCCCTTATAGGACAGCTTTCATTTCATCCCATAAGTTTTGGTATGTTGTATTGACATTATTGTTTACTTGTAGAAACTGTCTAATTTCCTCTTTAATTTCATCCATGACCCATTGGTTATTCAGGAGGGTGTTAATTTCCATGTGTTTATTAATTCTTTGTGATTTCTTTTGCTGTTGATTTCCAATTTCATTGCACTATGATCTGATAATATCCATGGGGTAATTTCAATTCCTTTGCATTTACTTAAGCATGCTGTATGAGCTAGTCTGTGGTCTACTTTGAAGAACATCCTGTGTGCAGCTGAGAAGAACGTGTATTCTGAATTGTGGTGTGGAATACTCTGTAGATATCTACTTAGTGTATTTGTTCAAAAGTCTGGTTCAGTTCTAATGTTTCAATGGTGATATTTTGTCTAGTTGATCTATCTCTTTATGACACTGGGGTATTGAGTTCCCCCATTACAGTTGTATTAGTGGTTCTGATTTTTTATGTCTGTTAATATTTGTTGGGTGCACTGCTATTTGGTGCATATATATTTATGATTTTTATCTCTTCCTCTTGTATTGTTCCCTTTACAAAAGTAAAGTGAACTTCTTTGTTGCTCTTAATCAGTCTTCACCTGAAATGCACTTTATCTCCAAATAAAAGAGTTATCCCTGCTTTTTCCTGTATTCTTGTTACTTGGAGTATTGTTTTCCATCCTTTGACTTTCAGTCTATGAATTTCTGTTTGAAAGATGGACTCTCTGAAGTAATAACTTAACAATGAAGATGAATGAGGCTCTAGAAAAAAATCAAATCAGAAATAATTTCTCAGAGCCAGGGATATAGCACAGCAGCACAGCACTTGCCTGGCAAGCACAAGGTCCTGAGTTTGACTACCAGCACCCCCCCAAAAAAAGAAATAATTTCTCAGATATCTACAGATATGGAAAACATAATGAAAGACATGTTTAGTAACTCTAGAACAGACAAAGATTTTTTAAAAAGAGGAGCTTAGGAAAATGATAGAAATCATGAATACTCAACAGAGGAAAGAAATGGAATCTGTGAAACAGATTCAAACAGATATCCAGGCGATAGAAATTATATTGAAAGTGTACATAGCAGAATGAGACAATGTGAGCACAGAATATCAGATAATAGAAGACAGGATTGCCGTTACTGGTCATGAAAAAAAAAGATTTCTAAAAAGTAGCAAGAGACAATGAAAAATCAATCCAACAGCTGCCAGATGATGCAAAGAAGAATAACGTAAGATTGATCAGAGTCATTGAAAAAGCAGGAGTTAGAGCAAATGACATTTAAAAAAAAACCTTTTCACAGATGTCATGGCAGAAAACTTCCCAAGCAGGGAAAACAAATTTGACATACAGAGAAGTGAGGCATATAGCATTCTAATTAGTCATGATCAAAAAACCTACACCAAGGTATATAATTGTCAAAATTCCAGAAATTCAACACAAGAATAGAATATTAAAAACTGTTAAAGAAAAGAAACAAATCACCTATAAAATAAAGCCCATCAGAAACACAGTAGTCAGGAGGTATAGCTCAGTGGTAGAGCATTTGACTGCAGAAACACAGCAGACTTGTCAACACAAACCCTCAAGTCAAGGAGAGCATGGAGTAAAATATTTCAAGCCCTAAAAGGGAACCACCTCCAACCCAGATTAATGTACCCCCACAAAACTATCTTTCAAAACTTATGGAGAAATGTGACATTTCCATGACAAAGAACACCTGCAGAAATTATCACCAAAGCAGTACTCCAAAATGTTCTGAAGGGCATTCTAGAAAGAGATAACAAGGATTACAACTACATGAACACCAACAGAATAAATGCATCAGGCAAGGCAAACAATTAAATAGAGGAAGAAAGAAAGAGGACCAACAATAAGAAAATAATACAAGGATAAATCAATACATATCAGATATAACCATCAATGCAAATGGTCTCAATTCACAAATCAAAATAGACTGGCAGAACAGATCAAGAAGCAAGATTCAACAATAAAGCTACGCACAGTGGCACATGCCTGTAATCTTAGCACTGAGGAGGCTGAGGCAGAAGGATCCAGGAGTTCAAAGCCAGCTTGTGCTACAAAGTGAATTCAAGGCCAGCCTGAACTACATGTGAGACCCTGTCTCAAATAACCAAAAAAAAAAAAAAAGATTCAGCAATAAGATGAGGTATTTGAATCAATGCAAAATAAAAGGATGATAAAAAAGAAGAAGACACTAGCCAGGTATGGTGACACATGAGTGTGAGCCTAGCACTCTGTCTCTGAAGGTGCAGCAAGCAGAACATTGTACTGATGTACTGCCATTGTAAGACCTGTCTCAAGATAAAAAATAAAAATAAGAGCTGGAGATATAGTTCAGTACAAAGGCCCTCAGCTCAATACCCAGAATTACAAAATAAATTAGTCAATCAAAAAACCTTGGTAAGTCTCGTATAGTGCCAACGGAGCCACATTATCATCTACCTGTGACCTCTCTGACATGCTTACAAGTTGTAGAACTGTAAAAGGGTCCCGTGCTCACAAGTTGTGGACCTCTCTGACATGCTCACAAGTTGTAGAACTACAAGAGGGTAAATAGCAGTTAGCACTACTCAGGGCTCACTGTTGCTCCATCTGTACACACTTCATTCCTTCCTCTCCTATCTTTGTATCACTGCATAGCTGCAGACACGCTTGATACCAGCCTGATCTCTGCTGAAAGCAATTTTGCCCTCAGGAGTCCAGCCTGATACATTTCCTTCAGAGCCCAATGTCAGGTGCTGAGAAGGCTTCTCTCTATGCCAGGTTGATGGATGCTGTGGAGGCAGCAGCCTCCTGGTTCTGTAGGGTTTGGGTCTGCAAATGAAGATGGCCTACAGGAGTACTGTGGGGCGGGGGAGGGGTTCAGCTTCCTGACCCATAAATGACAAGGGGCTTCTGGAGAAGTCTGAGCCCAGGAAGGCTGTGGATAGCCAGAGAAAGGTCCAGGCCTCCATTTGCAGGGCAGGGTACTGAGGATTGAACTCAGGGCCTTCATATTGAGCTCCATCCCCTGGTATTTTTGTGTTTTATTTTGTCACTAAGGGTCTCACTAAGTCACTAAGTTGCCCAGGCTGGAACAAGAATGGATTATTTAAAATGTGTAAAGACTAAGACACATTAGCAGCCAGGTAAAGGTGTCTGGTTATTCTTTGGTTTTGCTCTCTATCCTTCACCCCCTTCCCCAAGGGGTAAAAGGGTCCCATAGCAAGATAAGATCAATTTACATTGCTGAGGTTCAGACCCAAGGCCCAGTCGACATAGAGACCACTGTAGGGACCAAGGGCTGCAGACTCCTGGGCCCGTAGCCTGCTGCTTACTTGAAACAATATTTGCATTTCCTTCTGAGACAATCAAAGACTTTTAAAAAGTAGTTTCTGTTAAAACCTATGCTTGGGCCTACAAAAGCCCAATGGGTAACTAGCAGAGCATGACCTTTTTTTTCTTTTGTCTCGTTTTGTTTTTTTTTGTTTTTCTTCCAGTATCAGGAATTAAACTCATGACCCTGCACTTGCCAGGCAGGCACTGTGCCACTGAGCTAAATCCCCAGCCCCTGAGCATGACCTTTACTTGTTAAAACTCTGGGCTAAATTCTCAGCTCTGTATATACGTTTGTGAGTCATTTAGGAAATGTTTGTCTAAATATTGGCAAAACAAATTTTATTAGCCCTGTTTCCCTAGCTCCTCTCATCCCCTTGTAAGATGGAGGACAACAAGATAAGAAAGAGTAACTAACATTATTTTCAGGAGTCCAGGAACTCCTCCTTATCAGCCTTTAAAAAGTCCAGGCCCCCTCCCTGGAGTGATGCTTTCAAGTCTCCTGTCAGGGCCAGGGATGTAGCTTAGCTGCACAGAGCCTGCCTGGCAAGCATGAGGTCCTGAGTTCAATTCCTGGTACCAAATAAATAAATAAATAGTCTCCAGTCATTGTTTTAAACCTGGACTCCAAGAAAAGCAAAGCCTCACATGAGTGAAACCACCACCAGGAAAGATAATAATCTCCTGGAAACAGAACCTGGGACTGTAGTTCCTTTGCAAGTGGGCCAGTCTGATCCTCTTCATGAGAGTGTGCTCCCTCCACCTACTACTCAGGCTGAAGCCCTCTCCCTCTCTTCTCTCCTACTTTTCAATGAAAGCTTTTGCATGTGAAATCATATTGTTGCTTTACTTTTAATCTCCATTATTATTAAAGAAAGAACTATACAAGCCAGTGACAAAACATACTATGCAAACACTGCCACTGAAGTATGCCTCAGCCCTATGAGTAACATTGTAAATGTTCGATTTCATCAGGATTTCAACAGTGTTTTAATAATAAAGGATTCTGTCTCACTGATGTTCCCAAGACTTGAAGATGTGCTCCACAATACAATTTTTTGCTTTACACATGTCAGATTGTAAAAATGAAGTCCTGGAGTAACTGAAACTAAGGAACTTTTTAGCAGGCAGAATCTGCCAGCCTTTTTGATATTCCTCAAGCCACAGAAGTAAGACATGTCCAGTCTAAGCCTGACTTGGAGGAAGGTCTTAGCCCAGACTTAAGTAGGATCCCAGAAATCTCTGGGTATGCTGTCTGTCTTTCAGCACTCCACTCTGTCCTCTGGCCACCACGGAGTGGCAAAAGCTCATGTCTGCCCTGACATTTTTCACTGTTTTGAGTTTGTTTTTGTGGTCCTTAGGCTTAAACCCAGGGCCCCACACTGAGCTATATTTCTAGCCCTCTTTTATTTTGAGGTCACTAAGTTTCCCAGGCTGGCCTGGAACTTGCCTAGAATACAGAGAGTACAGGCATGTGCCCCACACAAGGCTGGCTGGCTAGCTGGCTTTCTTTTGAGACAGGGTCTCACTATGCAGTTCAGGCATTCATGATGTAACCCGGACCGGCTCAAACTCTGGATCTTCCCTCCTCAGCTTCAGGGCTGCTGGATTAAAGGAGTGTGCCACCACACCCACCTCCTCAGATATTCTTCAAAGGCCAGTATCTGAGAAGATCTTCTCTGCACAAAACATCAAAATTCAAAACACATCATCACTTTTCTACTACCTAGTAACGTGTCTGATGGACAGCTCTGAAATGCATCCCAGAATCTGGAGATGCGTGTGGTAAACGGCTGTGATGCCCTGGTTGGCTCATCCACTTGTGCTAGTCAGCTTTTCATGCAGGAGGGAGGTTTGTTTGAACTCTCAGTTTCAGGGCCCTTGGTCTAGGTCTAAGGTCAGCCAGCTCAGTTGCTCTAGGGCGTGGGGAGGCAGGAACACCACGGAAAGTGGTGTTCACCTCTTGCCAGCCACATGCAAAGAAAAAAGGAAAGGGCTGGACAGGAAAGGGGTTGGGGACCACATGGAGTCCCCAGGCCAGGCCCCCAGGACCCACACCCTCCAGCTGGACCCCATGTCCTAAGTCTCCATCATCTTCCAATAATGCCATCAAATCATGAGCTCAGCAGCGGACAGATCCACTGAGGCAGTCAGAACCCTCTCCACCTAATCACCTTCTGAAAGCCCCACCTCTGAACATGAGACTTTTGGAGAATACTAAGCCATAACTCTATCCTCACCATCTAAACCACAATTCTGTGCTAAACCATAAACCATAACTCTAAATCATAACTCTATTCTCACAATCTCCTCTTTACATGAAGTATTCAGTATCTTATCAGACTTTGTGCAACACAAGTACCCCAAACCAAGTTGCTAGGACCCCAAAAATGACAACACAAAGTGTGCTGCCCAAACCTGCTGATTTGAGGGAAGTCTCAGAACCCATATCTCTTGGACCTCCCCTCAAATACAATTGTTGGGCAGAGGGCACAGCTTGGTGGAAGAGTAGGTGCTTGACAAGCTTAAGGCCCTGAGGTCAACCATGGCGCCACAAAAAAGAGGAAGAGGAGGGATTGTCTTCAAGTCTCTCTGTGGGAATGAGGATACCATCAAAACACCAGGAAAGATTAACCATCTGAAGAGAGATGACCAAAAGTTGTCATTCTATCCAGAAGGGCTTTTCATCTACTCTTCCAAGAATAGCTCTGAGGCATGAGGTGGAGACATCAGCTGCGTAACAAACTTCCTTTGTTTACAGTCAAGTTTGGTCCCCAACCTCCCATCACTTGCCACCACTTCCCACCCCACTGACCCTTCTCTCTCCCAGGTAAAAAGAATATTTAAGGGTCAGCCATCTGGCCCTTTCTTTGAGTTTCCTTAGTTTGAATGATTCCCATGTTTATGTGTGTGATAATTAATTTACTATGCTTTTCTCTTGTTAACCTATCTTTGTTATAAGGATGTTGGCCATGATCCTTTATGGATAGGAAAGGGACTATTCTTTCCTCAGCCTTGCAAAGCTAATCCCACTCCCATCTCCAAGGTAAGCCAACTGGTCTCAGGCGGTGGTTCTCAGCTGAGGGTTGTTCTCCCGGAGCATTTGGCAATGCCTGGAGATATTTTTGTCATAAACCGCAGTGGGGGAATCTAGGACAGAGCCCACAGGTACTGCTAAACACCCTTCCAGACATGGGAACTCATACAACAAAGAACTGCCCAACCCAAAATGACAAAAATCCTGAGGCAAAGAAACCTGATCCAAGGGTCCTCTTCATATTGATTTAAGAGGAAGCTTTTAACCCATTTAAGGGTTTTAACCCATAAAAGAAGCTTTTAACCCATAAAATACAAGGCCCTGAGTTGCATCCACAGTACTGAGGGGGAAAAAAATGAAAATGAAGTTTGCAAAGGTTTCCTGAAAATCTGAGGCAGAAGAATAGCAAATTTAAACTGCGCCTAGCCGTTTAGTGATTTAGCAAGACCCTGTCTCAAAACAAAAACTTTTTTTAAAAGGGCTGGGAATGTAGTTCAATATGAAAGCCCTAGGTTCAACCCTTAGTACTGGGGAGAGAATGTTCTTCCTGACTCCTGGAGCAGACCTTCTCTTCCACCAGCCTGGCCAAGGGGATTCGAAGTCAGGAAGCATGGCTGCCACCGCAGCACTGTGAAGACAAAGTCCCACAGATAGGAAGGCACAGCTCAGATGGCCTGGAAAGCTGCCTGAACGCTGTTCTGTGAACAATAAATGCCCGCATTGCTCAAACCAGGTTAAGTCAAGCTTTAATTCAAACCCCAACTTGTACCCTATACCCAGCCCATCTGACCCAATAAGTACTCTAACTCAGTTATCAGAGATTTTTTTTTTAATGAAAGCCATTAAAAGAATGTTGAAACTCAAAGCAGAGAGGGAGCAAGGGATAGATTCTTTTAAAGTTTCTAGGCTTTTGTTTTGTTTTGTTGGGTTTGGCTTTTTGTTTTGTTTTGTGGTCCTGGGGCCTGAACCCAGGGCCATTACATTGAGCTACACTTCCAGTGAATTTTTTATTTTTTATTTAGACACAAGGTCTCATTAAGCTGCTAAACTGCCCAGGCTGGGCTTGCACTTGCTGTTCTCTGGCCTCTACCTCCCAGAGTGCTGGGATCACAGGTATGCACTACCATATCCAGTGTTTGAGCACATTTTCTATCCTGTTGTAGCATTAGACCTTTGCAAGAGTACTAACATACCTTCATAAAAAATGAGAACCAGCCAGGCGTGGTGGTGCATGCCTGTAATCCCAGAACTCTGGAAAGCTGAGGCAAAAGGATCCTAAGATTGAGCTTGGCATGAGCAATTTAGCAATTTAGTGAGATTCTATCTCAAAATAAAAAAGGACTGGGGATGTAGTCCTGGATTCGGCCTCCAGTACCGCAAAAAAAACAAAAATAAAAACAACAACAACAAAACCCACCAGATGGGAAGAGGACAAAGGTGGGAGCCACTAATCACAGCAACCCAGCTAAGCCATGCACCAGCATGCAGGGAGAAGAAGGGTAGAAAGGGTCAGAAGTCACTGGACTCGGGACATACAGTATTTATGTTTACTCTTTCCTGGATATATTTAAAGGAAGAGCTGCTGGAGGAAAAATGGATGAAGCTATGACTATAATCCCTGTTCCTCTGGGGCTATGGCTGTACATGCTAAAGGTTGACTTGTCAAGATAAATTACAATATTAAACTTTCATTTCAAAATAGAAGACACATTATAACGCACGAGCAGTATTGTCTTCAGAACAATGTATAATGGTATAGCTGCCTCCAAAGCAGATAGCAACCTCCGCCTCCACAATTCTGCTCTAAGTTGTGGAAGTATGTGTACTTCTAGGGGCAATCCACAAATATTCTGAGAAATGAGATCCAAAGAAAATTCAAACCCAACTTTTCAATTGAATTATAAGGATTTCCATAACCAATTTAAATTTCCATGATAGCATGCTAGGGATAGAAGTATATTTTGCTGTCCGTGTCTTTTAATTAATACTATAGCCTCAAGATGAATCTTCAAAGCAACTAATTTAAAATATGAGAAGTTAAGCCGTTGTCAAATGTGTCAAAAATGCAAATAAAAAGTGTATTAAATCCTTAAAACGATGTTCCTCTACACTCTAGGAAATGGAGCCAGCCTACCTAGCCCAGTTCTTCTGTACAAGAATGAGTCACTGGGTGTGGTGACGCTGCTGTGGCCCGGAATAAATGAGATCAAGCTTTGTTCCCACACTCCCTCTGCGCTATGAGGCCACGGCTGCCTGTCAAACAGGTAGTTTGATTCTCACGAATTCACAGGACCAAAACATTTAAATCAAAAATCACACCAAAGCTGTGGGTCTATGTTTTAGATCACTCTGGTATAGCCACCTATTTAAGAGCAGACTTTTCCTGATGGTCAGAGTTTGAATTCCAGCTATGCCATTCACTTGACCCTTCAGCGGTACACTTCCCTCTTCTTCAAATGGGTACAATGATATTTCCTTCCTAGAGCTGTGAGGATTAACTGCGTGAACATTTGTAAAGCTCTCAAAACAGTGCAAGGCACTAGCCAGTACTTAATATATTACATTTTAAGATAATTGCCCCCAAAGAACCTCACGGTCTTAAATCTGCACTCTCTAGAAAAGCAGACACATGAAAAGTGTTCTTTTTTTTTTTTTTTTTTTGAGACAAGGTCTTCCTATTATAGTCCAGGTTGGCCTTGAACTCACTGTATAGCCCAGGCGGTTCCTGAACTCACAGTGATCCTCCTTCTTCAGCCTCCCAGTGCTGAGATTACAGGCCATGCACCACCACACCTGGCTGGATCTATGTTAGTACTCTTACAAAGGTCTAATGCCACAACAGGATCAAAAATGAATACAAACACCAGGCATGGTGGACTACACAGGGGGACCTTGTCTCAAAAACAACCCCCAAAATTGGTAACCCTTTACACAATTTAAGAAGGGGACACTGTCTCTGACCACTGGTACTTGGGTGGACAGTGGGGAGCCTTTTCCCCGAGTTCCGCACCTAAGACCTCATGGAATCGCGAGCTCAGTCGCAATTATCAGGTACATGCCTCAGTTTCCCTTGGAGCAGACGAGGGGAAGCTGGGAAAGAGCCCCAGACCTGCCAAGCACGGAAGAACTGTGCCGCTGAGCCTGCAGCCGCAGGACTGGCAGCGAGCGCAGCTACGCCCACCGGGGGCGGGGCTGCCGAACGAAGGGGGCGGGGCTCCGGGGCACGTGAGCTTGTGCGCCCTGCCGACTACCGGGGGCGGAGCCGCAGGGCTGCCCCGGGAATGCTGGTGGGTGGGGGCGGAGCAACGGCGTCTGGGGCGGGGCCGTGGGCGGGATCTCGGGCGGGAACGGCGTTGGGGCGGCCCTCCGGGCGCGGCGCGCGTTTCCGGCGTGCGCGGCGGAGCGCAGGGGCGGGGGCTCCGCCGGCTCCCAATAGCGCACAATGAGCTAGCGCTGGGCGCCGGAAGTGGGGCCGAAGGAAAACACGGAGAGGGAGCCGGGCCGGGACAGGAAGAGGCAGGGGGCCGCGGCGGAGGCGGAGGCGGTAAGTGCTGGGGCGCCTTCTCGCCGCGTCCGTCTGGGCTCGCCCCGGGCGGGGTGTCCGTTGGGCCCCATGTCCGGAGTAGAGGTCTGGCCTGGCCAGACGTGTGTTGGCCCCCTGCCCTGCTGGCCTTCTCGCCCCGGTTTCGGTGACCGGGAGCCTCCAGGCTGGCGGACACTGAGCTCCCAGGTTCGAGTCCGCATCTTCACTTTGTGTCAGACTCTGTCGGCCGGAGGAGAGGTCGGGGTCTAGGCCCCCTTTCCCGGGCCCTGGGCAGCCGGCGGATACCCCAGCACCCCAGCAAGCCGGCGGCTCACTTCCTGCTTCCGAGCCCCGCTGTGGCTTCCTGGTCGGGGGCGAGGGGACGCTCCCTTCGCCTCGGCCGGCCCCAGGTGGAAACTGAGGCAGGTCAGGGGTGGGGCGGTCTCTGGACCCCGGAGAAGTGGGAGTTACTGCTCCTGGTGAAACCGAATTGGTTGTGGGTTGGAGAATGAGAAGTGGGAAGGCTAGCTGGTCCTCTGGTCGGAATCTCAGCCCTTTGGAGTGGATCCGGACCGTGGTCTGAGCCCAGCCCCTTCGCAGCCCGGGGGACCCGAGCCAGTCTGTTCCGAAAAGTGGCTCTGAAGCGACAGAGGCGTGGGGTTGAGAGGAAATGCAGCCTGTTCACTTAAAGTTCGGTTACTTTGTATAACACCTAACTTCAACTTTTAAAAAAGATCGTTTGGGGAGTTTTTTAACAGTATTGGCTGAGGGTGGGGTTTTGTTTGAAGAGAGGAGCTTTTGTTGCATAGGTAAAAGCTGACCGACTTGATGTAACATTTTACGAGAATGTAGAGTTTCTCTTATTCACAGATTCATCCTCGCATATTTTTATGAATATTATAGGACTAAGCCCCCTAAATTCCAGTGTAATCCGCGGATTACTGGCAATATAATGAATCAAAAGAAAAGTTTCCTACAGGATTCTTGGCATCAATGTGATAAATGCCTACAGTATTTTGTGTACTTGGTGTGACGTCTTGTTTATAGTCTGTTTCTCCAATGCCTCCTTCTAGGTGCAAAGTAAGAAAATTGAAGTCAAAGACCATGGGAGATGCAGCAAAACCTTACATTGTGAAGGGCACTAAAGGCCGAGGAACTGTTGATGATGATGATTTCAGAAGGGGTCACCTCCAACAAGATTATTTAATAATGGATGATTATGTTAAGGGCTATAGCAGTAGAATGGAAAAAGGCCTGCCAAAAAAAAAGATAACACCTGGGAACTATGGTAATACACTGAGAAAAGGACCATATCCTGTTACCAGCAATCCATATGCGTTTAAAAACCCAATTTACAGTCAGCCCGTTTGGATGAATGACAACCACAAAGATCAGAGTAAGAGATGGCTATCCGATGAACTTACTTGTAATTCAGACAATTGGAAAGAATTCAAACCTGGACCTAGAATTCCTGTCACAAGCCGACCAAGGAAAGACTCATTTCCAGAAAGCGAGGATGGTTACAGGTGGCAGGACGGGAGAGGCTGCAGGACTGTGAGACGCCTGTTTCACAAAGACCTGACAAGCCTGGAGACCATGTCAGAACTGGAAGCTGGGAGTCCTGGTAATGTGTTCCAACTTGTCAGATTACAGCCCTAAAGTTGACAGTGTCCTTCTTTTTCATCCAAATAAGTTTGTTTTCAGTTTTTCATAGTTTCTGCTTCCAGAAGTGCTCACTTCTTTAATCTGATTATTTTAAGGTTTATAGTCATATATTTGGGCAGCTTCAACACATTTCATGTATTGGTTTATTTTACCACAGGTTCATTTTATGTTAGCGAACATGGTTTCCATACAGTAAACATTTTTTATTGAAGAGTGTGGTCTTATCCTCCTGGGGGAACATACTTTCTGAATAGTATATATGTATTTTCAAAAGTGTATTTATAATTTTTCATTTAAATGTATCCATAATATGTGACAATATAAAACTTTTAAAAAGTTGCTGATGTAAAAACTCAATACAAAGTAAATATATTGGCTCCCATAACAAGGGTCTTTTGGGTGAAGTATCATTCTCCAGAGGAGGATAACCTGAAGTATTTGTTTTTCAAGCAGGGGCGGCCAGGACCAAGAATTATAGGCCAGCCTGGGAGCACAGCAAGGCGCCTGTCTGAAAGAGTAAGGGTGTAGTTCTGAGCTAGAGAGCACTTTGCTGAGAGCTTGCACAAGGCCTTTCAGGGAGGGAGGCTGTGCAGATGTGTCAACAGGTTTGGGAAACATGAATATAGAAAGTCAGAATACAGGTAACAGTTTTGCTGTTTACTTTCAGTGAAACCAATACCCATTTCTCAGTTTCTTAACATGCTTTATAATTTGCCTAAAGTGATTATTTATACATTTTTCTAAAAGATGGGGATTTTGCCTGTGTGCAGTGATTTCTATAAACAGTTATCTAATGGGTATATTTCTTAAAGTGAAATAAAATCATAAATTGGGTGGAAAAAAATGAAACAATATTTAGTATGAAAATTATACTTGGAAAAATGGGCTTTTACATTTCCAGGCTGAAAACGTTTTTTAGTGGCCATACAGGATAGGTTGCAAACTGTCCAGCAGTTAAAAGTTTCCTAAGTAGATACTTTCTAGACCCCCAGAAGCCTTTATCCTTCACGTGACTATTCATATATGCATTGCAGCACTTGAATTTGGGACTCAAACATATAAGAATACTTAACGGGGAAACTATCCTTTTTATCATCAGAAGGTCGTAGAATAAAAGTGAAAATCTTACCACATGTGGGAGTGAAATTCTGGTACTTGAAATTCTGGTACTGTAGGAGGCTAAGAATTGAAAGTTCAAGCCCCGCCTTAGGTGAGTTGATGAGACCTTGTCTCAAAATTTTAAAAAGACTGGGGCTGTTGCTCCATGTGAAGGCGGTGAGTTCAGTCCCTCGTGCAAAAAGGAAAAAAAAACCCTCAAGCATTTGTGGATATTAAATGGGGAAAGAGGCTGACAAGTAGCAGAAACAGAATGAAGTGTTGCAGACAGTATAAAGGAATTTCGTCAAGAGAGAGAAAACATTAGTCTTATACTTCTTTAAGCCAGAAAGCACTCAAAGCAATTTTCTGATGGAGTGCTGTTGTGATGTTTCAGGGGTAAAATCACAACTGTGCAAATCAAGCAGCTACATTTCTCAGAGGTAAATTTATGTAGACTTCCTTATGCATTGGTTAGATGAGGAAGTGAAACTGAAATCCGGAACTGTTACCCTGACCATAAACAACCTTCACTGGACCTGGAATCCTGACTGAGGGAAACTCACCTTTATTGATTTCTGAGCTGTTGATTTGTCTTTTTCTTTTTTAAAGTTCATGTGTATTTAAGAATTTATATATTACAGTGTCTGGGTGGGATGTGGCCATTTAATTATCTATGGTTGTGTTTTAGATAATAAATTGATTTTGAAAAGCATTTTTAAAATAAAGTTTTATAGATGAAAATTTTGCAGCTAGACAGGTTAAGAGGAAGGGACCATTTTCAGACCAAATAAATAAATAATAATGATGTACTCCTGCCTGTACTCTTATTTGGTCTTAGACATGACTAAGGAAGTTGCTTAAGTGTGTTGGAACAGGAAATACATTTTCTCTGTCTTTATCAAAGGCCATTCCAAGGTGCCCTTGTTCTCTCTATGCAATACAGGTGTGTGCTTTCACATTTGCTAAATGAAGTATTCAGCTTCTGTTCCATAAAAATTTTCATAAAGGAAGCATTAAGTCTTGGTGTGATGTTATTTACTTCAGAGAGAAATCCAATTTAATGTATAAATTTTGCATTGCGTTCAAAGAATCTGAAAAAAGATCTCACTAAAGGAGTTAAGATGTCCTTAAGCAAAATTGTGTCTTAATAAGGAAGTATCTTATTAACATGAGAAGATGTAAGGAGAATTAGAGTTGCTTTGGGGAGTGAGTAATTGAAAATTGAACCCAGGACCTTCACAGGGAGTTATATCCCCAATCCTTTTTTTATTTTTTATTTAGAGACAGGCTTTTGCTAAGTTATTGAGTTGCCCAGGATGCGCTAGAACTTTGCAGTCTTCCTGCCTCAGCCTCCAAGAGTGCTACAGTTACTAGCAGGAGCCTGACTTTAGAGTTGCCTTTTTTTTTTCTTTTTTCCATGCTGCCATGTCCTTCAAATGTTCTACATTGCCCATTGAATAGATTTGGGACAGTGCCCTTCATGATCTTACCTGAAAAACATCCACTCAAACACACGTCTTTTGTGACTAGAATAAGAGACCAAACAAAATATGTGAAATTTGGCATGCTGAATATAGGGAACTCGTTACAATAAACTTACAATGAGCCAGATAGTGTTCCTCTACGGAATTATGAAAATTGTTCAGAAGTACCAGTGTGGCCTTCCAGGAGTCACACCCATGAGCTTTTGTTTGATATTCTGTCCCTGTAGGCCTGTGGCACCCAGTTCAGGAAGGTATATTGTCTTGCTAGTTCTGATCCATTTTTCTTTTTTTTTTTTTTTTGAGACAGGGTCTTGCTATGTACTTCAGACTGGCCTTGAACTCACTTTGTAGGACAGGCTGGCCTCGAACTCAAAGTGATCCTTCTGCCTTAGTCTCCCACGTACTGGGATTACAGGCATTCGCCACCATGCCCAGCTCCTGATCCATTCTAAATGTGAATGAGTATACTCAGAAAGCATTTTGTAGTAATTTCTTTTCTGTTTTCATATTGTGAGACAGAAGGCTAAATGTTAGAGTCCATACATATTTTAATCTGTATTTCAGATCTGTCTACTTTGATTTAGTCCTGTGTCCTAGGGCAAGTTACTGATTCTCTGGGCGGGCATTGTTTCCATCTGTACAGTGGGGCTTACGTTAGCATCTGTGTCCAGATTACCGTTGGGATTAAATAAGGCAGCGTGCAGTCAGTGCTTGCTCTGCGTCTGTCACAGAATAGAATAGTAATGATAGCTTCTGTCATCATCTGGCAGAATTTCTGTAGCCACCCCTTTTTGTAAAAGCAGTGCATGTTAATCACAGTCTTCCAATGAAGAGAGAAGTCGCTTTCTGGAAAAGGACAACAATACAGTTGTATCAAGAAGCTGTTGTGACCAAGAGAGTGGAGTTTAAAGAGGGAACTTGGTCACCTATCATTTACTCTTTTGTGAACTAATGCAGACTTCTCTTAAAGGGTGTTGTACTTGTAAATATCCAAGGAGTGTTTTCCTAGGTAAGAAATTTGTCATGAACACTGAAGTCAAATGTGTTTGTTTAGAGATAGTTTATAATAATAAGCAAGTTAATGAAATGAACACATTTATAAGCTATAAGAAAAACTCATCTCAAAATTTGTTCAAATTAAGAGTACTACCGGCTTTAAAAGATTGTTGTAATTTTGTTGAGGGTAGAAGGAATGTTAAAATGGAAGTGTTAGCCTGATTTTCTAGTCAACTGATGAGTTACCTTTGAGTTTCATTTGCTCAGTGCATTTTGATTGATTTCTTACCTAAACTATGTTTTTCTTAATATTTTTTTTTAAGTTGTCCCATATTATAGAACCTTTTTGCAGAATTACATTATATTCATCTGAAAAAGTTTGAGCACAATGCTTGCTGTTTGTCCTTTAGAGCTCTAGGCAATAGTTAGTTGTTGGTTTGCTTTGTTTTTGCTGCTGGGACTCAAACCAGGGCCTTGTGTATGCGAGACAGATTCTCTGCCACTAAGCAGCATCCCAAGCCTGGCAGCACCTTCTCTCTTTTTTTTTTTCTTTTAACTTTGAAGGTTATACCTCCTTTTCTGATATAGCATTTTCTAAAAAATTAGCCAGTTCATTGTAATTGCTAAATTAGTAACAAGTTGCCCTCAAAATTTGACAGAGGAATTGCCCCACACGAGGACATTTTAGTAGGTTTATGTTTCTGTGGACTAATTTGTAGTAAACCATTGAAAATGATTCCATCCAGTTATCAGAAGTTTAATTTGGGTAATAAGTTTTATTTAGTTATATGTGTTCAGAATAGCTTCAATTTTCAGAACTTGATAGAAGTCATCAAAGCCATTTAAAACATATTTTTGTAGTTCAGTCCCACAGCCATGTTCAATTTCACAGATTGAAAAATTGAAAACTTAAAGTAACAGGTTCATTCATTCATTCTAAGGCTTGTAAACTAATAGCAGTGAATAAACAAATTTGTACTTAAAGAAGACTTTACCAATAGTTTTTTCCTTTGAAATACACTTAGTATGCCAGCAGTTCAATAAAGTTAACATGGAAACAGAAATAAAATAAGTAGGCTAGACATGGTGGTGCACGCCTGTAATCCCAGCATTTAGGAGGTTGAGGCAGGAGGATCACTGTGAGTTGGAGGCCAGCCTGGGCTACATAGTGAATTCAAGGCCAGCCTGCACTGCACGGCAAGATCCTATCTCAAAAACTCTCTCTCTGTATATATTCTCAGTCAGTAAAATTTTGGGTTGGATGTATCGCTATTAATGGCAGAAGCCCAATTCTATGTTATTGAAAGTTTAATTTGTAGCTAAATGATTTATTTCACTCCAGATAGAATTGCTGAGTTCTGAAGGTATGTAGTATTGTCCGTATTGCCCAATAAGAAATAAAAACAAATGTAGACTGTTTGCAGCATAACAGTGGGTTATCACAAGTGTGTTAGAAAATTCTGCTTTTCTGCCTGGGTGTGATATTACTCAGTATCACCAATAATATTTCCCCCTACCTTAAGAAAACCACAGGAAGCAGCGGTCCCGACCCAGGAAGCCACGGAGGACTAGAAATGAGGAGAGTGAGCAGGATGGAGACTTAGAAGGTCCTGTGATTGACGAGTCTGCACTTTCCACAAAGGAGCTGCTGGGCCTACAGCAGGCTGAGGAGCGGCTGAGGAGAGACTTCATTGACAGGCTGAAAAGGGTAACGACTTGCTGCATGCCTGTGATAGTGAAAAGCCTTGTTCGAAGCCAGGTGTTTTGGTGCACGCCTATAATCCCAGCACTGTCAGACTCTGAGACAGGAGGAGCACAAGTCTGAGTCCATCCTGGGCAATTTAGCAACTTAGCGAGATCCTGCCTCAAAATAAAAAAAATGAAGAGAGACTGGGGATGTAGGTCAGTGCAGGGGCCCTGGATTCAATCCCCAGGACTGAGGGGGGAAATTCCTCATGTTGAACTGTGTTAGTAGTTGAGACCACAGCACATGCTTTGATGAATAGGTGTCCTATTGTGGTTACCAGTGTTTAAGTAGTACAATTTAAAAAGTGATAGTAAGATTTACAGTGATATCATTCTTAAATGATTGTGAGGTGGTGATAACACAAGACAGTAATGTAGTAGCATTTTAGAAGTGACAAGTCATCTTTCTGCCTGGTTTTGCTTATGTGTATGTTTGGAATAGATCCATCAGTCTTTTCAGCGCCGAGTGTGGTGGTGCACGCCTGTAATCCCAGCACTCGGGAGGCTGAGGCAGGAGGATCGTTGTGAGTTCAAGACCAGCCTCGGCTACAAAGCGAGCTCAAGGCCAGCCTGAACTGCAGAGCGAGACCCTGTCTCAAAATGGAGCTGATGTTTGTTTATGTATTTTTTTTTTTGGTACCGGAAATCGAACTCAGGACCTTGTGCTTGCCAGACAGGCGCTTGTGCTGCTGAACTATATCCCTGGCCCTGTCTCAAAATTACCACAAAAAAAAAAAAAAACTTTTCAAATTACAGAGACCACGAAACTGCCCTACAGCAAAGTACACCTGCAAACTCTGTGATGTTCTAATTGAGTCCATTGCATTTGCGCATAAGCATATCAAAGAGAAGAGGCACAAGAAAAACATGAAGGTAAGCTTCACATGACCAAACAAGTGTCTCAGTTATTATTGTCATCTTAGTGACTTTTCTTAAGTCTATTGAGTTACTATGTTTGTATTTTGTTTGTTGAATTTATTTTAGCCAAAATACTTCGTACTTCTTGGATGTATTTGTTGGGCAGGATGACAGGACTTAGGTCCTTGTGCCGGTTGTAAAGCAGATAATCAGTTTGTCCTTGCCGCTTTTACTGTTCTGCTTTGGACTTTCCCTTACTCCTGCATCTTGCCAGTGATCACTGGTCCTGTGTGCATAAATGTGTATGTGTTTGATAGGGTGAAGACTGACATACCTAAAATGAGACAGCGGGCTAAGAAAAAGATTCTAGAAAACTCTGTAGGGTGTTGCCTTAGCGAATGGGAGAAAGTGAAAACCATGTGTGAGTCATTTTTAATCTCAACATTGATCTTAAAAGGAAAAGCAGGAGGAAGAATTGCTCACTACCTTACCCCCACCAGCGCCCTCCCAGGTAAGAGCAATCGGCCTTGCCATTGACAGAGTGGTGCAGGAATTTGGCTTACACAGTGAGGACTTGGAACAGAGGCTGCAAGTTAAACGCATCGTGGGAAATGCACTTCAGCACAAGCTGCCAGGTATACGCTAGGTTTGTCTTCAATGCATTATCACATTTCCAGTAATCGTCACTTCTTGAAAATATACTTACTGTGTGCGGGAGCTCTATTTTTAGTGCTTTTTTCTTGTTATTGTTTCTTTTTTTGTTGTTTTTTTCCTGAGGGAGTTGGTGTTTTTTCTGACTTGTCTCAAAGAACAGATTTTCACATGTACTGTCATTATAGGTCTATTTTCATAATACAGTAAATTTCACTGTGTGATAAGTTTTAATGTAGTTGAAAGCCACATATTATTCAGACACCATGGGACTCTTGCATATATATTGCTTTACTTTCCTATCTAAACTGACAAAATATTTTCGAATTAAAACAGAGAGAAATATCCTGGAATCATTTTCAAGTTACATGTGTTGAAAGGGTTTTATTTACGCATACTTAAAGGAATAGCAGCATCTAAAAAGAGCTTTGAGAAACTAGTTTGTTAAATAATTTGTAATTGATTTTGTATGTTGTTGAATTTGTTAAGATGTCTGTCTTTTGCTATTTTTAATTTAGTTTAGTTTTCTTTTGACACAGGGTCTCACCATGTCCCCCCAAGCTAGACTTGAACTCCTGTACCCAGGTGATCCTCCTACCTCAGCCTTCTGATTAGCTGGGTTTATAGGCATATGCCACTGGTTTATTTATAAGTTTAGACCAAAGGTGAGGTAAAGTTGATGGAGACAGCAATTTGTGATATGCTGCTTATGAAATTGTAAGGCCAGGGATGGTAAATGCCTGACCCCAGCAGCTGCCATCCTTGGTAGCAGCAAACCCCATCCCTTCCCTTTGACCATTCCTGTTGAGGTAAGTCCTTGCTGTGTGTCAGAATTATCTGTAGAGCCAGATGGAGTTTCCATTTTAGAAAGTTCGCCTTTTAGAAAAGTTTCACAAGTGATCCTGATTCATAGTCAAGGTAGAACATTATTAGATACATCACCTTATAAGTCTTCAATTTGTTCTATTAGGAGATCATGCATATAGTATTCATAACACTCAGTATTAAATACTAATATTTAACATTAAATACCAATGTTTTATATATAATAATTCAATAATTATTTATTTCATTGTATAAGTATTTCCTGAATGGTCAACTGTAATTTCAGTGATTTTTGCCATACAGTTCTGTGTAAAAGTATACAGTCATTTGTTATAGAAAACTCTCCAAAAAATCGCTTGAATTAGCAAACTGTTAAGTTCTGTGATGAAAAGGGATATTTTAGCAAAATATTAGTAAAACATTGAAAATAAATGCCATAGGTTAATATAGGAGGTGCTCATATGTATACACATACCTTCCTCTGAGAAGGAAGAGCATACTGCCTATGTTTTTCTTCTCTTCAATGGTGATTGAACCCAGAGTCTTCACACTGAGCTGCATCCCCAGCCCTTTTTTCTTTGTTTATTTTTTGAGATAGGGTCTCACAGAGTCACTGAGTTACCTGTGCCGGGCTCAAACTTGTGATCCTCCTGCCTCTGCCTCCCAGAGTGCTGGGATTACATGTGTGTACCACTGTGCCCAACTAATTGCTTCGGCCTGGCATTTTAAGGTATATCAGTCTTGTAATTATTTTTACGAGTTTTTCTAGGGGAATTTTGTCAAATACTTTTCACACTAAGTGAAGTCACATTAAAAAGTATACTGAAAGGTGAATTTTATCATTGCATTACTGAAATAAGCTCTTTACAGTAAGTTTTTCTTCTGTGTGCTTCCTGAAAAGTGAAATGTGTGTATTAGCTCTTGAGTATGCTAAAAAGGGGTTTTTTGGGTGGAGGTTTAGTTTTGTTTTGAAGGGGGCTGATTTTTTGAGACAGGCACTCACTTTGTGACGCAAGCTGGCCTTCAACTCACTGTGTCACTGTGTAGCCCAGACTGACCTTGAAGTCATAACCCTTCTCCTGCCTCAGTCTCCTGAGTGCTGAGATTACAGGGGTACGCAGCACGCTTGGCTCACTGTAAAGTTTATAAATGTAAAACAGGCATCCTTTTTCAACTTTCACATTTTAAAAATCACTGCAGATAGTTTTCTATATAAAACGTGAGCATGGTAATGTAGGGGCTGTAAACATGTTTAACAACTGACACAGAGAGTGTTGCTTGAGCCACCCATTTGGACGTCGCCTGCCTCTGCTGGGACAGCGGCCTGATCATCAGCGGGTCAAGCCGGCAGAATGTCACGGGTGCACACCAGAGCTGCTTGGCAACAAGGCACAGATTACAGCTGCATCTTGACCATGTTAAGCTAAACCACAGCCTTTCTGTTAGCTAAAATTAAGGACTAAGCAAAGAACACCCCATTTCTGTCTTTTGTTTATGCCAGACTTGACGAGTTTTGCTTTGTTTGTGGTTTTATTTCTGAAGTAGCACTGTTTCATTACAACTTCTGAGAAATTTATGGCTTTTATGTATTTATTTTTAGATTGCCCTCTAAGATTATATGGGTCTTCCTGTAGCCGATTGGGTTTCAAAAATTCGGATGTAAACATTGACATTCAGTTTCCAGCCATTGTAAGTATGAAATGAAATGTCAGAATTTTCAGAGTGGTATGGAAGTTCTTTCTCTCAAATGTGAACTGTATGAATCTATTTTAAATATTTTTGAAGAAATGTTCAGTGTAATGGTGACAGCTTTACCCCAGTATTTCCCTGTTTTTATGTCTCCTGCCTTTCTTCAGTTTCACAGCTTCAGAGAATTTCTTTTTATACTTTACAGATTTTTGTACTTAACTTTCTTTTACACTACAGATCTTTCACACTTATAACTTTAGTTTTCTAACCATACATATCTTTTTGGGTTTTTTGGGACAGGGTCTTGCTATGTAGCTTGGGCTGGCCTTGCACTCACTGTGTAGCCCAGGCCAACCTCAGACTCAGTATTCTCCTGCCTCAGCCTCTTGAGTTTTAGGATACAGATGGATACCACCACACCCGGCTAACAATGTGAATCTTAGGGGTATTTAGGTTTCTGTTCATTTGAAAATAAGTTTCCTTGGTAAAATCAACTTTCCAGTGACAATAAAGGAATTCGTATTTGAAACAAAGTAAGTTTATAAAATTTATGATATTAAAGCTGAATTAGTTCCTGAGTTGCTTCTTTTTTATATGCCAATTATGTTAAAACAATTATGCTTTCAAACAACCACACCTAGCCTGGATTTCTGTTCTAAATGTGGTTCAGATAGATGCCAATCAGTCAGAAGCATAACCTGGAAAGGCCTTAGATTACCCCCTAGGGGTTCCACAGCCATTTCATAGCTCTGTCCTGCGGGTGGGGGTGCTTGTTAAAAAATAAAGATTTCGAGTCGGGGATATAGCTCAGCAGCACAGCGCCTGCATGGGAAGTGTGAGGTTGTAAGTTCAATTCCCAGTACAAAAAAAAAAAAAATAAGATTTCGTGGTTCTACCTACAGGTGTTCAATTTCTTAGCCTCTGACTTCATGCTATACCTGATTATTAGAGCTACCTGGTCAGCAAATCAGTAGATTTTATATTCTTTTAATCTTCCTTAAATTGTGGTGGTGGATTGCCACTTATTTTATCTGGTATCCTTTATTCGTTCCTTAGGTAATATGCACTAAATCTCTTGTGGTATGCATAATACCATCTTCTACTCCAAAGGACAGAACAAAACAGCATAATTCCCCTTTTGTGGAACTCCTGTTTAGTGAAGGACATAAATAGCTACCTGTTTTTCTTAATTATGATGAGAGCTGAAGAGAAAGAAGGTCTGGGGTAAAAGACAGGCACTGCACAGGGACACGGCCTTCCTGAAGGCCTCACCCACCAGGTGGGTGTAACTGAGCTTTCACCAGGGTGAAGCTGGATTAGATTTAGATAAGGCCAGAGAGGATCTGCCAGGTCTCACAGATCTTTCAGTAAGACTCTGACTTTGATCTAAGGGTAGTCAGAGGTCACTGAGCGTTTTAAGGATCCAGTTGGTGATTTTAAGTGATTTTAAGTGATGTGTAGAACAAGGATTGGAGGAAGGCAGTGCTGTAGTTGGAACCAGTGGCCTGTCTGTTGCAGTACCTTCCAAAGGTGAGGTGGTATTGTGACCAGCATGAAAACCTTCAGCTACTGCTTCAAGATTTGCTTGTGGGTGAATAGTTGTCATCTCCACACTCTGGGAGATTGAGGCAGGAGGATCACAAGTTTAAGCTCCACCTGGATAACTTAGTAGACCCTGTCTCAAACTAAAAATATTAAAAGCAGCCTGGGTATGTGGCGCAGCATGAAAGCCCTGGGTTCAATCCTGAGTTCTGGGGAAAAAAACAAAAAGATTTGCTGGAAGGCTGCATCATAGTCACTTTTCTCATGGCTTTAACAAATACCTGCCACCTGCAACCTGAGGACAGAGGGGTTTGCTCTGGTTCACAGTATATAGAGGCTTCAGGCCATAGCTCGCTGATGCAAAGGCATGGTGGCTGAGGAGACCCACTCACAGCATGGCAATGGGAAAGCAGAGAGACCAAAGGGTAGATGCGGGGTGGCGAGAAACCCTTCGGCTCCAGTGACCAGCCCCCCTCTGCTGACCAGATCCCACCTCCCAGCATCACATTTAGCTATAATCTCATCAGCGGACTGACCCACTGAAGCATGCCATGCCCTCATGATCCAGGCACTCCCCAAAAGCCTCACCAAGTAGCATATGTGCTTTGGAGAGCCATCTGGATACAAGCCTTACAGGCTAATTACCCGAAGAACTAGTTCAGCTGAGCGTGGTAGCACATGCCTATAATCCCAGCATCTGGGAGGCTGAGGCAGGAGGATCTCCACAAGTTTGAGGTCAGCCTGGGCTACCTACTGGGTTCAAGCCAGCCAGTACTGTATAATGAGACTCTGTCTCAAAAAACAAAACAAGAAAAGCCCTAGTTCACTGGGAGTCAATCAGTGATAGTCCTCTCCAGTCCTTATTCACCCTCGTGTGGTACTCTTCTCTGTCTTTGACTTGCGTTTACGCAAGCATAGTGATAATTTATTTGCAGTGGTGCTAACATATTTGTAATTGGGAAAGAAATTGGGAGAACGTCAGACTGTGTGTTATGCCAGTGAAGCAGAATGCTTAGGGATTATTTCATGTATTCATTTGTTTATTTCCTAGATGTCTCAACCAGATGTCCTCTTACTTGTTCAAGAATGTTTAAAGAACAGTGGTGAGGCCAAATTCTTTCCACATTTTGGTGTTAAAAGTTTTTTTGGTCTATAAATTTGGATATATCTTATTAGCAGATTCTGAAAATAGGAAGTTTTATTAAAATTACTTATATTGAGTAATAGCAAAAGTGAAAACTCATGCTGATGAATTATTACCTAATTAGAATCTTATTAGTTCTATGCAAAATAACCACTTCCAAGTAAAGCTTTTAGCCCAATAACGTTACTGTTATGAAGATTAAATAAATCTTAGACTGTGACTAAGAATGCAAAATATATAAAATTTATTCTTAAGGCTAAAACTAAAGAATAACCTGCTGTATTTAGTCATATAAATAAGTACTTTACAGATATTAAGTAGGTGTACACAGCCCTGATTAATGAACCCACCACTAGTTGTTCCCAGAGAGGTTTATCAGTTGTACTGAACCATAAAATGTCCATGTGGGGCTGTATCAATTTTTTCTGCTTTATGCGGGCTTCATCAAAGTGCCCCATGCCTTGAATTAGTCATTTCTATCCTTTTTGTTTTGGTTGAATAAAATATTTAAATATTTCTTTCTGTTTCAGTCAAAACATATTTTAACACATTTTAGTAGGTTTTGCATCAACTTTGTTTTTAAATTTACTGCCTGTGTGTCTAATTATCTTGTCCACAGAATATTTAAATGTTTGATACAGTGATATAGTAATTTCTCATCAAACATTAGCTTTAAAAAATAGATTTCAGTAAAGGATTTTTAAATTAAAAGATAAGGATTTTTAAATTAATTTGTTTACTTGCATCATAAATATTACAGTTTTTCTCTTTTTAAGTCATTTCAGAATTTTATTTAGTAATAGTCTTCAAAACAGTTGAACAGATAAGCCACACCTGTACTACTTAATCTAATTCTGCTTTTAAACAGAGTTTTTAATAAGTTACTTCATATTTTCTTCTTCTTTCCTCAGACTCCTTCACTGATGTTGATGCCGATTTCCATGCTCGGGTGCCAGTGGTGGTGTGCAGAGAGAAGCAAAGGTCTGTTTCTTTAAACTGTTCATAACTATCAGTTTGTCAAAAGCACAAATACTTTACTAAATCTTAATGTCCAACTTCTAGAATGATAACTCCTTGCATGGTTATATCAGACACTTTCTATTAGTGTCCTCCCTATACTTTTGGCATTTAATCAAGAGGAGGGAATCTTTCCTTTTCAAGAAGTTAAAAATGCCTAACCAGGTATAGCAGCACACTGTTGTAATACCAGTTACTTCAGAGGCTGAGAGGGGAGGAGTGCAAGTTTAAGACCACGTGGGCAACTTAGCAAGATCTTCTCTCAAAATAAAATTTTAAAAAGGAAGAGTGGCTAGGGATACAGCTTAGTGATAAGAGCATTTGCCTAGCATGTGTGAGCCCTGGGTTTAATCCCTTGTGCCATTAAAAAAAAAAAAAAAAAAAGTAGGTGGAAAAAATATGAGAAAGAAGTATATTGACCCATCTCAACTAGGTAAAAAAACCTTATCAAATGGTTTCTTGCTCTAATCGCCTTTACTTCTTTTTTTGCATGACCTTTCCAAAATATTTTTAATATGTTAAAATATTTCTAATATGTTAGTACCAACTTCTAGTTCTAAAAAAATAGTTTGCTTAGAAAATAGCTGCCATATCTTTTTTAAAATTCCTCTGTATTGAATGGGGTTTTTTTATTTTTAAATTATTTATTGTCAGTGTCGTTTAGCTAGTGGTGGAAAAGATCCTAATACTTAAATAACACTTGCTTTCTTCTCTCATCCTCTCGCTCCCCCCACCAGTGGTCTCCTTTGTAAAGTGAGTGCAGGAAATGAAAATGCCTGTCTGACAACAAAGCACTTATCCATCCTTGGAAAACTAGAGCCAAGGCTGGTTCCTCTGGTGATCGCGTTTAGGTACTGGGCAAAGGTTGGTTCTAGTTCTTTTAAGTGTGTGAAAACATTCTGTGTAGGCATGAGCATGGTGCTTTAATTTTGTAGGTTAATCTTAATGTTTAAATGCATATTTATAGACATTAAAAAATAGATACGTGAATATTAGAATAGAAACTTTAACATACACGAAGGAAAAGTTGGGGCTCTATTTCACTTTAACAATATTGCTTAAAAGATTAAAATGATTATAGTGCTTATTAAAAGTCAGATTGGGGTCAGATCCCAGGGGATGTGGCCCAAGAACTTAACTAGCTTCCTAAGATGACTTCCTAGGCACAGTAAAATTTGAGGTAAACACTTTCATACCTTTTCTAATAACATACCCAGAAACTAAAAAACAAAACAAAACAAAACAAAAAACTCTGTCTGGTCTAATAACATTTCTATAATGTTTTGTAAAATTATGACAAATTCTCTAATAAACAGTAGCACATTTAGTGTTCCCCAAAATGTAAGGTCACATCATAATTATAAAATTGAGATTTTATAAGATTCATAGAAAAAAAAAAAAGAAAAAGCTTTACTGATGAAGGCATAGCAGTGAGGAGAGGCAGTTCATGTCTCATCTCATCTAGGATGAGCCGAGGGTGGCCCACCCACAGCTGGGTGGACTGGTACGTACAATATGCTGTTCTTTAAAAGCCTTCTTCTGCTTCTTCACTAAGCAGGCCAAGCTTTTGTAGTTGTTTGCGTTAGCACGGATAAGTTTGCCCATATTTTCTCTGCAGTCGCCTTTGTGACCAGAGCACGCATTCGTGGGGCTGTGAGCTAAGAGGACCATTAAACTGAGCAGTCAGTTGGCATCTACTGACTGAATCATTATTGGAACTGAATCATTATTTTTATTTCACTAACATTTTAAGCAAGAGAGTGGATTTACTGCAGATATCACAAAATGAATAGCAAATAGTATGTTAGAGCTTTTCATGAGTAAATTAACAGAAATACTTGAAATTGTTACTCAAAAGCACAATATGTGGTTGCTGCAAAAGTACAGGGAAGTTGCATATTGCCAGTGTGCTGCTTGTTGTGGATGTTTGTGTTTTGTTCTGTTTCATTGTTGCAGTGCGGGGCTTGCACATGAACTGTAGCTCAGCCCCTACTATGGTGCTTTATTGTGAGGAATCACTATAAATTATATAATGTATGAGAATGAAGTTACAGGATGTAAGCCAAATTATGTCAATCACAACCTGGTGAAAGAAGAATGTCCCTCCTTTCTCCTGTCCTCCGCAGCTCTGCAGTATAGACCGCCCTGAAGAAGGAGGCCTGCCACCATATGTGTTCTCCCTGATGGCAGTTTTCTTCCTTCAGCAGAGAAAAGAACCTCTTCTGCCAGTGTATCTAGGATCATGGGTAGGAGACTTTGCTTACATATCTGATGCTAATGCTATGATAGACCTACAGATCCTTACTTGAATAACATAAAAATCTGAAAGCCTAACCAGAACTGAAAAGATTTATTTATTCTACTGGGATGAATGTCCATATTGTTTATTGCTGAAATGTTAATATATTCATTAACAGAGTGCTGCTTATATCTGTTAGGGGTATTTCTCGATGTCTAGGTAGCACATCCTTAGTTTTTTTAAATAGTCCTGAAGGTTTCAAACAAAAAACTTTGAACTTTTTATTTGTTTGGTTTTTTTTTTGTTTTTTTTTGTTTGTTTGTTTGTTTTTTTCTCTGGTACCGGGAACCGAACTCACGACCTTGCACTTGCCAGAACTTTTTAAAATTTAATCATTTGATACGTTCTTTCTTGGAGTACAGTTTCCTAATCTGACACTTTTATTCACATATCATTTCCTGACAGACACTAGGAATCATTCAGTTTGTTGTAACTTATGTTCTTTTTTTTGCTTATTCATTAATAATATGGGGCCTCATTATGTAGCACAAGGTGGCCTCGAATGCCTGCGCTCAGCCAGTCCTGCCTCAGCATCCTGGCTCTGAGTCTGCAGGTGTGCATCCTGAGGAGGGTAAAAAAGCTTTATGAAGTTTTTACGTTTACTGGCTAGAACTTGGGCTCTGTTGGGAAACTTGGATAATATAGTTATGAGGATCTCAGTTTCCTACAGAAATCGTGTGTGCCAGGTATCTCAGTTCCATGGAAAGAGAAAAAGGAGTGAAGGGTGGTGGAGAGAAACAAATTACAATACAAAACAACTGTGGATCAGTGCTCAGCCTTGTAACACATGCTGTGGAATACAAGAAGAAAGAAAAACAAACAGAAGAAATGTTTGAGAATTTTCCAAATTAATTACTCCCAAACCACACAAGAGTGGGGCAAACTAAAGATAGGAACTTAGGCTAAGAAGCTATCTACTGGAGTAGCACAATCTGCAGTTTATCTAACCACATTTGTTGCCTGCTAAATCCAGATCATCAGCATTTATTAGAAAAGAGGATCCAGAATTTTCACCATATGAGATAGCATTTACAGTGTCCAGAAAGCAATCCAAAATGATTCATGGTAGAAAGACACAAGAAAATGGTACCTACTCTCAATGAAAAAGAACAGTTGCCAACTCTGTTAACTTCCTGTCACTGTGACAAAATACCTGAGAAAATCAGTGTAAAAGGAAGAAAGGTTTATATGGGCCCATGATTTCAGAGGCTTATCCCATGGTTATGTCCCAGTTATTTTGGGCCTGTGGCTGTACAGCACATCTTGGTGGCAGGAGCATGTAGTAGACAAACACTATTCATTTTATGGTGACCAGAAGGAAAAAAGTGAAAGCAGCCTGAGTCCCAATATCCCCTGCAAGACTCTGTCCCCAGTGACTTACATTGCACTGGACCCAACCTCCTAAAGGTTCTACGTCCTCCAAGTAGTAACACAAGTGACTTTTGACCACGTGACTAGGCATATGCGCCTTTGGAGAGTGATTAGGACCCAAACCATAACATCAACCCCAAGAAAATGTGGGAGTTATCAAAGACTTTAAAGTAGTTTCTATAACATTACTCCATGATATAAAATAAATACACTTGTATTAAATGAAGAGATAGGAGATACCAGCCAGAGGAAAGTAAAAATCTAAAAAGGACCAAATGGAAACTTTAAGACTGAATGGACAAACAGAAAACAGATACTAAAATGTTAGACATAGAGCCAGTGATGTAAAAAATTAAATATTAATGGCTTATACACCCCTATTAAAAGGCATATATTATCAGAAAAAACTTAAGAAGCAAGATCCAACACTTTGCTTCTAGAGAAATACAATAGGTAAAATATAAAGACAGATAAGATGAAAGTAAATGAGTGGAAAAAGTTACACCTGTAAACTATAACCAAAGGTAAGTTAGAGGCCATATTAATATCAGATGAGATACATTTCAAGAGAAAAAGTATTATCAAAGATAAAAGGTATTTCATTATGATGTCCATTAGAACAACATGCAATCATAAATATTTGCTTTGATTAAGAGAACACCAAAATGTACATTGAAAAAATTGGTGAAGTTTCAGAGGAAACTTCAACATCCTTGGCCACGGTTGACTCCTGTGCTACCTAGACAAAATGTCAGTGTAGACATCAGGATCCTATAGATACTGTCAGTCACCTTGACCTATTCATTTTATGGTGACCAGAAGGAAAAAAGTGAAAGCAGCCTGAGTCCCAATATCCCCTGCAAGACTCTGTCCCCAGTGACTTACATTGCACTGGACCCAACCTCCTAAAGGTTCTACGTCCTCCAAGTAGTAACACAAGTGACTTTTGACCACGTGACTAGGCACGTGGTAATATTTGACCTAATATTTGTAGAGAATTCCACCCAATAAATAGAGAATACACATTTTTTCAAGTGCATAATAATACACGCACCAAGGAAGACCATGGATTGGAATGGTATGTCCTCTGACCACGGTGGATTGTTAGAATTTATATAAATATAAATTATTAGGATACTTAGTAAAATTATATATATTTGGGGATTAATGCACATCCAGGTTATCTATGGGTCAAAGTAGAAATCACATAGGAGTTAGGAACTTTGTAACTACTTATCAGGCACAGTAGTACAGCTGTGTGTTCCCAGCTCCTTGAGGCTTAAGCAGGGTCATTGAGATCCACAGCTGAATGCCACCCTCAGCCAGATAGCAAGACCCTCTTTAAAAAAATTCGAGATTCAGTAAAATAGTTTACACAGAGAAATGTATAAGTTTCGTTAGCTTAAACTTAAGAGAGGTAAAAGATCAAGGACCTAAAGTTTGACTTCAGAAAGCTAGAAATCAAAGACCAAAATAAACCTAAGAGGGGCAGAAGGAAGTAAGTGGTAAGAGGAGAACAAAGTCAATACATAGAAAGTAGACTAACAGTAGAGAAAATTAACAGTGCCTCTTTGATCAGCAACATCGTGCTTAGGCAAGTTACATGGTACACACCTGTGGTCCTGTAGTCCCAGCTATTTGTGAAGTTGAGACAGAGGATCACTTGAGCTCATATGTTCAAGACCAGCCTGGGCAGCATAATGAGAACCCCATCTCAAAAAAAGACAGCGAAAAGAAAACCAATCTCAGGTTGTTTCTTTGACAACCAAGCTTGGTAGACAAATTTAAAAAGAACACTGATAAGTATGATAGCCTTTGCCTGTAATTCCAGCCACCCAGACAGCTGCAGCAGGAGCTCCAAGTTCAGGGCCAGACTGAGCAACTCAGTGAAAACAAAATAGGCTGGGTGATAGAGCCAGTGAAAACAAAATAGCTCAATGATAGAGCATTTGCCTAGCCTGGGCAAGGCCTGAGTTCAATCCCCTGTAATGCCACCACGCCCCCCCCCCAAAAAAAAAAACAAAACACAAATTAGTATCCAGAAGGAGAGGATTATCACTTCTTTTCATGTTTTGTTTTTTTTTGTTTTTTTTTCTGGTACCAGCAGTCAAACTCACTACCTCGCGCTTGCCAGGCAGGCACTGTGCTGCTGAGCTAAATCCCAAGCCCCTATCACTTCAAATTCTATAGTATACATGGATAAGAAGAGAGTATTATTTTTCACAGAATATTATACATACTTTATACCATATCAATGAATTAGAAATCCTTACGTATACATATTCCTTATAATACTAAATACAAAAAGAAAAAAGTACAAAAATACCAGTCAAGAAAAACAATCTAAGCTGGGCATGGTGGTGCACGCCTGTAATCCCAGCACTTGGGAGGCTGATGCAGGAGGATCCTTGGGAGTTCAAGACCAGCCTGGGCTACAGAGTGAACTCAAGGCCAGCCTGAAGTGCATAGCAAGACCCTGTCTCAGAAAGACAAAAAAAAAAGAAAGAAAAGAAAAAAATCTAAATAGCTACATAATTACTGCAGAAATGGAGTTTGCAATTAAAAACCTTCCTATAAAGGAAAACCCCAGACCCAAGGCCTCGCTGATGAATTCTATTCAACATTTATGGAAGAGAAAAATTCCAGTTCTATGTATAAACTCTTTCAGAATATAAAAATTTGAGGCCAAAATTACCCTGAGACAAAGAGAGGGAAGGAGGAGAGGGACTATAAAAAGATTTGACACGCGTTATGTACATGTACCAACTCCCCATGATAAATATAATCATTATGTACTTCAAACATGTACTAATAAACTTTTATAATTACCCTGAACATGCAACCAAAGACGTAAAAAGAAACTATATACAGTTGAGCATGGATATCAAATCCTTAGTGAAATAATGGCAAATCAACTCAAAAGTAAGCCAGGCGTGTAGGTGCATTCCTATAATCCTAGGTCTCTGGAGAGATTGAAGCAAGAGGAGCACAAGTTTGAGCCCACCCAGGCAATTTAGTGAGATTTGGTCTCAATAAATAAATAAACAAACAAATACTGGGGTTGTAGCTCAGTGCTACAATCCTTAGTACCAGAAAAAAAAAAAAAAATCAACTCACACATACACAAAAAAATTATACAAAATGGATGTATCACAACCAAGTGAGACCTCTCAGGAAAACCATTTAATCCCCTACTTTAATAGAATAAAGGTGAAGGGTGTATGATCATGAAAACATGCAGAGGGCAGAAACACTTGACAGTGTCCTTTTATACCAAAAAATCTGGAGCTTGGAACAGAAGGGAGAAGTTCCTCAACCTGAAATTACACATCTGTGAGAATCTTCTGCAGCTAATGTGGCACTTTGTGGTGGAAGAGTGGATGTTGAGAACAAAGGATGTCCCCCAATCCCTTTTACATTTCAGCATTTTCAGGTGACCCTGGCCATTGCAATAAGGAAAGAAAAGAAAGGGCATAAAAACCTGAAAGGAATAAGTAAGCCTTTCTGTACATGCAGGTGACATGGTTTTTTAAATGGAAATGCTGAGAAACATGCAAAGCAACTCTTAGAACTGTAATAAATTTAATAAAACCTTAGGCTGCAAAGTTCATATATAAAAGTCAATTGTACTTTTATATACTAGCAGCAAACAATTAGAAAATGAAGTTTTAAAAATTGTGTTGTGCCAGGCACAGTGGCATAACCATTTAATCCAGGAGATTGAGGCGAGAGGACCAAGAGTTCAAGGCCAGCCTAGGAGGTTCAGCAAGATCCTCTCAAAACAACTGAACAAAAACATTAATAGTGTTAAGAAACGTACAGTATTTAAGAATAAATTTAACACAAAATATGCAAGATTTTAAAGCAGAATATTGTAGGATACTGCCAAGAGAATGAAATAAGAACTGGGTCAGCGTAGACATACACCAAGGCTTTAGGGATCAAAACACTAAATCTTGTCCTATGTGGTAGTCACTCACTTTTTGACAAAGGTGCCTAAGCAGTTCTTTGAGGAAAGGGAAGTGTCTTCAGTAAATGATGCAGCAAAACTGAATATCCATAAAGAAAAATCAATTAAGCTTCTATTTTACAGCATATCCCAGAATTAACTCAAAATGGGTGGAAGATGTAAATGGATCTTTGTAATGTAATCTTTGTAATGTAATATAATCTTTGTAGGCAGGATTTCTTAGACCAATAAAAATGTGGAACATGTCAATAAAGAAAAATACTGATAAATTGAACTTGATTAAACTTTAAACTTCAGCTATTCAAAAAACATCATTAAGAAAACCAAAAAGCCATCAACTTGAAGGAGCTATCATATACAAAGTTCTAATAAGCAATTGCCACACCTTATATTTCCTTGGAAGAATATTTTCATTCTGTAAATCATCAGAGTCCTTATAGAGATTCACTCTGGCCAGCTGTGATTCTGGGTGCTAGAACAAATAAAATCCTCACCCTCCAAATTAACATCCAGTGGATTGAGGAGGATTAGTAGGTATCTATCAAGGAGTGCTAATGTTTTTGAAGAAAAAGTAGGGTTAGAAAGAATGAGAAGTAGGGAGCTAGTTGGAGAAGAGACTAGAAAAACACCTACACAAGGTGAACAAGCCAGCAACGCGGACCAGGTGGTGTAGAAATATACTTGGGCAGCAGGATAGCACATCACACTCACCCACAGCTCACTCTGCTTATACAGCGTAGGCCACACTGTGATGAGTGCCATTATACAACAACATTTCTCTGAGCTTTGGAGCCCAGGCCATTTTCTGTTGCATTCATGCTCATTATTAGCACATAACAGTGTGCTTGGGAATGAATGTGATGGTACATGCCTTGGTGGCTAAGGCAGAAGGGTCACCAAAAGTTCAAGGCCAGCCTGAACTCTGGTGAGACTGTCTGAAAAACAAAATGCACTTCACCAAAATTAGTATTTAAAATTACTTTCTAAGTAGGTGAATATAGTTTTACAACTGCATCTCTTCACAACGTACGTATAAATTGCTTATATTTAGCATTTCTACATGCTATATACTAAAAATAGATATTTTATGTCATTCGTACAAATAAAACTGTGGTGCTATCCTGTATTACAGGAAATTGAGGCCTAGAGAGAGCACCTTTCACCCAAGGCCACAGAGCTAGTCCATGAGGGAACTAAGGTTGGAGCTCAGTCAGTTTTACTCCAGAACTCACAGCTTCCACCACTAGGCAGCACTGCCTTTCCCCCAGCTGCTGGCGATGAAACTGAAGGCCGTCCATGATTGCCAGCCAAGTGCTCTACCACTGAGCTACACCCCTGCCCAGAATATTTACTAAAGAATTATTTTCAAAGTTGCCATTTCTTTTGCAAATCAAAATCTTATATTTCCATTTAAAATATATTTTTATATTTATATAGTATATCAGATATTCCATAAGTGGTATCTTTGTATTTGCAGTAACCTGTGTTAACTTTTCATTTCTTCCAAGATTTTAATATGCTGCAGTTGATACAAAATCTTTGTACATTGTAATTGTCTAATTTTTCCTAGATTGAAGGATTCTCAATAAACAAACTAGGGAACTTCAACCTTAAAGATGTTGAGGAAGATTTTGTGATCTGGGAATATACTGAGAATGCTGGCGACACAAACACAGCCAAAGAGGTGGCACCAAAAGAAATGCCGGTCAGAAGGGGACAGGTCTGTTATCTCTTCTTACTGGTTTTACCATTGATATTTTTTCAGTTAAGTAGGGAGCTTATGAGTTAACTAGTCTTCCTGTCTTCTTTCCTTAACTATCTTAGTGATTTGGTGGCTATTTTGTTTCTTAGTCTGTTCAGTCACTTAAATAAATCAATAGTGAAAAAGTAAAAAATTTAGGTCATGAAGTCCATTTACTTGTATGGTTTCTTCTGTGTACAGAAACCTTGGAAGGCTACTGAGAGTTTAGAAGCAAATCCCTATCCTCTAAAGAGCTCAGATCTTAGATGGTGTTATGAAGTTTAAATGTATGGAGAGATAACTTCAAATTACTAAAATAATAGTGAAAAAATACATGATTTCATGTACTATTGAGGGTACACAGGGGAATTTATACATAAAGAATTGCCAGTAAAGTTTCAAACAAAAATCTGTGCAATATGATTATACTAATGATTGTAATAGAGTTCTGTCCCCTAATGGTGAAAGGTCCCTAACCCTTTAAGCTTTCCATAACCCTTTGGAGGGTTTAGATAACATGACAGTAATGTCCACAAAATACTTCTGAGACAAGGATTCCAGTACCAGCTCTTTAATAAAATGTCTTGTCACATCTCCCTTCCACTCCTCATGCCTCAAGTGAGGTAGTGGTGATTGTGGATTCTCCGGTTATACTTCCTAGAATTCTTATATGGTGGAAGAGGACAGAGAATGGGCCACTCTACCCCCTGCTGCCAGCATCAGAGCACCACTTTTATCTCTTTTCTGTTAGGGATTCCAGTTGTAAATAAGAGCACAAGCTGTGAAGCCAGAATATGTGAACTCATGTCCCAGCTCTCCCACTTCCTAGCTGTGAATCTTTGTGCAGGTTACTCAGTCTTCCCACACTGGTTTCCTCCTTAGAAATGGGGATACTATTAGTACCCTCTCATAGGGTCACTGATTTCTAGAATGCTTAACTCAGTGCCAAGCATGTGGTAAGCACTCAGTAAATAGGAGCTACTATTCTGATTTTATTTGAAAAAGAAATGTCCTCTGCTTTTCAAAAAACAGTTCAAGTACCAGTAGTGTAGATATTTTGAAGGTCCTTTAAGTTCCATGTTACAGTATTTTCAAATGATTTTGTGAGATGCTTAAAAAAGTCCTTTGTGAAGCCGAAAAAACCCGTGGATAAAGAGGTAAAATTGAGAAGATGTTGGGTTTCTGGGGGTTTCTTTTTATCCTCAGCTGTATTGTTTAGGACCTAGGCAGCCTCCATTTTTAATCAGTTCTGCCTGGTAAGTCCACCAGGTGAGCACCTTTGTGGTTGAGATTTACTGATTAATAAACTACCATACTATTTATTTTGAAACATCATACAAGTAGTGATCAGAGACAAATGTGTATACAGTAGGACGGAAGAGTTTTTCATTGTGAATGATAAGAATAATGTGAAGAAAAAGCTGTTACTGTAAGTCCACCTAATGCTCTAATGTTACATTTTTATGCTATAGGAGAGATTAATTATACTGCCACTTCTGAATTAAGTGAGCACTAGACATTGTGGAAGTTGCACATGGCTATGACCAAGGGACTTGTTCTTCCCCTGACGAGCAGTGCGACCTGTGACAAGTCACATGTGGGAGTCGTGCTAGATTGCCGCTTTAGAGCATCTCACAGTGTGACAGCACGTTTCAGTGTTATATGGATTTCTTGTACTTAAAAAGATTGTATGTAAGTGAACGAGTGCAGAGAGCAGCTGAGTCTGCCAGATGCTTTCCCTTGCTTCTGATTTAACCCACAAAACTGTCCTGTGTTATAGGTGGTACCATCCCTACTCTGCAGATAATGGTAGCGACCACTTTTTGAACACTGTGTGCCAGGCACTGTGCTAAGCACTTTACAGACACTATCTCACTCAGTCCTCCCAACAGCCCTATGAGGTGGGTACTATTATCCCCATTTTTCAGATGAGGAAACAAGTCTTAGACAAGTGAGAGACCATGACCAGGATTCTACATAGCTAGCACTTGGCAGAATTTGCATTTCAGGGGCTGGGGATTTAGCTCAGCGGCAAAAGCGCCTGCCTGGCAAGCGCAAGGTCGTGAGTTCGGTTCCCGCTACCAGAGAAAAAACAAACAAAAAAAAAAACAGAATTTGCATTTCAAACTAAGCTTGTCCTGATTCCAAAGCCAGTGCTTTGAGCCGCTGTTTTATACTGCTAGTCTGAGAATGGACAAGCTGAGTTGCTGAGCAGTTAAAGAGATGTGAAAGGCAGAATCACTATTTGGACCTTTCTTCCCTAAATCCTATGAATATTGCAATATTATATACCAAGTGTGCTGCTCAAACTTGTCAGAAGTCTGTGACTGTAAAACTAATATTGGTTTCTGATGTCAAGAGTTATTTGACTTTAAAATTAATTCCCACCAGCAGGTTTAGTGTGTTTATGTGTCATATCTGGCCAATGAGAGGAGTGTTCTTCCTTTTTTCTGTCCTTTAGCCATTGTCTATTTTGGTGTGTCCATACCTGTAAAGGTTCCTCCCACAGCAGTGACAGGAAGGCCTGTGCTGAGAATATTAACAAACTGTGTGAGGGCCTCCACCTGTTAGAAAGAGATCAGAATTAGATGGGCTGCTTGGGAAAATAAACAGGCTCTGTCTCTTCCTATGATAATTGCTAGAATGTAACATACTCTGACTCCAGGGATGCAGTGAAGTGATGGCTGTTTACCACAAGTGAAATAGAGCCTTTAATTTGATTTATTAAGGTGGCTTGTCAAATTCATATCTTTGCTAAGATTTTTTAGATTTTTTAATTTGATGCTTGAATGATCTCTGGTTTTTCAGATTGAGCTGATATATGAAATAATCTGTATGTTTCTCTGTGCTGTTAATAGGTATCATTAATGTTTGACATAAAACACCAGCCTTCAGTACCAGTTGGGCAGCTCTGGGTGGAGTTGCTGCGATTCTATGCTTTAGAGTTTAATCTGGCTGATTTAGTGATAAGTATCCGTGTCAAAGAATCCATATCTCGGGAATCAAAGGATTGGCCCAAAAAACGCATTGCCATTGAAGGTATCGCAAAATGTTTGATTCCTTTTTTTTTTAAAGGTCCCAGTCTAACAGCATGCTTTTTATTTTCAGTCTCTTTTCAACTCCTCCTTGTAAGGTAGGCCTGATCTCAAAGGTGAAATAAATATAATCTTGCATTTGTTACAGTGGGTCCTTCCAAGGGGCCAGAGGGTTCATGCTGGGTTTTTTAAGTACCTCCAGAAGGTACCTTAATTCTTAAGCAACTGAATAGTGGCTAGCTGGGTCCCTACTTTAAATTGCTTCACAACTTGCATTATTCCCAGTGGCGTGTGACTTCCCCTTTCCTCTTTACTATTTTCATTTCTGGATTTCTAAATAGAGTCCCTTTATGGATTGTCTTGACATTTAGTTCTATAGAGTGAGGAAAACGTTTTTTTCTCATGAAAACTGATAGTTGTAGTTGGATAACACTCTAGTAGAGGGAATAAACTGCAGTAACTTATTAAAAAGAAATAATATGCAATAACTTATTAAAAAGACTTTTTTAGTGAAGGCTCACTGAACTGAAAGCAGTGTATCAAAGACCCACTGCTGTGCCCTGTACATGTTATTTAAATAGATTAGCTCTTCTCAGTTTTGCGAAGTCAGGAGGTTGAAGCCCCTCTAGAAATCTTAATTCTCCTCCTTGAAATAATTTAAAGAATCTCCTTAATGGAATTCTCTTATTTTTGCTTGATTTTTTTTTTCAAGCTTTATGTTGCATAAGAAGGTTTTTTGCATTTTGCATAAATTCTTTGTGGAGTCATGGGGATCTCACATTTTTAAACCCTCCCCTGCAGTTTCTCTGGCTCAGCTCTTCTGGCCAATTGCCTAACCCGCTGGAGTTCTAGGGGAGGAGAAAAGATTGAGAGAAGTGGTGTCTCCTCCTGGTGCCTCCCTCTCGCCCCAGAAATTCAGTCCAGCCAATTCAGTGATGGGGCTTTCCAGGGCAGAAGAGTGGAGGTAAGCTCGACAAACCGCAGTGCTGGCTGAGGGCAAGCAGAGCCCTCAGCCGCAAAGCCTGCTGGGAAGACTTTGCTGTGGGCACGAAAGACACACTGATGACATCTGTCCTGCCTCCCCAGTCACAGAGCAAAATAGGGAAGGGGTACTGGTTCTGAACAGGATGGGTTTGCTTCAGAGAGCTGATATTTCAGAAAACATCATGTTTTGTTCTTTAACTGTATCTTCTCACTCCCGAGTCTGATTTTTTTAAAGCATGTGATAAATTTTACTGTTACTTATTTGCTATCTGTTTTTATCTGCAACAGGCTAATTTTTAAAACATTAAATAAAAACACATAAAGTTGTTTTCTTTTTCATTGCAGATCCCTACTCTGTTAAGAGAAATGTGGCAAGGACCCTAAATAATCAACCTGTGTTTGAATATATACTTCATTGTTTAAGGACAACATATAAATATTTCGCTCTTCCACATAAAGTTGGAAAATCCAGTCTTCCAAAGCCTCTGAGCCTAGTTTCATGTATTTCAGAACATTGTAAAGAAGTAGTAAATGATGATCCAGGTATACAAACAAAAGATGATAAGCTTAAAAACTCAGTTTTGGCCCAGAGTTCTGGTGCTACTACCACTTCAACTACGAATACCCAAAAGGCACAGGCACTGTCTCTTAAAGAGGTGACAAAAAGCTTTGGAAGTCCACCAACAGAAGAAATGGGAAATGAACACATCAGCATCCATCTGGAAGACACAAGCTGTGTCCAGGAACAAGTAGAAAGAGGAAGTAAAACTGAGAAAGAGAAAATTGGAAGGCAGGGCAAGTGTGGCGAGCTTGTAGCCTGTGGCAGTACACATAATTATGAGACAGGTGGTGCTCTAGAATTAGATGGCCTCCAAAATCCCATGGCTAAAAAGTGTGATGGATTTGCTACTTTAGATGACAAGACCAATGTTGAAGAAAGTATAGACTGTACCAGCGCACTAGAAGACTCTGTGAACCACATTTCCCCTTTAATCCAGGGACCGACATCAGAAATCATTCAGTTTGATGAAGAGGAGGAGGAGAAGGAACCCGGACTCACTATTAACGAAAGGAAAGTCGAGGATGACATTGCTAATGAAGATGAGTTAGACAATACCTACACTGGATCAGGGGATGAGGACACCCTGTCTGATGAGGAGGTTGGATTAGTTGACCCTACCAAGTATGAGGACTTGAAAGAGTGTGGAAAATATGCAGATGGAGCTCTGCTTACGGAACTTAATAAAATAAATCTTAAAGAAGAAAATGTACAGGAGGAAAACTCACCTGTGGATCAGTCTGATTTCATCTATGAATTTAGTAAATTTATCTTCACCAAAGGCAAGGTAATCAATGCCACTGTTAGATAACTAGGAGACTAAATCGCTTGAATGCATATAATTTCAATTTTGATACCAGAACAAGACTCCCTTTGGGTTTTAGCTAACAAGTTTGTCTTTTATCCTAATACTACCACTTGATGTACTTCCTTTCTTAGGATTTTTGGGACTCTACAAAGAAGAAAGGGAACTACTCTTTCCTCCTGAGGGTATCATAAGGGTAGTCCCGAATCTCAGAGCATGTAGATTGGCTGTATATTATAATGCATTCCTTTACTGTGTACTTTAATGACAACAACAAAGAAAGATTCTAGACCTCCTTTATTTGGCACATAAAGCTTTATCATATGTCTTGTTTCACTTTCCTGTGTTCTTGCAGTCTCCCACAGTAGTGTGCAACTTATGTAAACGAGAAGGACACCTGAAGAAGGACTGTCCTGAAGACTTCAAAAGAATCCAGCTGGAACCTTTGCCACCACTAACACCGAAGTTTTCCTATATCTTAGATCAAGTTTGCATCCAGTGTTACAGTAAGTTACTCGCATTTCTTTTGATCTATCAGAGTGGTAGATTGACATTTACTCACTCTAAGCAGTGTGCACTCTCCATTGGGTCAGTAGTGCTTTGTGTCCTGCCTGTCTCATTTGGAATACACAGTAAGTACTCAAGAAAGGCAGGGAGCAAAGAGGGGCTTGCTTTCCCTGCAGTGCAGGGCCTACAACCCCAGCCTTGTGCCTGGTAAGCAGCTGCTCTACCACTACCCCTTCTAGTCCCTGCTTTAGGTCTTCAGATTATAGAGTTCTCTGCCAGCATTTCCCAACTGTATTCCTGGAAATGTTTTTATAGGTGGACTTAATAGTAGTTCATGAGCAGAAGTACTCCCTGGACAAGTGGGGAGTAGTTCTACCCTCTGCCATCTCCCTTGTAGATTTCTTTTCTTTTTCTTTTCTTTCTGTTTTTGTTGTTGTTGTTGTTGTTTTGTTTTGTTTGTTTTGTTTTGTTTGGTACTGAGAATCAAACTCAGAACCTTGTGCTTACCAAGCAGGTGCTGTGCCACAGAGCTATATCCTCCACTGGTAATTAGCATAGTAAAGGCTTCCGAGCAAGTTACCATATTTACCATATTTAGCAAGTTACCACCTTTACCGTATTTAACTCTTTAGTGTAATAGTTCCAAAATTTGAACACAGAATACTTTTTTATTAACACTAATAGCCCACATGACAGTCTTTAAGAAACACCAGCTGGGCGTAAGAGAAACTTTAAGTTCTGCAGAGAGAACACCTAAAAGACATTCCACTGCTTTGAGTGTAGCAACCTGATGCTTCATGTTGCTGCCTCATGAAGTGTCTGTCTGTGCCCTAGATGAGTGTTCTTAATCAGCTCTTTGGGTTTTGTTTTTTTTTTTAGGGGGGGGTTCTTTTTTGAGATTGGTTCATTGTGTTGCCCAGGTTTGTCCTGAACTCATAGATTCAAATGATCTTCCTTCCTCAGCCTCCCAAGTAGCTGAGACTAGAGGTCTGTGTCACTACCACCCTGTTGTCAGTGACTCTTTATAAATGAACCTTGTAGTAGTTAGGAACTGTAAAAGAAAAGTAGGTTCTGTTGAGTTTAAGAAAAAAAGAGAAACATATGGACATGCTCACACACTTCTGTATTTGCTTCCTGGGAGTCTCTGGAAACTCAGATGCAGAGCTTCCGTCCAAATTAGTTTGCATTTCAAGAATAGCTTTTTGGTGACAGAATTTTGTGTTGGGGATGGGGGGCACGGAGCCAGTCATGGTGACACACAGCTGTAATTCTAGTGCTCAGGAGGCTGAAGCAGAAGGATCCCAATTTTTTGAGGCCAGCCTGGGCTACATAAGGAGTTAAAGGCCACTTGTACTATATAGCAAGACCCTGACTCAAGAAAACAAAAAAGGCAAGCAAGCAGAAAGGACTGTTTATTTTACATTGCTAATGCTGTCTACTGAAAAGGTACAAAATGTAGGGTTTTTTTTTTTTTTTAACCTTGCAGGTTTTATTTTCTAAAAAGTATTTTTTAGTGTTTTCAAAGAATGTTGTCTTTTTTTCCTCTATGTGTCTGTGTTAAACAGAGGATTTTTCTCCAAATACTTTAGAAGAGCAGGCTCGTGAACATATTCGACAAAACCTAGAGAGTTTCATAAGACAAGACTTTCCAGGTAAGTAATTTTTTTAGGTATCTATAGGAAACAGAAGATGATGTGACCCTCCTTTCAAATAAGGGCCTATTTCAGAATATGTTAATTTTGAGAATGAGATGACCTTGTAGTGACTGTGGGGTCAGCGTCTCGGGTGCTCTATAATATAGAGTAGATGGGCTTTCATCCAGTGCCAAATCAGTTTACTAAAAGAAAAGATATTAGTAATGTGGAGTTTATCCTGGTAGGGGCCACAAATGAATTTCATTTACTATTATGGTTAAAGTTCATATCTTTAAAAAGAACATTCATTTAGAAAATAATAAACTTACATTATTAAAAATGCTGAAATTATCTCTATTCTTTTGGAGCCACTGAGTTCCACAAAGCCAAACCTTGCATTTGAGAATGAAGTGGTACCTGCTCGTCTTTTGTGACAAGTATAGCTTGTGTCTGTAAGTGAAAGTAACTTTGAAAGGAAAATGTTTTAGAATAAATGACTATAAGAAAACAGTTATGAGCTAGGGTAGTTATTAACTGGGTGTTTTTGATTCATGAGAGGGCCATTTTGATCAAAAATTAAATATATTCAGGTAATTAGTTATTACTTTGCATATATTCCTAACAGGAACTAAATTGAGCTTGTTTGGCTCCTCCAAAAATGGATTTGGGTTCAAACAGAGTGACCTTGACATCTGTATGACAATTAATGGACATGAAACCGCTGAGGTACAGTAACCACGTAAAACCTGCCTTTGCTATGGCAATGGGACTTAACCACTCTTGATGGAGAGCGCAGCTTGGTCTCTTCCAAATCTATCAGGGCAAACTGTGGTGTATGTCACGTGCCATACCCCTTAGGCAAATACCCTGAGAAGCCTAAAAGTGAATGTGAAGAATAGCAGCCTTGTACTTTTAGTTCACAGTATGAATGGATTGGAAATAACACCGAGGAGTTCCACAAAGTCAAACCTTCTGTCCTGCGCCACTGGGCTGGCCACTAGATGGACTGGGTGTGCACAGCCACACAAAGTTATCTGTAATTTCTTCTGACGAGGCAGGCATGTGGTACATGATAAGAATGCTAACTGTACAGTCCAGAGACATGAATTTGAGACAAGCTTGCTTCGTCAGTACATAAACATGGGGTCTTTGGTACAAATCTATAAAATAAAAACAAAATAATTTCTGTTCTTCTCGCTTCAGGGATTGTTGTGCACAGTCGTGTGGGTCAGGAGTCAGCACACTGGCGTAATGAAGCTGTGTAGCCACTCATTTATAGAATATTTGCTCTGTTAGTGTGTGCTAAGTTCAGCTCACAGCCAGTTTTTGTGAATAGTTTTATTAGAACAGAGCCACACCGATTCGTTTGTATTTCTCCTGTGGCTCAAGCTGTGACTGCAGAATTTAATAGCTGTGACAGAGACCACATGACCCACAAAACAAGTTTGCCATCTCTGGGTGTGCTGAAAGCCCTTATAAAAACTACATAAAGGTAAAATCTGAGAAGTGCTGAAACCTTGTTATTTATTTGTGGTACCGAAGTTTGAACCCACAGGCCTGGTGCCTGTGAGGCAAGCACTTTGCCACTGAGCTCCATCTCCAGCACCTAGGCTACCTCAGACTGGTGATCCTGCAACCCAGCCTCCCGAGGAGCGAGATGACACGCTAATTCCACTGGGCCCAGTGGGGTTTGTTTGGTTTTTTAAAAAAAAAAAAAAAAAAAAAAAAAACATGGCTTATAAACTAATTTTGAGGGCATTTCTAAAGTAAAATTCTAAGTATGTTTTGGGATGTTATGTAGGCATCGAATGAGCTTACATTGATAGGGGCAGAAAAAGTGTTTTAAGTGTGATTTATTTGTTACTTGAAATACTTTTGCTTGTTATGTGACTTTAACTTGATACATTATAACTTTGGCTAATCCTGTGGAGAAAGAATGTGTGTTTCATCACTCTCCACAGCAAGTCATCAATTCTTGAACTGTAAAGAAGGTCTGCCCAGAATGAGTAAGACGGGACATCAGTGCCTCCTATTACACATTCTGGTCATATGATGCTTCTGAGTGAGAGTGTTGCACAAACAGAGTGCAGGTCCTCACCTGTGGGACAGAGGCTTTTGAGGAGCTCAGGGCCCCTGGGCTTCCTGATGGATTTTAGCCTTTGCTGCACCTCCAGAAGCAATTAGGATGTAGGATATTTAGCAGTTTTTGTGTCTTCAGGTAACATCCTATGCATACTGACACTTGGTTGAAATTAATTTCATTATTTCTGAAGATAATGGAAACTGTGAACAGCCTATATTCCAGTTTTAATTCAGTCATTTGTACCATCTTTCTTGCAGGGGATAGACTGTGTAAGAACTATTGAAGAATTGGCAAGAGTCCTTAGAAAACATTCAGGTAACTCTGGAAATTTTTTATAAAAATACTTCCATTTTTTGCACACCTGTAATCTCAGCACTCAGAAGGCTGAGTCAGGAGGATCGCCACAGTTTGAGGCCTGCCTAGGCTACATAGTGAGTTCAAGGCCAGCCTGAACTACAATAAGACCCTGTCTCAAAAAAAACTCCTATCTTTTTCATTAGTATTTTGCGTATTTCCACTTACTAATGCTAATGAAGCTGTATAGTCATTCATTTGTAGGATGTTTGCTATATTAATGTCATTAAAATGTCTTTCACGACTGTCTAGGAAAGACATAGGATTTGTGATATTTGTGTGCATAATGTTCCCTGGCTGTTTTATTTCTGGACAAAGTACGTCAGACAAAAAGTTTTGGAATCATTTGCTGTTGATGCTGTGTAAGGCAAAGCATGGGAGTTGCTAAAAGCTGTGTGTAGTGAGATGAGGAGAAGCCCTAGTGTGGGGACTGGGTCTGCAGCTCTTCTGCTGAACCCACTGTATCCCCTCCGAGCAAGACCTGGGCTTCGTGTGGGCTCTTGTACCTGTAAACGAGGAGAGCTGAGCAGTGGTTCATCAAGTATTTACAGCTGCGAGGTCCATGGGTCCTGCACATCACGCACAGGGTCACTAACATATTCTAAAACAGCACTGGCACTTTCCTCTGCTATCGGGGCAGCTGTGGGGCTTTTCACATGGAAAAGCATCTTTTAAAAATGTGCTTTGACAAGTACTATGCTCTGAGTCGGAATTAAAAGTAAACAAGATATAGTCCCTGTCCTCGTGGAGCTTAAAATCTGTGGTCTATCTGTGAAAAGCTGTCTTACATTTCAGTCTAGGGTCGACTTGGATTTACATTGTCGGCATGGACACTCACAGACATACACCTTGAGTGCTTCCCCCCATTTTTATTTCTAGGAGTTTAAATAAATTGACTACCACATTATTTAAATACCTGAAAAAATGTTACTTTTGGTGTATGCTGAGTGAAAAGTAACCATTTTGTCTATTTTTTTATTGTACATTGATAAAATTTTCTTTAGTCATTGAAAAGGCATTTTCCTCAGAATTCCACCTTTAAAGATTATTTTTTGTTTGTTTTCGTTTCAAAGGTTATGCAAAGAAATTTAAGTACTTTATTACCACAAGGATTTTTTTAGTCATGAGCTAAATTTCAACTTTTTATTGATCACGGCTTGCTCTCAGTTTCTTTCTGGCCATTTAAGATCATGGAGCAGACATCATATTCCTGTCCCCTAGGTACTTCAGTGTGTCTTTCCTCAAGATAAAGCATGGTGAAAGACAAACTGTTTTGAGAGTAGGAATGACTTGCACACATAAATAGTCATAGAATGCCAATTACATGCACAGCAATTTATGAACAGCTAGAGGACTATATCTAAAACATTTATTGAGTGTGTACTGTGTGCTCAGCATTGGGCACTTAAAAATAGTGAAAAAGTAAAATATTACGTCTTTTCTTGGACAGCTTTTTTTTTTTTGGACAGCTTTTGGATCATAAGGAGTAAGATAATCTCACAAACTGGATAAAATGTAAAGTAGTGTTCACCTGTCACCAAATGAGTGACAGAGGCTCAAATAAGCACTAAATAACTTCTGAGGAGAGAGAGCACGGGAAAGAGTTGCGTGGGGATAGTCACGAAAGAGGTGGGGATATTGTGATCTCAGATGATACAGTTTTTCCAGGATGGAAAGAGAAGTCATTCCTAAGCATGCATAGATTTGAACATGGAGATTATGGTAGTATATTTTAAAGGATGGTGAGAAGATTGGTACCTTTGGAGAGAGATTTCAAGTGGGAAATACGAGATAAGGTGAAATGTAGATATTTGGAGCCCACTAAAATTTCAGTTGAAGCAAAACATAAGCTTTTTGGGCAAGGGGTATAGTCTGTGCTAGGGAAGGAGCAATACAGGTATCAGGGCAGAGTGGCTCAGAATGCTAGTAAAAAGATGAGTGGTTCCAGAGGGATTTTTTTTTTCTTGATTTGGTACCTATAGGTAGGAAATATGGGTTGAGGTTGATATCTGAGTATCTGAGGAATGGGAATGTTTGCAGGAAATACCTGCAAACAGTTGAAAGTGTATGGAAGTGTTTGATTTGCTGTGCCAGTATAATCTCTTAAGAGTTAACAGCCTAACAAGCAGTTAGAAGTAAGAAGTTGTCAGGATTGAAGATGAAATAAGAGTTTTCATATCAAGAGCGTGAGAGACACTGACACTGATATGAAAAATAAAACAGAATGCCAAAGGATCTTTGGAAAGGTTAAGGACTAAACCTTAATTTCACTGGGTAGAAAGTAAGAATATGGATTAAAAAGGGAATCTTTGGGATGATAAAATAGAACCAGGATGATTTGCCACGCGTAAGCCCTAGGGGGCAGGCTCGTCAGTACTGTGTAATAGTAAAAGTGTTAAGTCCCTAAACAGGAAGGAGATGGAAAAGGGGCTCATCCGATTTAGAGGCAGTAAGCAAAGTAGTTGCTTAAGGTTCTGGAATCAGATTCTGTGGGGTTTTTGGTTTGTTTGTTTTTTCCAGTGCTGGGAATCGAACTCACGACCTTGTGCTTGCCAGGCAGGCACTGTGCTGCTGAGCTAAATCCCCAGCCCCTCTGTGACATTTTTGTTTTCAATGCTACAGATTATACTCAAAGCATAAACTACCACTGAGCTGCATCGCAGCCCCAGCTTTGTGGTTTTGATCCTGACCTCCACTTGCTGCTGTTGTGATCCCAGGATATCACTCAGCCTCATTGTAAGCACCCTGTTCTCATCTGTATAGAACCCAACACATTCAAAGAGTCATTAGGTGGAGCTTCTGTACCCCTCTTCTCCATAGTGTGAGTTAGAGTTCCTCTGTCCCACACAGGCCTGTTTTCCCGGAAATAACTTCTGTCATCTTTGTACTTGTTTCCCAATTTCTGTGATGTGATCACAATATACTGTATTTCCCTGAAAATAAGACTGGTCATACATTAATTTGACTCCAAAAGGTACAGTAGGGCTTATTTTCAGGGGATGTCTTATTTTCTCATATACAATAATCTATACTTATTTAAAAACAGTCATGATATCTTCTTGAGCATCATCATAACCCTCCAACCAATGAATTCCAGCCTGAATTTCTTGTGACTCCATTTCCTGTAGAACCACTGGCCCCAGTCTCTCGTGCCCAGCAGTAGCACTCTGGTTAAGTGAGCACTTCTTGTCCATGTAGCCTGCTTGTAGTGGATTGGAAGCACGGCTGTCAGTGACTTTTCCCCATGACTTGTTCACTGACATCAGGACCTTTTGCAGGCTAGGCCTCAGGGAGTGTCCGTTAAATCAGTTGAAGATGTTCAAGATAGAAGTGGCAACAAAAATGATGACAGTTAAGAATGGTAGTCCACACAAAAACAACAAAAAACTGGAGGCACCAAAATTCGGAAAATGTTATTTCACATTGTGTCTATACTCAGATTAGTCACTTGGCAGTAAGTCTCGAGTTTGTTCACATATACATTTGTATCTGGTCTGAAGGCTTGTTTTGTGGGTGGAGTGCTTATGTTAACGAGCATTCTGAAAAATCACACTAGGGCTTATTGTCTGTTTAGGTTGTTTTGGAGGAAGTGTGGTATCTGCTTTCTAGACATCACACTTAACTCTCCCAGAAGAAACTCAAGCTCTGACCTCTCAAATGAACTCCTCTTTCTCTTTACTGTCTCCCTGCTGCTGCAAGCACCACCACTGTCTGCCCTTCCTTCTGAATCCTCTTTCTTGAAAATAGACATTGGCATCCTTGGAATCAACAAAATGGGTGACATGCTCATTAGCCTGACTTAGATTTGATTCAGTGAATTATAGAGGCTGTCTGATCGCGTTTTGAGTTCCAGCTCCACGGTGTACCAGATTCATTGATTAGTGAGTTTCTGGGCATGTGTGTTTCCTCCTCTGTAAGGTCAGGGTGGTACTTACCTAGGAGGTAACATTTGTAAAGGTCTCTTCCTGCATTTGATGATCAGGAAATGTAGCCCTTAGTGCTTCTGCTGCCTCTTTCGCTGCTCCCGTACACTCGTAGATGTGCTCCCATAATTCTTGCTTCAGCTCTTCATTCCCATGCCATTGTGTTTCTTCAGGCCCAGATGTCTTTCGTAAGTGGTCAACCTGCCTTTGCCACAGTACTCCCAGTGTGTCCATAGCCAGGGGCACTGTTGAATTAAATGTGTCAGTGACCTCCTGACCTCCGGCCAGTTCACTGGCTTCTCGATGTCTCTCTAAGGATAATTCTTAACAGAACGTAAGGGGGTCTCTGGGTGTACCCACTTTCTTCCCCATCTGTTATTACTCATATCCCTTTCCCCAAGTCTTCTCCAGCCTGCATAGTTCCATGGACATTCCCCAAGCATGGCGTTGTTTCAGACATGTACCCTTTCCGTGTGCAGTTTCCTTTACCCAGTATATCTCCACAGCTCTGCTCTGTTTGAAAGCCTAGCTCAGGCAAGTCCCTTCTCTCTCATTGAAGCTGAGTCCTTTGTTTTATTTTTAAAACTTCTAGCTCAATAGTAAATAACTTCTCATGTGTGAATTCATGTTACTGCCCCATAGGCTCCTCTCCAAATGAGGCGTGGTCTTAAGGAGACAATAAGTAAATGTTGTGTGGTCCAGAGTTTGTAGCAGTTTCTTTTTTTTTGATGTTTGTCAGACTAGCAACCCTGTGTACACGCTGCAAGCACACGTGCACTCAGGACCCAGTAAGTTCCTGGAAGGTAGTGACTCCTTTTCATTCCTTGTGACTCAAATATGCATGTCAACTTGGTATGAAAAGTCTTCCCAGATGCTTGTTAATAGTAGAATTCTCTCACCAGTCCTAGAGAATGCAGGGTTAGGTTTACATCATTTTTACATGGATACTTTAGCATAAAAACTGTATTTAGGGGGCTGGGGATTTAGCTCAGCGGCAAAAGCGCCTGCCTGGCAAGCGCAAGGTCGTGAGTTCGGTTCCCGGTACCGGAGAAAAACCAAAAATAACAAAACAAACAAACAAACAAAAAAGGAAGTATTTAGGAAAAACAATTTAGTTTCATATTCCATTACATTTCATAGTATCTAAAAACCATAT
>NW_004955432.1:1307621-1394158 GCF_000276665.1 Chinchilla lanigera
AGAAAAAACAAAAAAAAAAAAAAAAAAAAAAAAACTGTATTTATCCCCAGCTGCCATGTTTAATCATACTGTTTCATTTCCCATCCTAGGTTTGAGAAACATCTTACCTATTACAACAGCAAAGGTGCCAATTGTGAAATTCTTCCATTTGAGAAGTGGTCTGGAAGTGGATATCAGTTTGTATAACACATTGGTAAGTTGTTCTGCAGGCTTTTTCTTAAGCATATTAAGAGAAATGAATGTGTCTTAAGAACACTAAAGGTAAATGAGCTATTCCCTTCATCTTGTTCATTCTCTCAAGAGTTATTATGAGCAGGGCATGGTGGTTACAAACCAGGAATCCCAGTACCCTGGGAGGCTGAGGCAGAAGGACCACAAGTTCTAGCCCAGTCTAGGTAATTTAGCAACTTAGCAAGACCCTGGTTCAAAATTTTTTAAAAAAAGCTGGCAGTGTAACTCCATGTAAAGACCGTAGGGTCAATCCTGAGTACTGTCTTTTAATGAAAGTTTTATTCATGAGTATTTACTGTGTCCTAGCAGTGTTCAAGACTGAGAACATAATGGCATTTATTACGGCTCCTGTTCACTGAAGTGAAGTCAGAGTGGCAGCCTCGTGCTTGCCTTGGAGTTTGCTGTAATTTGGGGGTAGAGCATCTCTTTGGGGACACCTTCCAGATACACTCCCGGTGCCTCCACCTCTCTTTTGGGCTGACTGACACCCAGTTTGCTTCAGGGCTTCATGGGACTTCGCTCATCTCCAGGGGCATTTGCTTAAAATAATGCTATGAAGGAAGGAAAAGGGATCTTATATTTGCTTAATGGGCACTGATTGTTTATTTTAGTAGCCCTTATTTTCTAGATTTCAGGCTAAGAACATACTAAGATAATGGAAGTCATACAGTCAGATGTTACTTATAATTCTTTGTTATTATCTGGCAAATTACCAAGGCTTGTCTTTGGAATGAGAAGTTAATCACAGTATCTTCTTATAATATGTCAGTGTAGACCATTCAAAGATAATCCCAGTTTAAATGGCTTTTATCTGATAGCCTTAAAGTGTAATTTCTCTTTTTAATAGGCCCTTCATAACACAAGGCTTTTATCTGCCTACTCAGCCATTGACCTCAGAGTGAAATATTTATGTTATACGATGAAAGTATTTACAAAGGTGAGTGTGCTTGTGATTTATCAGGACATTTCATTACATTTTCAGACCTTGTGAACACATCATTCCTGCATTTTTCTGATGAAAAATCAAAACACTTCCAGGGTTTGGGAAGCCTCACATACAAGCTAAAGTTTTGTTGTCTTAAATGTTACATGATAATCTAATCTTACTTGTGACTAACAGCCCACTCCTTTGTTGGGTTCAGTTTGGTTGATTGGTTTTGTTGGCACATTTTAACCTTTGAAAATGTGATTTTGTTTTTTGTATGAGTTCTCAAATAAATGCTGAGAACAGGATGACTACAAAATTCAGCAGGAAATACTGGTGATCTTTCTTTTGCTGTCTTTCCTCTAGATGTGTGATATTGGCGATGCATCTAGAGGCAGCTTGTCATCATATGCATATACTCTCATGGTGCTGTATTTCCTCCAGCAGCGGAGTCCACCAGTCATTCCTGTCCTACAAGAGGTATTCATAGAAGAAATTGTTTCTCCTCTGTAAAGCTGGTTATTCTCAGAGCCCTCTTTTTTTTATTTTTGTTTGTTTGTTTTTGTTTTTTTTTTGTTTTTCTTCCGGTACCAGGAATCAAACTCACGACCTTGCACTTGCCAGGCAGGCGCTTTGCCACTGACCTAAATCCCCAGTTCCCTCGGAGCCCTCTTCCTCTACATTTCTGTGGTTCTGTAGTAAAACTTTTAATTATTTTCCTAGTTTTTTTATCAATGCTTAAGTTTGTAATCCTTACTAATAGTTTAAAAATTAATTTCAGATGTACAAAGGTGAAAAGAAACCTGAAATATTTGTTGATGGCTGGAATATTTATTTTTTTGATCAAATAGATGAACTGGTACGTATTTTCAAAGTAAAGATTTTTCTACATACTTAAGTAAGTTAAGTATATTATGCTTCAGTGTAAATGATCAATAACAATACTATTACTTATTATATTTATTTATATTATAATAGTAGAAGGCCAGGTGAGTTTCTAGGCACTGTTCCAGTATTTCTTTCATATCTAATAATTCCAATAGTCAGGTAACTATCCCAAAGGAACAAATATTTACTGTCGTTTTGGTACCAAGAATTTGGAAAGCCTTAGGTTGAGCTACAGAGACTCAGTAACCCAGGCATCATCAAGGCTTTTAAAACTTATTTCCAAATCTCCCACTAATGTTCTGAAATCTGTCTTTGAGCTCTGAGCTCTCCCAATCTCCAAATCAGGCTGTAGAGATTAATAAACTCATACCTGTGGTGTTTTAAAATGTGAAAGAAAACTTACATAATTACATTTTTATGTATTTAAACTCTAGGTGATTAGAAGTAAGTCCAAGTTTACTCCCTTAGGTAGAAATGTCTTAACGCTTTACTCTCAAGAGTGATGTCCTTGTTCTCTTCTGTTTCTAGCCTACCTATTGGCCAGAGTATGGGAAAAACACAGAATCTGTGGGGCAGCTATGGCTGGGACTTCTTCGTTTCTACACAGAGGAATTTGACTTTAAAGAACATGTTATTAGCATCCGGAGAAAAAGTCTACTTACAACTTTTAAGAAACAGTGGACCTCAAAATACATTGTTATTGAAGGTACCAATAAAATCAAACTTAAAATTGAGTAAGCGATTTAAATTAACAGTAGTATTGTTCTTCCTTCTAACAACAGTTGCTCTGGACAGCTCTGAGCTGCTGCTGCCCATACCAGCCTGACTTGTCTGTTTCTAGCCTAAGACTGATACCCTCTTGTGGGCCCTCTTGCAAGTGTAAAAAGCCTTTGTTCTTCTCGCTATATCTTTCATTCTTGGAGGTGGGGAGGTGCTTACAGGAAGAGGGAGCCGTGAGATGAGGCAGTGTCAAGATAGTGGGACCCCTTTATTTATTCCTTAGGCCTAAGCTACCTGTCCATAAGATCCCACCGTAATCTTGCCCTCCACCAAGGGCAGGGAGAAGTCATGGCCAGAAGAAATCCAAGGTTAGGATGACAGAGAAGCCAGGGAGCCAGTCAGGTTCCAGGAGCCGACATGGGACAAGGATCTCAGTAAAAGGAGCTGCACGCAAGAGTCCACAAGTACTTTCCTTTCAAATACTCCAGGGTAGCTGTGGGCCACATCTCTCTCTTCTCCTTTCTCCCCTTAAAATAAATCATCTTCTTTTAAGAAAATACAGATGGTGAGACTTTTGAAATAAAACCTAATTCAAGGTTGGAGGACACCATCAAGAGCAAATATTCAAGATCTTTATTTGCTCTTGATAAAGGAATTTACCTATAAATAGTATATGCAGATATTCATAGTTATTGGCACCAAAAGAAAAAAGGCTTTTTCTTTTCCACTGAATGCAAGGATCCTTTGAGTCATTAATATTTGCAGTTGATTGTTTATTTCAGCATGTGGGGTTTTAAATGCTCTAGAATGAGCTGAGATATAGCTGAGGAAATATTTTGTTGATTTTGATAGGAATTTTTTTTTAAATATACACTTACTAATATGAGTTATTCTAAGTTATATAATTATTTCTGCCTTTTGGCAGTATTAAAGTATCATACTGTGAGCATTTGTAAAGAAACTCAGATCACTCTGGGTTATAGATTTTAATATTTTAGAATCTTGTGTCAAAGCAAGGAAGTTCGTTTCTTTACTTTCTCACAGTGGGTTCTTACGGTCTGCCAGTTACTAATGTCTGTTTTTCATTTTTGAAACCTTATCATTTTTAACTTTTAATTTTTATGTTACTTTCAGATGAGCTATTAATAATAGGCTAATCTAGAAAAAAAAACTTCATTCATAATTATATAACCAGCTATTCTAAAACTGAAAATTTCAATTATAGTAGTAGTAGTGCTTTTAACTGTACAACATCTAATATTTTAGTACTATCTCTACTTCACCAAGCAAACAACCCAAAATACCTCCACGCAAACCAACAGGAATCACCAGCAGAAGTAGGACCCAACTGAACAAGAAGATAACCTCATAGCGATTATTCTCATCCAGTTAAACTCTGCAGTAAGCAGAGGGTCCTGTTCTCCAGTAAACTGTTTGTCCGTTAGAAGCCACTTGCTGTCAATTAGAAACATAATTGACAGGGAGCAGCTTGCTGCTTGTTGCTTCTTCGCTCCTTTCGTATGCACTATGAACAAGCAGTCAGCCATTCTCTCAGTGATGAGATCCCCAACAAGGATTAGCTCATTTTTTCTCCCTTTGCCTTCTTAATTATCATTTCTGGTATATAAAAAAAAATACTTAAATATCAACACATGATGTCTAAATTACAAATCACATGCAAGTGCTAAATCATCTTGAAATCGTATTTAGATTTAGAAGTGTGCTTGTACTCCCATTTATTTTGTGAAACCATTCAGACTGCTGTAATCTGTCTTTGACATGTACGTGCTTTTCGTCATTCCTACCACTTTTTGGGTCATGTAACAAATGCCATTCCAAAGCACTTGAATACACTCCTATCGAAGAAGCTTGAGATGCATGTATTTAAAATTATAGGCATCCGGGGCTGGGGATTTAGCTCAGCGGCAAAAGCGCCTGCCTGGCAAGCGCAAGGTTGTGAGTTCGGTTCCCGGTACCGGAGAAAAACCAAAAAAAATAAATAAATAAATAAAATAAAATAAAATAAAATTATAGGCATCCTTTATGTGAAGTTTGCTGGAAATTTTGTTCTGAGATCCAAGTCATCATTAGCATGCCATTGGAATAGGTTATTTTTCTATGTGTTTTAATTTATCTGATAAATATCTATGATCTCTATAATGTATTGTTTCCTAAAGTGATCTTTAAAAGACAGAACATTCAGGGCTAAAATGTTTTAAAATATATTTGTAACTTGTGTCACGTGGTAACATCAGGTTAATGTGTCATTTTTTGGGGGTTTTTTTTTTTGTCTTTTTGAGACAAGGTCTCATTATGCAGTTCAGGCTGGCCTTGAGCTCACTTTGTAGCCTAGCCTGGCCTCGAACATGCAACGATCCTCCTGCCTCAGCCTCCAAAGTGCTGGATTACAGGGGTGCACCTCCAGACAATCTGTCATAATGTGAAGGATTTTATAAGGAATTAAATATAAAGTAACACTCTTTTCTGATGAAGACTTTTGGAAGACTGAAAAACTGGCCTTATACTGTATTTAGGACGATTTATTACTTGCTTCTATTGTGGGTTTTATGCTCATTTAAAAGGCAGTCATTTAATACTTCTACTAATAATAAAGTAGGTTATGATTTCTTGTTATGGACCTCATTTATTGGATGAATAGAGACATTTCCTTTTGATTATCTTATTGCTCCCTTTAATTTTCTTAGATCCCTTTGATTTGAATCATAATCTTGGAGCTGGATTATCAAGGAAAAGTAAGTTATTTTGTTGATTAATTTTAATGCATTCTCTATTCCTTTTAATCCATTTTATTTGAGATCTTACTCTTTTCTTCTTAGTGACAAATTTTATAATGAAAGCTTTTATCAATGGTAGAAGAGTATTTGGCATTCCAGTCAAAGGATTTCCAAAGGATGGACCCTCAAAAATGGTAAGTGTCTGTTGGAAATGCCAGAAAACAGTTTTGAAAGCGCATAATTTGGACACATTTTAAGCACCTAGTTCGTACATACACTTCAATCATAAGCACTCTGACATTCTGGTGAATCTGGCCAGGATACGTGATTATAATATAGAGTAATCCCTGAAGACTTCCTTTTAGAAGAAAGTCACAGGGAGAAATAGGAAGACATAGAGTTTGGGTGAGGGAATCAATAATGTTGCTTTCGCTTTTTTTCCTTGATAGCACATAACCAAGGAAACACAAAGCAGGCCTAGAGCAACTTTGAAGATGAAAAAAAAACCACATCTTTAATACCTGAAAAGATGAATTTAAGTGTGCTACATTCTTTTTCTTCCCTTTGCTGCCCTCTGTTGCTGGTGGTCTCTGCCGACCTGCATAGGTGGCACTGCTGCTGTGCCAAGCCCATGCAGGCACAGTGCATGCCTGTGAGGATAACTCACCCTCTAGAAGCTCAGGTTTGCAACTTGCTTGCAAAAGCTGGCAGTATACTTACTGGGACTGGAAGTTGCCCTGGAGAGCTGTTGTTCTCTGTAACTGAGTACACAGTGTAACGCGCGTGCGCACACACACACGTATGAAGTCACAGTTCAGAGTTTGCAGCCCCAGTCTTCTGAGAATTTTTCCATAGAAGCTAACTAAAAATTGTTCAGAAAACCCCAATTTCACAGAAACCACAAATACCCTCCACAGTTGCTTTTTTGGCTGGAGGTTTGCAAGTAGCCGATCCAAGGTATTATTCAGTTCTCCTTGCTGCTGATTGGCTGCCCTGCAATGCATCTTCCCGTATCATAGCAGGTTGCTGAACCACGAATAGTTATCTCAGGTGTTTTCAATTTTGTTCTTCTTAAAGCCCTAAAATCCCTAAGATGCCACCAAAGCGGCCTTACCTTCTACGGCTTCATTAATAGTAATTCATTAAATTACACAACTGTGAGAGACAAAGCATATTTAGGGTTTAAACAATTTTTAAATAGGCGTTTATAGACATTTTTCTGACTATATGTAAAATTCCAGGTTTTTCACAATTTGCAGGTGTTCTAGGAACATAACACCCCAGTGAAAGTCAGGGGCCCACTGTAAATAATATTTATTAAAAGTATCGGTAGTGTCTCTGGGAGACTAAAGCAGGAGAGTCACAGGTTCAAGCCCAGCCTGGGCACCTCAATGAATTAGTGAGACCCTGTCTCAAAAAATAAAAAAGGGTGGGGGCTGGGATATGGCTCAGGGCAAAGGCCCTGGGTTTAGTCTCCAGTACCAAGTACTGCCCAAGAAAGGTCGATACTGAGATGTAAAATCATTCTTTTCGTGTATACTTTTCCTATTTTAATCGCATTAATAATTCGGGCTTTTATGTATTTATTTTCTAGGAATACTTCTTTGATCCAGATGTACTAACTGAAGGAGAGCTGGCCCCAAATGATAGATGCTGTCGAATTTGTGGGAAAATTGGACACTTCATGAAGGACTGTCCCATGAGGAGAAAGTAAGCAAATGTTTTGAAACAATGGCTTTTTTTCATTTTAAAATATTTTTTTAATGTTCTGTTGTAACAGAAAGTGAACTTTATGAAACCCAGCAGTTTTAAGATAAATTTCAGATGTTTTTAAAATTGAAAATAAGCGATTAAAATGTAGCGTTAGGTGCAGATGACGAGGGCTAAATCAGTCTTCCAGGCCTGGTCCTCCTTCCTGATTTTGGTCATGGCCTTTGTCATCCATTGGCCTCTCCAGTAGGGGCAGAAGAAGAAAGGAGGAAGCTAAGGTTCTTCCTTTCACAGCAGTGAGAACTTCAGGGTGATTTCAGTAGTAAGTAGTGAGATGAGTCCCTTCGGATCTCAGCTGCATCTCTCATGTACAGTAAGAGTACTGTACATTCTACCTTGGTGTAGAGTGGTGTCTTGTAGTATAGGGCCCTCTGTTGGTATACTCCTTAATGCTTAATAATTGCTATAAGTAGATAAACATACTTTCTCCTGGTGATATTTGTAGAAGGGCAAAGGAAACACTAAGGTGGCTTGCTTGGAACATACTGTTGTTTTGGGTGGTAGTGGTAGTTTTGTTTTTATGGTACCAAAGATTAAACCCCAGGGCCTTCACTCTGAGCTGTATTCCCAGACCTTTTTTTTTAATGTTTTATCTTGAGACAGGGTGTCACTAGCCTCCACAGTGCTGCAATTATAGGCATTAGTGGTAGTGCTGTTGTTTTTATTTGTTTGTATTTGTTTGTTGTTCAGTTTGATTTGGTTTTTGCAGTGGTGAGGATTAAATCCAAGACGTTGCACGTGCTAGGCAGTCTACATCCCAGCCCCTGATCAATAACATTCTTATTTAAAAATATGCTACTCAAAATACATCGCTATGTAGAATTTGAGTACTTCCTTCGTAGTTTTTTTTTTTTATTATTCAGTTAATAGTGATCATGTAGGGCAAGGCAGAAATCTGACATTTTAAGATATTAAACCTTACTATCATTTTTTTATGAACTTAAGATTCTGCCTCTCAAATTTCTGCTGCTTAGCAAAGAATTTTAATGTGTTCTGTTTTCTGTTTAAGAAATCATCCCACAGATAATTTGACTTATTACATCAGCATCAAAGCAGACATTAAAGAGATTCATTCATTGCAAAGATGGTTTTATAGCGGTAAAGCAGCTTTGAAAATTAAAAACAAAAGACTCCCTCCTTAAGCTCTGAAATACAGTCAGCCCTCTGTGTCCGTGGATTCCTCAAATATTTGTGGATCAAAAATATTTGGGAAAAAAATAATGCATCTCTATTAATGTATATAAACTTCTTTCCTTCTTACTGCTTCCTACACAGGACAGTATATCATCCATTTTCCTAGCATTTCTAGTATATAAAGTGTTATAAGTACCTAGAGATGACTTAAAGTACACAGGAAGGAGCGTATAGGTTACACAAATACCACACCATTCTATACAGGGACTTGCACATCCATGGACCCTGGAACCAACCTCCATGGATATTAAGAGATGACTGTGGTTTCTGAACAGAGATGTATTTAAGTCTGTTCACTTCTTGGTTTTCATTTTGATGCCTTCTATTCATGACTTTCTCCTAAAACTGGTGACAACATATTTTGTTAAGTTTCTGTTTGGATTCTATCCAACTAGATTCTTTCCTACTAGTATTATGTCTTTGACAGAGTGAGGAGACGGCGGAATCAGGAAGATACTCTGCACCAAAGATACCCTGAGAACAAAGACAAAAAATGCAAAGAGGAGAAAGAAATTCAAAACAAGTACACCGAAAGGGAGGCATCAGCAAAAGAAGACAAGTCTGTGCCATGTGCTCAGAAAGCCAAGACTGTGAGGGCAGCCATCGACCCGGGGAGGGAGAAGATTCTCAGGCTACCTGTGGAAAAATGGAAGCGGCAGGACAATAAAGACTTACGAGAAAAGCGCTGTTTCATTTGTGGAAGAGAAGGGCACATTAGAAAAGAATGTCCTCAGTTTAAAGGCTCTCCAGGTAAGGACACCTGTCACATCTTCACATTTGCACTGATGTCTCAAGGAAAATCTTGCCAGTTTTTTTCTATTTTCATTATATGTATTTCTTTAAGAAATGTATTTATAGTCTTATAAAAGCCTAGTCATTCCCAGTATCTGTAAATGTAGCCTCAGTAACTAGGAAAAAAAGCTCCAATTTGATCTTTCTTAGCGTGTGAACTCTGGAGATCAAAGCATTGTCAGGACACCTGTGTGCCCATTAGCTCTTGTGTTTTGTCCATATACACAGGCACGTGCATCGGAGAGGAAACAGAAAACTGGGCATGGTGGCATGCACCTCTAATCCCAGCACTCTGGGAGGCTGAGGCAGGAGGACCACAAGTTCTGGCTAGCTTGGGCTACCTAGCACAGTGCTGTCTCCAAAAAAAGGAATAAAAGCCGTTAATTAACAGTGCGGTTCATTAACGGTGATTGTATCTGCAGAGAGGAACTATGGAGGACTATATCTTTATGTCTTAATAACTTTGTTCAGTTGAGTATGATTATTCAGAAAATAAGGAAGAAATTTATTATCATCAGTAGCTTAAAGCCATCCACAAATCTGAACTAGATGTGGTTTTCACAGAGCTATATTCCCAGCTATTTAAGAGGCTGAGGCATGATGATCAAGGCCAGTCTGGGCAACATAAGGAGATCCTGTCTGCCAAAGAGTCATCCATAAATCTTGTCCCATTGGTTGCTGGATGGGAAATTTTCCTAAACGTTAAAAGTACCCATTGGAGGCACTTTTTTTTGTACTAAGGATTAACCCCAGGGGCACTGTACACTGAGCTGCATCTCCTGACCTGGTTTTGCTTTCTTTGGAGATAGAGTTTTATTAAGTTTAGGCTGGATTCTGAATTACACTCCTCCTGCCTCAGCCTACTAGTAGCTGGCTTATAGGCATGCAACCCCATCCCCCTGTATGGGCACCTTTTCATAAACTGTTGGGACTAAGGGTAGTTAAAGTTTGGGTGGTAAGTTACCACGCACAAAACAGTATAAATACTCTCACTTTACTTCTGAGAACAAACCTAGGCCAGTGGACGAAATTTGATAAGCATAGAAAAGAAACCCTGGAGAATGCATTTTTTTTATTAAGGTAATTAATTTGAGCCATTGTGAATTGTGTATGTTTATGGGCAACATTAAAAAGTCAAAGCTCATTTGTAATTTCTTTGAAATATTCCAATGTTTGTAGTTTTTGGAATACCAGTACCTCTCTTCCATTTTATTATATATTGTTCAGCAGTACATTGTAAAAGTTCTTTAATCATTCATCCTCATTTTTTTAAAGGAGCTTTATGTGGAAAGAAATTTATTTTAAAATATTTTATTGGGGCCGGGGATGTAGCTCAGCAGCATAAGCACTTGCCTGGCAAGCCTGAGGTCATGAGTTCAATTGCTGGTACCAAAAAAAAAATTATCTGTTTTTTTAAATGGGGCTGAAATGTTTATATTTATAGCTTTGGTTAGTTCACTTGACAGTCTTCTGTAGAGCTCCAAAGCTTGCCCGGACTATGACTTGACAATAATATGATTTTCTTTTCTAGGAAGAAAGCATAATTAAACGAACTTAAAACAGTGATACTTGCTAACACTTACGGAGCATTTACTATGGGATCAAGTACTTTACATGGATTTTATTTAATGCCACAACAGCCCCATTAAATTTGGGAGCATTAATAACTTCAGTTTGTAGGTGAGGTACCTGTAAATAGTAGGAGGTAACATTTGATATATATTTTAACCAAAATAATAGGCTACCCTTTATCAGAACTCAAGGTTCATGTTTATGAATAGCCTATAGTACATTATCATCTGTTCCTCTTCAGTACAACGAAATGGTGACTTTCCCCCAGCTTTGATGGATTTCTAATTGCTAGCAGCAGTTTTTGTGCTGTTTACTGGTACGGCTTTCAAAACAATAAAAGCAGTGATTTTGGCAGCCTGAGAAAATAGTGGCAAATCAGAGAGGGGACGTCCTTGTGGAAGGGGAATTAGCAGCCCTAACCTGGCTTCTTCCGGCTATAGCATGCATACGTTAATGTGAGCATTCATCACATGGTCTGCATGAGATGAGGGAGGATTGGGGCCAGAAATGGTGTTTCCTTTGGTAGCAATTAAAAATAATCAGCTTCTTTTTATCTAAAAACTATTCTACCTCCTCTCATTCTTCAGACGTCCTGGTATTCTGTCCACACAACACACTGTGTGAAGCTTATATCACATGAACAGAAAATCTGTGCAAAAGTTTGAAAACAAGGCCACTGCTTTCAGTTTAAAGCAGGAACAAACAGTGCTGCTTTCTTTCTTTAGGTGTGTCTAAGTCAGAGTGTGTGTTGGGATCCCCTTCTTCACCTAGCCCTTTGAGACCACCTGGTGCATTTGCTCAGGTAAACCCAGCTCAGCTCTGAGGGTGTCGCTCTGTGCTGTGCTTCACCACACACTTGCCACACTTGCCGAGAGCTCGCGGGTCTGTGCTGCGTGCCCCTTCTGCTGACTTCATGCTCATCGTCCCAGCCTCTGTGCCACGTGCATGTGTGTGTGGTGAGGTGTGCTGGGCCTCGCTGAAGCGTACTTGCCTGTCTTGCCAGTTAGCGTAAAGAATTCTACCATCCACATGGCTCATTTCAGCCCTCTCTGGTTATGGTTTCATTCTGTTGTAGATGTACTCCCTTTCCATTTTATAAACCAGTCTATTTCGTTTTTTAGGCAGTGATTTTACATGAAGACAAAAAGAAACAAAAAACAGCAATATTTTTGAGTCCCCAGTCAGGTATGTGGTTTGTTTTTTTTTAATGTGTATTATTTATTGCCTTTACCACATGCCTTTTGAGACTCTGACTAATGGATTTTAACAGAGACTAAATATCAGAATCCCTTGGGGTTTACTTTTAAGAATACATTTACCCTGTTTTCTTTCCCTTAATCTAATTCTTCGGTGGTTAAGCGTGGGCCTGTACATTTTTTAAAGACTCCAGGTAATTCTTACACCACCCTTCAGTAAGAACCAGTCTTCAGTTGTTCCCCTACCAGGCTTTGATGTGTGCTCTGAAGTTGCTGTCGTCTTACCAGCATTGTGTGTTGCTGGTGGAGTTGTTGCCATGCACCAGACGAGGGAAGATGCTCCTTACCTCCAGGCCATGGCGTGCACTCACCCTCAGTGATTACTTATGTCCCTTTGTGATGGCAGGGCGCTGGCCTTGACACCAGCTCTGCCTCGGTGGATACATGAAACCCTTTGCTCACGTACTCCACATTCTTGTCAGAATACCTAGGCAATAAAGAGTAATCACAGATGAGCAAAAATAAGAGTATGATCTGATGGCAGACACTGAGAATTATAAAGCGGGAAACAAGGAGAATGTTGGTTTGAGAGGTCAGTGACCTCTCTGATGAAGTAACACTTCAGTGAGGAGTCCGTGAAACAGGGGCAAGTCTCGGGGACCTTGGAATCTGCCTGTTACGTCAGAGCTCAGATCGCTTCTGTCCTTGAGTCCTCAAAGCCTGCAGCAGGAGAGGAGGGTGCAGAGTCAGCATCTGAGGCTCATTCAGCAGTGGAGGACTGGAGTGTTTTTCTCTAAATGAGATGAGAAGCCATTAGTGGGTTTTGAACCAAGGAGCACTATTACCTGAAATCGATGTTTAAACAGTTTGTTACGAGTATGGTCGCTAGTTGCATCTATTTTTATAAACCAGACTTGCATGTGCAAACAGCAGAAATCAGTGTGGAGATTCCTCACAAAACTAGGATTAGAAGTCCCACTTAACCCAGCTATTCCCCTTGTGGATATTTTCCCAGAAGAATTAAAAACATCGTACCACAGCGATATATGTGCAGCCATGTTTATAGCAGCACAGTTTGTCACAGCTAAATCTTGGAAACAATCCAAATGCCCATCAACTGAGGAATGGATAAAAAAGATATGGTATTTTTATACAGTGGAGTATTATTGCTCAGCTATAAAGAAAGATAAACTCAAGGCTTTTATAGGTAAATGGATGCAACTAGAGACCATACTCATAAGTGAAATAAATCAGACTCACATGTGTAAACATCATTATTGTTTCCCTAGTGAAGAAACTGAAAGAGTAAATAAGATCTGAAAGGTACAATAGGTATAGTGAAAGGGAAAGAAACTGTTCAAAAGGAAAGAACAGCTGGGACAGGGAAAAATAGAAAGGAAGAAAGGAAAAATTGTACTACCAATTCCTCTTAGTTCACTGAAAGGAACAGTTACTGTTTATATTGTTTAATCAATTTTGCATGCCTGTATCTGATAATCTGAGCAAACACTTTGAAGATAACAATATGCAATATAACAACCATTAATTGCATATCCTCTTGTTTTGAAATTCTGTATTTTTTTCTCTTTAAAATTAAAAAAAAAAAAGATTTATTACAGCCCATGGTGCAGGAGCACCAGGGTAGAAACTTAGGAAACCAACAAGATTGCAGTTTCACTGCAGTAACTCAAGAGGTTTAGACTTGGAAGTGCAGGAGGAAGTGAGGATGAGGACGGGTCAAGTTCTGGATTTTCTGAAGGTAGCACCATGGAGATTTACTGATGGATTAGGTTTTACCGGGGTAGAGTGAGTCAGAGATGGCACTGCAGTTTTTGGCCTGACAGCAGGAGAATGAAGGTTGAATTTTATCATACTGGGGAAGCCTCAGGCAACAGAATATTTGGAGTAAGTAGAAGTCAATCCTTGACATGTAAGTGTAAGAGAATTGTGAGGTGTCAGGGCTGGTGTTGAGAGGAGATCCAGACCAGAGAAGGACTACACTTTAAGCCCAAGTCTGAGTGGCAGCACCTGGGAAGAAAAGCACATTAGAGCCTCGTGAAGTAAAAGAGGCAGGAAGAGAAGGTGGCCAGGGAAGGAGTGAACAGAGCCGGAGCACCATCCTGGAGTCTCCACAGGGAGGGCGCATGAGGAGGAGGCCCCACGCGCCCCCTGTGAATGCTGCCAGAGCTCTGGGTCTGATCCCCGCCCAAGCTACCAATGACTTTAAAAAGATCTGCATCTCCAGACGAGAGGAGACAAAAACCTGACTTGCGGGGAGGCCAAGAAATGCTTGAAAAGGAACTATAAGCTCCCTAACCTCAGGCCTCTAGCTTATAAAGTGGTGCAGGAAGGGTAGGAGACTGGGGGCTCTGGTATCCCAAGGGTCCTTCTGCATCCTTGTATCCTGAAGGGAAGAAGAAAAGTGATGTGAAAAAGAAATGCAAAATAGCTGTTAGTAACTTTTTGGGCATTTTTTAGAGGACAGTATAAAATGACACATGCATGTGAATTCTAGCCTGTGGGTACTCTTAGAACTTCACTTAAGCAATTGCTTTCTCTCTCCCTGTCTTGTTCAAAAAAAAGGGTTAAATAAGAGAAATTCAGCAAGTACAGTATAGTATCCACAGTGTTTGTACATGATTGTTTACTTTATAAGAAAAAATATTTGCCATTTAAAACTTAACTGATACAGCCTGACATTTGTGTATGTTAAAGTAAAACAAGTCACACACAGTGGTCCCTCTGTATTCATTGCTTCACTTTGTGTAGTTCCAGTTAATTTGGCCGGGTGCAGTCTGAAAGGACAGTCCAGTACAGCAAGATACTTTGGAAGAATATTTGCCATGTACAAACTTGTATTACAGTATATTACTACAATTCTACTTTATTATTAGTTAACCTGTTCTCATCATACTGCACCATAGTTAGGAACGTACAGGGAACCCTCAGGTATATAATGGGTTCAGTGCCGTCTGGTTTCAGGCCTCTCCTTGGAGCACACCCCCCAGGGAAGGGGGCCTCGGTATTCCGTGTTAGCTCCTACTCACCATTGCATCCTACTGCCCGAGCAGAGCTGGAGCGATGCTGTGAGGCTGGAGGAATGCTCTGCCTTTCCTTGCACAGTGTCAGCCTTTGAGGAATAGGGTTTGTGGTTGCAGGACAGGTTCCGGAGCCCGGCACCAGAGCTCGTCCTTGGTCTCCCTGGCTCAGTCTCACAGGCTAGGGCTCTGTGATCTCACTGGAAAAGCTGTGCAGTCTCTGCTTTGTGAGCAGGAGATGTAATGGAGTCGTTAACTTACCAGTACTGTGTGGATGCACAAGGTTTGGGGGTGGGGTGTTTGAGGGAAACATTGAAGTAGCACCAGATCACTTTACAATGAGAATTTTAAAGAAATGGGAGAGAATCAAATCTCCACAAATGTATTACCCCCTTGGGCCCAGTAGGGAAGTGGTGGCTCCGTGGAAGGGAAACAGACAGAGGTTCCAGGAGAAACATGAGTGACTGCCTTCTGGGAAGGCTTCAGATTGTTCTGGGGGCGTCAAGCAAACCCAGCAGGCAGAAGGGAAGTGAGCAAGGGACCTCCCACTCCCACAGGCAGGTCAGGCCCTGAGAGTGATGTGGGAGAGGGTGGGGCTGACAGCTGGCCAAGGCAGCTACACTGCCGGGAGCAACTCTAGGGCATGAAGGGCGTGGGAATGTGCCTAAATCCTGGGAGACCTCAAGCTCCCAGAGAGGCTGTGTGTAAACAAGCCAAAAGAACGCTGTTTCTCCCAATTTCGGCCTTGAGCAGATGTTTCTGGAACATTTTACGGAGAAAAACCACTGGTTTTTGTTTGGTCAGAATGCTTGTGTTGGTAAGATCAGCTCTGCAGTCAGACTTCCCGGGGTTGATTTCCAGCTATGTTGTGTTAAGCACCCTCTGTCTCCTTCAGATGCCTTGGTTTCCCAGTTTGTCAGAGGGGATGATCGTCATACCCCAGGGCAGGGATGAGGAGACGCACCTTAAAGGCACCTGGAACAGGTCCTGCAGAGTGAGCACAAAGAAAGGCCCAGGGCAGTGGCAAGGGCATAGGTGTGCTATTCCTGCGGACATTGCCAGCACCATCCTGCTGAAGGCAGTAGACAGCCTGAAAGAAGGATTTTACGACTTTTTTTTTTTTTTTTTTTTTTTGAGACAGAGTCTTGTCCTGTACTCCACGCTGTGGAAGTCACGGCAATCCTCCTACCTCAGTCTCCAAAATACTGGGACTGCATGTGTGTACCACCACACCCAGCTAGATTTTACAGTAATTTTATGTTACCCAAAAGTGGGAGGAAACTAAGATGGTGGACGTATACCTAGAAATGGCATTTAGGGTCTCTCCTTGATGAAAACCTACATATTTGTAAATCTTTTGAGCAACTGAAAAAGTTTATTCAATTTACTGGCTATAGAAAAAAAGTTATGCTCTATATCAAGAAAAGAAAACGTAAGTAATTACAATTAGCCCTTTGCAATAAATTAAACTATTCAAGTAAGTAAGTGACAGTTGTGGGCTGGGGATATAGCTCAGTGGCATAAGCGCCTGCCTGGCAAGCGCAGGATCCTGAGTTCAATCCCTGGTACCAAAAAAAAAAAAAAAAAATGAGAGTTGTGATGACTGTCAAATTTTCCTATACCTTTATGCAAATTATTTTATTAGAATTGTGAAATGTCTCAGTTGTAAACAGAATTTCCCCAAAGCTCTGCCATTCCACAGTCCTTAGGACTGTGTGCCGTCCTCGTGGTCTCTGAAACGTGCATGTTGGTGCTGACAGCTTCTGTCCTCACATGGTAGCTGTTCACTTTGAGCAAGGGTTAGCCTCTGTCTCCTCAGGCCAGTGGCCACGCTGTCCCCTTCACAGGGTCCAGAGTCTGGGAGCAGCCAATCAGGTTCGTTCTTCTATTCTCGCGTCTGGCCCTCCTCACAGGTGCAGAGTCCGTGACTACCAAACAAGAGAGTAGTAGGGGGGACTGTTGGTGGATTCTCGGGCTGCTGATCGCTCCTCCCTCCCCACGTATACACCTAACACAGTGCCTTAGATACACTTCAGGAATAGAGAAACAAGTGGAAGAATGGCCAGAGCATGAGCTTCAGTGTCAGATGCTTGAGTTTGAAATCCAACCCCACTGTTTACTAATCAGGTGGCCTCTGGTGAGTTCTTCAAGCCCACTGCACTTCCGTTTCCTTACCAGTTTAGAGTTAACAGGATGTGGTCAGGGTTAGCTTCATAGAGAAGAAGACCTCACAGAGCACCTCATTTACTGCAGGATGCAGTAAATCTTCACTGCCCTTGTTATTAGCATTAATGTCTTATAGAGCAAATCTATAATGGAGTTTTGTTTTTTTTTTTTTACCAAAGCAAGCACATGGAGATTGCAGTACAAGTTACAAATGAACTGATTGTTAAATTTGTTACTGTAGCTTCCATTTTTCTAGTATGAGAATCTTAGGAAAGTTTTTTTTCCTACTCTTAGCGCTGCCTACCTTCTTTATCCCAAAGAAAATTACTTAAAAAATAAAATAACTACTACTGCCTCTTCATTTATTCCATTTTTATCTCCTGACTAATTGGTAGATACCTTTTCTCCCTCGTGATAATGTGTATACAGCTTTAATCACTAAGCAGAATTTCAAAGCCTGTAACCTATGGTCTTTATGATCATAAATTTAAAACAGTAGAAATTGTTTTAGGAAAAAAGTGTGAAAAAACTCACTATTGGAAAATATAGATCATTCTTTCTGATACCCTTGATATTCCTGTTGACTAGCCTCTCATACTTATCCACCACAAAAATATTTGTATCAATTGAGTTCTAAAACTTTGTTTTTTCTTTTTTTCTTTTTTTTTTTTTTTGGTCTTTTTGAGACAGGGCCTCACTATGCAGTTCAGGCTGGCCTTGAGCTCACTATAGCCCATGCTGGTCTTGAACGTGCAATGATACTTCTGCCTCAGCCTCCCAAGTGCTGGGATTACAGGCATGCACCACCATGCCCGGCCTAAAGCTTTTTATTAAATCTCAAAGTATAAACATTTCTTCTATGTTATGTTTCCACAATTATTAGAATATATCATTGATCAAAACAAGCGTTACAAATTTTGATTGAAAAACACTTTCTTGGTTGGGGTTGTAGCTCAGTAGTAGAACATTTGTTTAGCGAGCTTAAGGGCCTGTGTGCAATCCTTACTTACCACAAAGTAAAATAAACATATGTTCAGTTACTGAAAATGACTTTCCCTTAAGGAGATAGATGGGCTGTCTCCCTATAGTCACGTACCCGCAAATCAGTATTATTTGCATGAGTGAGAGTGTGCCTTATTTCTATTTCTGATCTTTCTAATCTCTGTTTTTATGGTTGGCAAACAAATAGTCTTTATAATAGCAAGTTTAAAATAATAGAAATGCTTTAAGAGTTTAGAAATGATCAATGTATTATTATAATAGTGCCACTCAGGTATTTTAATTACTTTTTTTTTCTTTTTGGTACTGGGAATCAAACTCAGGACCTTGCACTTGCCAGGCAGGCACTTGTGTCACTGAGCTATATCCCTAGCCCTTTTAATTACTTCTTAATGGTATGAACAAGAATCACGTAGCAATGTGTAATCAAAAATTACTTGTAATAAACATTAAGTATCAACTTAGTTTGGTAAAAGCTAAAAATTACTATTTTTATTAGTAGCATTCATATCACCACAGATAGCAGCATTTCATTCGCTCTCTAGCCCCTCCTCAGAGGCCTTTTAGTACCATCAGACTGCAAAGAACTGTGGGGAGCACACTGCACCCCCAGCTCCCAGCTGGGTAGAGTTCATTCGGTGTAGGAACACAGTGCATCTGCGTCACTGTGTTCAGGAGACATCCGTATAAATGCCCTACTAGAGCCCAGAATTTTTTACCACTGGGAAATGCATCCACTAAGATTTGGATGGTAAGAAGATGTACATCTCTCTCTTTTGTATAGTGGGAGAGGAGTAGTTGTGAGAGGGGAGTTGGAAAGGAAGAGTGGAGTAATTCTTAAGAACCAGCCCAAAATGTTAACAGAATATGTCAGTTGTAAGAAAAAGTACATTGAGAAGTTGAGGTACTGAGGACATTGGGATGTAGCTCAGCGGTGGAGTGCAAACTCAGCATGTGCAAGGCCCTAGGTTCAATCCCTAGTGCCAGAAAAAGTTGAGGCTCTGGAAACTGATTCTTGCCCACATGCCCTGTCAGGTAAGTTGGAGAACACACAGACCCAAGTTTGATGACCTTGTTTATTTATATAACCCTATCATGTGCACACACTTGTTTAGTTATTTTGTGAGGGGAAATCTTCACTAAGGTGAAAAACTGTGTGCATTTCAACCAAAATGACAAAATTGCCAAGTTACAATTGCTAGTCATCCCAGATAGTCCTTGCCAACTCTGCCCAAAGCCTGGCTCCCCTGGGTAGTCTTTTGTATTTTGCCAATTAGAATTTCTGTGATTACCATTAAACTCACATTTTTCACGTTTATTTGTGTTTCTTCGTAATTATATACGTGTATTTTTTGTGTCAGAATATTCATACCTAATTTTCAGAGTAATCAAGTGTCACTACAACATTCTTCACCACCAGCAACTCCAGTGTATTCATTCACCCTCACTTTTATATGATGCTAGGTATAATTTTAAATTTTTAACATAGTTGATTGCATGTTTGAGTGATATAGTAGTAAAACTGCTAGTACTAGTTTTGAAAAGTAGTTAACAGTTTAGAAAAAACGTAAAACAGGTCCAAATCATGCAACAGTAACCATCTTCTAGAGAGGTGACAATTTTTTTGCCTGTATCTTTTTAATCTTTGCTTTTAAACAGAATGTTCAGGCCCATTTCCTCTGTCAAGTCCCCTTCCACCGTAGAAATACCCATTACTATAAATTTAAATGTTCTGATTTTTTTTAATTCTTACATGTGTCCTGGGTGAGTTTTTACATTTAAATTGCATATTATAAAATCTAGTAAGAATGTTCTACAACCTACCTTTTCATGTCTGGTTCACAAATTGATTTTAAATGTTTTTACATGTTGCTCTAACACAGATTTGCTTTCTCTTACAGTATTCCATTGTGTAAATGCAGCATATTTTATATTTCCATTACCCAAGACATAAAGATTTAAATTGTATCTTTGCTGTTATAGACAATACTGTAGTGAACATCCTTGTGGGAGGCACTATGAGAGATTATGTAGGGTTTATCCACCTCACAAGTCAGATTGTTAGGTCATAGTATGGGCTGTTTCCTCATATCTTTATAAACACTTGGATTTTGTCAGAATTTTAATTTTTGACAAATCTGATGGATTAAAACTGCTTTGGTGGTATCTGTATTTTGACTGGTAATGCTAAGTGTGGTTTTACATGTATTTCTGCTGTTCTCTTTTTCTCTTTCATATGTTATCGGGGTTTTTTTAAATCGTTGTCTTAATTACTTTTCTGTTTGCTGAGACAAAATACCCAACACCCAAAGTTAGAGAAAAGGTTTATTTAGCTCAGTTTGTAGCGGTTTCAGTCCATAGTTGCCTGGCTCCAACACAGGGCAGCATGGCAGAGGGGCAGCAATTCCTGGTGGGCAGAAGGCAGCAGCAGGAGCAAACCTCCCTTTTTTCTGTCCCTTTATATTCAGTCTAGGCTACAAGCCTGTTGATTGGTGCCACCTACCACACCCCTACTCCAAGTATCACAGCCTTAACCCACCTTCACGCCCTAAGTCCAGCAATCTCCAGAACACACCATGTATGACTACATGAGCCTTTGGGGAACATTTAGGTACGAACCGTAACAATCCTAACTATCTGTTGATACTCATCTTTCTATATTGACTTGTAGATCATTTAGGTACTCTGATGTGCTTAAGGCATTTCCCTGCCCGTGATTTCTATATTCACTACTCTTTATTTTGACTTGCTTCCCCTTACATTTACTTCTGTACTTCACTTGAAAATGAGTGAGAACAGGTATACCTTGAGGAAGGAGGACAACTTCCTTCTCTCCTTCAGCCACTACCTATTTTACCTAATGCCAGTTATTGAATAATCTATATTTTCCTCCATTGGTTTGAAGTACACTCTTCATTATATTCTAATACCTTGCTATACACAGTTTCTTAAGAATATTTCAGCTCTTTTATTTCATTGCTTTTTTTATTCAGACTTCAGGACAAAATGTAGTAATTGCCTTATGCTGTGGTTTAATAAGTAATCTTCATTCTTGTAAATGTCACTCATTTTTTCTTTAATGTCAGTAAGTTATTACTGCATTGTCACCATCCACAGCCTCATATCTGCAGAGTAATGATGCGAATTCTTTGTTTCTGTCCAGAGAATTCTTTGCAGTCCATCCTGTTAATTGCAAATGAGGTCACTGGTGTGTGTAAAGTAGTCCTTGAAGGGCCAGGTTTGTCTGACCCTCTGCAGCAACATAAAAACAGTGCACATGCGGACGCACAGAGACAGTACCACTTTAGCAGCTTGTCTGCATTTAGAAAGAATTGACTGAGTATATGCTAATATGTCATGTTTTATAAACTATTTTAATATAGACTAATTACTTAATTCAGCACAAGTGTCCGTATCAGGAGTGAAAGCTGTGAATAACTAACCATAAGAAGTAATGTTATAGCTTTTGCAAAGTGAGGCTTGTTTTATTTATGTTGTGTTTGTTTTCTCCCCTCCTCTAGGAAGCCTTTCCAGTAAATACATGACTCAGGGAAAAGCCTCGACGAAGAGGAGCCCACAGGAATCATGAGGGAAGAAGACGCAACACTCTAAACGACACTCAGGCGTCCTTATTCACTCAGAAAATTAGGTTCATTTCACAGGACACAGCAGCTTAGATCAGGCTTCAACTTCACATTCTAGGGAAATGGCAGATTTTTTTTTTTTTAATACAATGAAATTGTTAATGAGGAAACAATTTTAATATTGTCTTATCTACCACCAATCCCCATAGATGTAAGGATTTTAACAGAAAGCCATGATGTATGTATTTAAGCCAGGTTAAAAGAAAAAAATGTAACTGTGGGCCAGTATTCAGTGAATATGGCTTCATGGTTTTTAATTCTTTAAGCACACTAAAAGTGATGTGCTGATAAAGCCCAAGTACATTAACACCTTTTTTCCTGTAAATCCCTTTTTTGTTTTGAAGAGGGGAATTATATTTATTGTTTACTGGATCCTCATGTGGAAGGTATCATACGTGTGAACTGCTACTGCTGTACTTAGTACTTCCAAACATTATTTTACTGCTCTCTGTAGAAGTGAACACATGAAGTGAGTCCTATTGATGGGAGCCTCAGGGTGCGATGTGCAGTGCCGCTGCCAGGGCACTGGTGTTTCCCGCTGACTGTAATAAATCAACATAGAACTACTATGCTCAGCAAAACGAAATCAGGAAAACAAGTGGCCCTGTTTGCCAGTAAAAACATTTTAAAAGAAAAGATGATAAAAGTACTTTTTACTTTTTATGATATTCAGAAATTAGGGAGGAGAACTTTTAAACCACCCCCACCTAAGATCAGAGCCTGTCTGAGCCAATCCTGAGTGTGGTTGCTCTCTTTCTGGGTCTGACTGGAGCCCTCAATGGAACTGTTTCTCTAATTTCACAAGCTTTTCCAAAGTACTATGTGGTCAAAACTATGCCTCGCTTTATTTATCATTTTGAAATAAAATTTCAACCTGTAATTTTACTCACATTACTTTCGAGTAAAAGAGTCCTAAGTTTCATTAGGAAAATAAATTCACGAGGAGGGCCGGTGCAGATCTGCTCCTCTTGCATGGGCTGCACACCGAGTCCTCCTGCACTTGTGCCCCATCACTGTATGTGTTAGTACTACCCTGTGCCTGGCGCTGGGCATGCACACCCCACAGGCTGGCACTGAGGACTGCAGAGAGGGTTAATGCAGAAGATAATGCTGGGGTGCCCTTCTCATACAAAACTGGTCGAGCCAGGTGTGGTGCACATGTGTCATCCCAAAGTTCTGGAAGGCTGAAGCAGAAGGATCGAATTCGATCCCGTGTTGGGCAACTTGATGACTTAGCGAGACCATATCTCAAAGTACAAAAGACTGGAGACATTGCAGAGGACCTGAGTTCAACCCCTAACACTACACCAAGAGAAGGGGGGAAAAATGAAAGAACATACTAGAATTAGATCAAAATTAAGAACTTTAGAATTTGCAAGTTTTGGCAAAACAATAAAATGGTTGTTCCTTACACAGTTTGAACACTCCCGATCCTGGGGCTTGGGATGACCCCTCCGTGTGACCTTCCTCGGTTGCTGAGCTGCCTCCTTCTGCCTTGTGGCACAGGGGTCACTGCACCCAACTCTGGTCACACTTTGAAAGACCTGTTGTGCTCTTCTGTTGTCTTACAGCGTTCTCACAGGAGAGAAGTTGAGACGCGCCTAATTTGTATTCCCCTGTACATTTTGTTTTTCTATTGAGGTGCTTCTGTGTTTTTGTTTATCCTTATAATTAAGAAAATTGCCTCAATCTAAAAATGTCTGTCCAGAGATTTTTTTTTTAGAAAGTATCTTAGCTTGTAGATAACTCTTGTCTTTTGTCAGCCTCCCACTGTGATCTTTTCATCATGCTAAAAGTTAAGTTTAATCTCCACACGATTAGAGCAATCTGTGCTGCTCTTCCTCACAAACTTTTGTCATTTACTTCCAATTAATTTGAGCTTAACTTGCTCACTTTTCCTCTAACTTATATTTTCTTTTCTTAGAATATGTTGGTTTGTTCGTTTTTGTCTTTTTGAGACAAGGCCTCACTATGCAGTTCAGGCTGGCCTTGAGCTCACTTTGTAGCCCAGGCTTAGAATATGTTGGTTTGTTCGTTTTTGTCTTTTTGAGACAAGGCCTCACTATGCAGTTCAGGCTGGCCTTGAGCTCACTTTGTAGCCCAGGCTGGTCTCAAACTTACAATAATTCTCCTGCCTCAGCCTCCCAAGTGTTGGGATTACAGGTGTTCGCCACCACACCCGGCTTCTTAGAATCTTCTGATCCATAGTCAGACGAGTTATCCATGATGCCACTGGCCCATGGCTTCTTTTCTTAGAAAGTTTTTTTATCTCCTTTCTTGTAAAAGCTTCCTACATTGTAGTCTGATGCCTATAGTAGATTCTGCCAGTGTGTTTGGGTTTTAAATTTCTTGACTTCTCACACTAGGTCTACAGGGCAGTGAGGAGTAGTTGAGAGCAGTTCTAAGAATGGGTGCTCTTGCTTCTTCCCATGGGTGCTTATCACAGCCCCTTCCCGGTGTGCAGGCTGGGAGGCGGGGCATCTGCGCCCTACCAAGCCCAACGCTCAGGGTGTAACCTATCGTCCAAGTACAGCTGGCCCATCTGTCCTAACAAGCACCCCCAGTGCCCCACTACCAAGATTCTCCTTGCCACCTTTTCTCAGAAACAAAAACATGAAATCCTTTCCTTTTGGCGGTACAGAAAGGGATGTAGCTGTATCCCCAGGCTTTGTATTTTGAGCCTTGTAAGTACCTGGGATTACAGGTGTGTACCACATCGAGCTATAAAATCTTTTTTATTGCAATGATCGAGAGACCTCAGTCTAACCCCCCATCAAAATCCTTTGCTCAGTGTGGACAGTAGCACTAAGGTGCAAGCTTAAAGATATTTTTAAAGTGTTCTACACATGATCTTAAGTCAAAAGGCCAAGAAGCAATTTTAAGTGTTCTTAGATAACTTTATCCTTTTGAAATGTGTTTCACATTGTACAAATACTTTAAAAAACTTTTCCAAATGGAAAAATCCTAGGCAGATCAATCAGTGGGGTTTTCAGCATTATAGCCCTCCCCCCCTCAAGTAAAACACCCACCATTAAAACTAAAGGAGTGCTGAGAACTTTTTCTTTCAAACCAGGCACGTTTGGATGGCATCAGTCAAAGCAGTCGCATGCTTTTCACCAAGCAGAACTCTAGAGTTAGGGTCCAGCCCTGCCAGTGTTCCAGCTGTACAACAAGCCCTGCAACCTCGGGCAGATTGTTCTAGCCTATAAAACTGAAATCATACCTGCCCTTCCAGAGTTCTCAAGATCGGAGAGGTCTTAGTGGGGAAACACTTCTGTGTCTAAAACTGAAACTAAATCCTGAAGAACAGTATTGAGTGTCTCCCTACTCAACATATTAGCAGGAACCTAAAAGTGGTTACAGGTTGCAAACTGCAAACTCCTTCAGCACTTCCCATACCCGTTTCATCTTCATACCATAGGACAGGTGCTTCTCTGAGATAAAGGTGCTCACATATGTATTTCTTAGCTAATCATGAGAATTCTAACATACCAAGTTACTGTAGGGGCCTCTGCCAGTTTCCAGTGACATTAGCTACACGTGATGCACTGGCAAGTAATTATGTAACAGTGCTTATAGACAAAACAGCTAATCAAATGAAAATCTAAACAGTTAAAGAGGGGGAAAGGCTTTAAAACATACACAGGATCCTGAATCAAGAAATTTAATGATATATTTTTAACATAGCATCTAAGGGTCAAGGATGTAGCTCAGTGGCACAGCATCTGCCTGGCAAGCGCAAGACCCTGGGTTCAATTCCCAGTACCAAAAAAAAAGCCATGTCATATTCTTCCGTCCCCAGCTCATGGCTGTGAGGCTGGAGGGAGATAGTGTGCTCAAAGATTTTTGTTTCGGTTTTGTGGTACTGGGGATTGAACCCAGAGCCTTTACACTGAGCTGCATCCCACTGAGCTACAACCATTTCCTCTGTTCCACTGTTGCTTTTATTATATCTCAGTATGGTCACAGTCACCAGCCCTATCTTCTAGTTCTGACTCTTGGTCATTTCAGCTTTCCATACTTTCAATAGAATCTCTTATGGCCTTGGCTTCTATTTGGTACTTAGCTGGATTCCAACTCTTCACTAAATTGTTATTCATATTTTGTATCATTTTTGTTAGTTCAGCTGCTTTTTTTGTGTCTTTTAAGCTCACTGGTCATTTTGTTTAGTAAGTCCATTATTGATTTAGTAATATCAATAATAGCACACCCGTCTTTTTTTTTTTTTTTTTTTTTCTTTTGGAGGCAGGATCTTGTTCAGTTACCCAAGCTGGGTTCAGACTTCTAATCCTGCCACATCCCAGTTTGGGAATGGTGGTGCATGCCTGTAACTTTAGTTCTCTGAAAGGCCAAGGCAGGAGGATCACAGTTGAAACAGGCTGGGAAACTCCACAACTAGCAAGACCTTGTCTCAAAACATTTGAAAAGGAGATGGACGGAGCTTAGCAATGCAAAGGCCCTGGGTTCAATTCTCAGTAATGCACAAAAAAGTTCCTTTCAAACCTGCAACTGCAAAGCAGTCCAATAATTGAAAAAAATGATACGTGGCATCCTTTATTAATAAATTTTACTTTTAGAACAGTTTTAGGTTCATAGCAGAACTGGAGAGGTCAGAATTTCATATATTTCCTGTCATCCCCCAACCTCCCCCATTACCATTCTGCACCACTGTGTCCCATCATAAACCTTCACAGACACATCTCCGTCTCTCAGGCGACAGGCTACACTAGGCTTTTAGCATTGTATGGGCTCCCAGAAATGCATGACAGATCTGCCCATCGTTAGAGTATCGCACATAGTTTCACATGTCATCTTTAGTATCTATGAACAAATAGTGTGTTTGAGTTTGCTTTGTACCATGCTTTCTTCAAGGGTTTTTCATGTGTTAATTCATTTGATCTTCATAGTATAGGCAGAAGCAAAGTAAAATACCACATTAAAAAGAAGAAAAGCCATACATGATCTTTTAGAAAGTAAAATGTTTTGTCTCAAATCATCTTGGCCTAATCAAAGATGAGGCCAAAAAACACACCACCCCACCATCTCTCAATCCCTGTTTCTTCTGTGTGCAGCTGGAATTTAGGCGGAAACGCCCTGTTAATACAAATACATTTCCATATCAGGAAGACAGAACTACTTGTCTATTTTGAGCTAGCTTTTCACACTTTATGGGCTCTAGAGGATCGAACATAAATCAGACTCTAAAAATGTCTATTTTTCGTTCTTTCCATATCAAAAACACTGAAAAAGAGCCGGTGTGGTGCCGCGTGCCAGCACTCTGGGAGGCTGCGGCTCAAGGATTCCAAGTCTGAGCCCAGGCCCTGTTGCTGGCTTCCTGCGAATGGTCAGGTACAATGCGTGGCACTCAGGAATAACTCCTCACACAGAATTATGCTCCTGAGCAAGAAGGACGAGGTCTCACAACAGGTGTACTGGCTTGTAGGTGCTCTCTGTAAATGTGATTAATCATTTTTTACAGTGAAATCAGGTTCACGTTCAGCAGCAGCAGCATAGCCAATCAGTCCCGTCCTCGAGCCTGCCGGCAGCCGGACACTCTGGGGATGACGTATCCACCGCTCCTCGGTGGTCTGAGCCCTTAACTGCTTCTCCGGACCACAAAGGAAGATGGGAAACGGGTGTACACGTCCGACCCGTTCCCTGCCCGAACAGCCGCTCCCGCCAGCTGGGCGGACTTTCTTCCGCACCTCTAAGCCTCGAAGGACTATTCTCTTCGCGGCGAGCCTGCAGGAGACTAAAGGAAAGAGAACCCGGTTCCAGCGCTCTCCGCCCGCGCCTTGCGCAGCTCTACCCTAGCACTCCATCGCCCACCCGCGTCGCCTTAGCAACGACGGCCAAGACGCTCACAGTCACAGAGCGTCCGCAGCGCCGGGAGAAGCCCCGCCCTACATGCACGCATGCGGCTTGCCCGGCCCGTCACTCACGCAGCCCGCCCAATGGCGGCGCAGGGCGGGGCCTGGGGCGCGTGCGCCAGTGCTTGTGGCGTCAGTGCGCCTGCTGTGTCCATGGAGAGAGGCTGAGGGGTCTGAGGTCCGGCCCGAGGGACCCCGGCGCCGGGACGGCGAAGATGTCGGCTTCCTTAGTCCGGGCCACCGTCCGGGCTGTGAGCAAGAGGAAACTGCAGCCCACCCGTGCCGCCCTCACGCTGGTGAGTGTACGCGGCGTACGACCGGGCCGTGACATTGGCCCACGTCCGCCCTCTGCGGGGGGAGGTCACGGCGACTGGAGCAGGCCGCAGGCACGTCCTAGCGCGGCTGCAGCCGCCGGCTCCCGCAGGGGCCCTAACGGCCCCCGTAAACGTGGTAAACAAGCCCCGGGCGGGGCTGCTGGGGTGGGCGCCCTGAACTACGTCTCCCGGCAGGCCATGCGCGCGGGGCGATCCCGGGGGAGAGGGGCGCCCTCAGATCTGGTGCGGCGCGCAGGGCCTCTTCCTCGGCTGCTTGTGGGGTCCCCGCGGCGCGGGCTTCTGCCGCCCACGGCCTCCGGCCTCGCATAGTCTCCGGGGCGAGGATGCCGTATGCGCGCTGCGCCGCAGTGCTTTCCGGGACAAGGTCAGGCGCAGAGGGCACCGGCACCCAGCCGGAGCAGGGGCTCCCTGCGCGATTCCTTTGGTGCTGAGCAGCCCTGGAGAGCGAACCCCCCTCGCGCTGAGCTGCGTGCTCGGCCCCCTTTCTCTTTTCTCTCTCTTTTTTTTAAACGCGGTCTTTAAATTACTAAGTTGATGCTGGCTGAGCTCGAACTCTCCTGCTTCAGCTTGTGCAGTGTTTTTTTAGACGAGAGAAAATCCGCATAATGTAAAATTAACCATTTTAAGGGTACAATTCAGTGCCATTTAGAAGATTCATAACGTGCAATTGTTATCTCTGTAGTTCCAACACATTTTTACCCAAATAAGCAACGTTGGTTAGTATCGATTTGGTATTCTCTCACACACCCAGCCTTGGTGCAGGCCGTCACGTAGGCACTGGGAAATCAGACGATTTAAGTTGAACCCCAGAGTCCGTTTCCTCTAATGCTATAGTAAGGCCGATTGCCAGAAAATTAGTTGAAGCAAAAAGGAAAATCCGGAGAGGGCAAGTGTGTTTTTAGAGTAGATGAATGTTTTTAGGCCCTTGAGGTTATTCTAATTATACATCCTACTTTTTGCTGTATTTTTCCTGTAGTGGAATGCCTGTTTTCGTACTCTATGGAATCTAGAATGTGTTTCATTTCAGTCTGAGAAAAAATTATTCCGAATTCAGAGTTCTTCCGTCGGTAATGAAAGAGCCAGGAAAGCTAGAGGACACAGCAACATTTTTTTTGCCCTTTCTTTTTCCTTCATCGTTTGGCTTGTTCGCTGTTCTTTCAGAACTTTTGCGTCACTCCTTTCCTCCCCGTGCCTGCTAGTTGAGCAGCATTTATCCAGACTTCCCGTATTTCAGGACAAGAAATCAGTGAGTTACACACTTCCCTCCCTCCGAGGGCACGGCTCTAGAGAAAGCCTATGTCGTTCTGAAGAGGAATAATAATACACACATCTCACACCCTAGGCCTGACCTCCCCTAGGCTTGTCTCCTCTGCTTGCTTGCATATTCTCTAGTAATTGTCAGTCATGAGGGCTCCTGCGCCTGGCGCTGTCATAGAAGTAACTCATTGTGCTTAGTGTTAAGGGTGACTTTAGAAGCTCTTGGAGTTTCTTAGGAGCTGGTTAAAAAAAAAAAAAGGCATGTTACTGCTACTTTTCCACATGGTCTGTGTTAGTGCACTAGCAGTTTATCCTAGCATCGGTATCCTCACCTCAAGACACTTGTATGGCATGTATTGCTGTTTGTGCTTACTTTTCAAATATTTCACAGTTTTAATCCCAACATGATAATATGGAGCACAAAAGCAGTGAATTTTTTTTTTTTTTTGTTTTTTTTTTTTTTTTTTTTGCGACAGGGTCTTGCTATGCAGTTCAGGGTGGCCTTGAGTTCACTTTGTAGCCCAGGGTGGTCTGGAACTGGCAACAATCCTCCTGCCTCAGCCTCCCGAGTGCTGGGATTACAGGTGTGCGACAACATACCCGGTTTAAAAGTAGTGATTTGATCAAAAGCTTAATGAGTGGAGACAGACAACAGCTAACAAAGGTAAAGATAATTCAGTAAAACCAGGAGGAAAGGCTGTTACTTGGCTATATAAATCTTTGACATCAGGAATTTGCCATGTTGCAGTATTTGAAAAGTGGTGTACTTGTGGAATGGACTAGAGGTCAGCAGGAGGCCAGGAAAATTAATGAAGGACATGAAAACATGATTGGATGTCATCAGCACCAGGTCATTTGCATTAACCAGTGTTAGTCCTGAAGGGATTGGTGGATTGTTGGAGGGAGGGAAAGGTTCAAGCTGGCAGAGGCTGCCTGTGAAACAGGGCTGGTTCCTTGATTGGATAATTAATGTTTCTGTGTCTTTTTTTTTTCATCCTTACCAGGCTGTGATTTAGATATTAAAGATTATATAATTTGCATAACTAGAAATTTTTTCAAAACTTACAATGAGTATGTCAGCATGAATAACCTTGGGCACCCACAGAAGCATCCTGGGAGGATGGATCCCCCTCACCACCACCCAGGACCTGACAGATGGAATCCAGTTGGTAGGAGCCAGAGTAAGATATGCTTAAAGAAAAACTCAAACACTACCCAGGTAGCAGATACCTTTCCTTCCTTGTCACTGTTGTAGAAAACAGAATTAGTTCAACTCTAACTTAGGGTTAGAGATGTCTCACTCTGTGTCCAAAGTTCTGTGAGACAATGATGTGCACAGTCAGTGTATTTTTGACATATGGAGAACAGTTGATTTCCTAGGGACAGATGGTGCCTTAGGGCTTAACTGTTTAGTGGAACCTGGTGAGAAAGGCTTGATGTTTAATAGGAAACCGTTAATTCATTGGGCTAGGACCAGAAGTTACTGGAACAGTAACCAAGAACTAACATTTGTACATGAAGGCACTTAGGAGCTACTGTTCTCCATTATGAGAGACACTGGGACTACGAACAGGGGGGAAGTGCAGAAGTAGGGTAAGTGCTTAGTACACACGAGGTTCAATCCCACCACAAAAAGGAAAAAGAAAACAGTGTATGTGGTCTGTATAACAAGAGAATGGCCAAACATGCTAGAGTAGATGTTGGTAAAATGGTATATACTCGTAAGTTTTGAAAAATTTTCTAGTTATGCAAATTGTATAATCTTTAATATCTAAATCACAGCCTGGTAAGAATAAAAAAAAGGACACAGAAACGTCAAACACCTAGAAGGTATTCTGTGGTGCATGTAGGTCTATTACCATGTGTCAAATGAGAAAACGTTAATTTTTTCATGGGGGCTACAGAATTCTTACTACCAGAGTTACAGACATTATGTATGCGTATTTACACAGGCACAGGAAGAGATCCAAGGAGAACACCATAGTGGCAGCCAGTGCTATTGACAGTGAGGTTACTGTAGCTTGTGCATTGTCCTTTACCCATTTTTTTTTTTTTTTTTGGTCAGGAGTCAAACTCAGGACCTTGTGCTTGCCAGGCAGGTGCTTATGCCACTGAGCTATATCCCCAGCCCTGTTCACCATCTTTTAAACATTGGAACATCAGATGTATATGTAGTTGTTGGCATGAAATCATAAAATCAACTTTGAGTTTTGTTTCAAAATGAAAATTGTCTGGGAAATAACTTAAGGAAATACAATACTGAGGATAAAGGTTCTCAAACAGAAACATTTGGAAAAGTAAAAATATGTTGCTAGGAACTGGTTATGTTTATCTAGAGTGCCTTTTCCTACAATTCTGAGATGAAAGCAGCCTGGAGATAATATTTTTAAGTGGATTTAGATAGAATAGGTTAAAAGCCATCATTAAATCTCAGTGGATTTCAAGAATTTCTTCAATTTTAATTCATAGGCCAAATCACCATGAATTATAGAGGCAAAGGCGAGGTGTGGTGGCACACACCTGTAATGTCAGCACTCTAGGGACATAGGCAGGAAGATTGTGGCAAGTGTGAGACCAGCCTGGGCTACAGTAGTGAGTTCAAGGGCCAGTCTGGACCCCATAGTGAGGCCTTGTCTCAAAAAAACAAAACAAGAATTACAGTCCTTAGTTGTGTATCAGTTTGTTGGGTGGGCTTCCCATTTGTCTTCCCTTTTAGAAGGCTGCCAGGCACTGTAGCTTGTTCATTGCAAGATTTTATGCTGTTTCCAGATTAATTTTACCTAAGCAAAAAGTTTCCAGATTATACATATAGGCCTAGATAGAGCCAAGTAGAGTCCTTAGTTTCTGCCTGGTCCTGACATGCAAAAAGTTCCTTTTATATCTAGAGTTTTAAGAAAAAAATCTCAGATGTTCCTTGTTCAGCCATTTTCACCAGTCTTGAAGATCAGATTAGTCATATCACAAATTATCAGAACTGTGACTTTCCCTTGGTTGAATACTCAGTTGGATTATCCATCCTTAGTAGCTGTCCTCCAGTGTAGTTGGTTTGCATGTGACACAGGAAAATTTTAAGATGCAATTTTTGTTCCTGTTATAACACTTTTGCACTGATTCTTATTTAATGTTACTTTTCCTTCCTGTGCTGTTCAGCATAAAATGTGAACATCAGCAACATTGTAATAAGTGGACCATTCTCCAGGACTAACTTAAACATTCACTATATTTCTAGATCATACTTCATATACTGTTTTGTAAAACCAAATTGTAACTTTGCCACGTGGAAGTAAAGACATTTGGGGCTGCATGCTGGCACCCACCTGGAACTCAGCACTTGGGGGCTAACAGGAGGATTTGCTGGTCTGAGCCCAGCCTGGGCAGTGTAGTGAGACAACACCTCAAAATGAAACAGAAACGGCAGGGACTTAGCTTAGCGCAAAGGCCCTGTGTTCAGTCCCCAGCGCCACAATCACCTGCACCCTGATGCGCCCTACCAACTGCACAGGTGTGCACGCCCCCACCCCACCCCCGCATCTGTTCCCATTAGCTCTCACAGGCACCTTCTGCACTTCTTTTTGTTTGTTTGGTTTTGTTTTTTTTTTTCCAGTACCGGGAATCGAACTCATGACCTTGCGCTTGCCAGGCAGGCGCTGTGCCGCTGAGCTAAATCCCCAGCCCCTACCTTCTGCACTTCTGACTTGCTACCTTCAGCCAGGGTTGTGCAACTAATTTCAATTCCCCATATTTTGCCATGCCCCTTTTTTAAATTTATTGAAAATTTTTGTTTGATAGTAGATTAATTTATTTAGCATCCATATAGGAAATGTGCCCATGAAAATGTACAGATGGAAGAGAGCTAGCCTTTGGTAGCAATCATTTAGAAGTGTAAGTAAGCACTGAGAAACATTTCAGTAACTATTTTAGGTTGAGACTCTGTGATCTCAAAACAAAACACATAATTTTGCTCCTGCATTTCCTTCCTCTGCCTCCTGCATACTGTTCCATGTTTTCCTGCAGCTCATCTCATCTGATAGAGCTGTGGGAAAAGGCCTTCAGAGACCACTTGGCAGTGGTGGAGTTTTCTTTTTTTTTTTTTTTAACATCGACATAATAAGAAACATATTTACAAAGGTACCATATATTAATAACTAAACAAGTTTCACTAAATAACATCCATTTTTATTAAGTGCAGTGCATTGTTTTCTTTTTTCACTTTTCTCCCCCCTCCCCCGCCCTTTTCACTACTGGGGAGTGAATCCATTGCCTGCGTATGATTTTGAGACAGGCTATCATGAAATTCCCCAGGCTGGCCTCAAACTTGCAGTTCTCCTGTCTCAGCCTCCTGAGTAGCTGTGATTACAACATGTACCCAACCAGTTCTTACATTTTTTAAAAACACTGATCTCAGCCTTCCATGGTTTCATACCCTTCTAATTTTTTTTTTTCCTTTTTTTTTTTTTGTTCTTCTCCGGTGCCAGGAATCGAACTCACGACCTTGTGCTTGCCAGGCAGGCCCTGTGCTGCTGAGCTAAACCCCCAGCCCCAACCCTTTTAATATAAGTCCAGTATTGTCACCATCTGACTGAGCATCCTCTGAGGTTGTCCCCTGTGCTGCTTCCTCAGCACAGACCTGATTTCTGGATGCAGTTCACTATTGTGGCATAGGTCAGGATACCCAGACTCTGAGATTTCACAAGCCAGTGAAGTGTCGGCACAAAAACTGGAGGGCCGTCCCACTGTTGGCAGCTGGAGGAGCTAATAAAACAGGAAGTAGGAAGACCTTCTTCTCTTCACTACAGTACACTCACCATAGTAATGAGAACTGCTCTTTTGAGCTCCTTGTTCCTGACAAAAGGAACAGAACCCCTCTCATGAATTTCAGTGTCTTGCCCTCACAAGAATCCCAAGGAGGAGGGGGTGCTTTAATCCGCACTTCACAGTAAGGGACTGGAAGTCAGATAAGCTGCTTGACTAGATTGTGGGGGGCCCACCTAGGAAGTGGACTAGAAAGGCCCCCCCAGACACACTGTTCAAAGTACTCCCCTTCCCAAGAAGATGCATTTGGTAACATGACCTGCACATGCTGGACTAGGTTAGACCACATTTCTTATTTCTCACTGAATTGTTTACTTCTGTCTTGAGCGCTTGAGCTGTTCGTTCAGTCCACACTGAACATCGGTATGAGCCTTTGGTGAGACTGGTATGAGAAGCACACCCTGGGTGGTTTTATGTGTGCATTTTGATGAATTTGAAATAGATTATGAGGAAGGGAGAAAAATAATGGGAATAATATCAGCAGGAAAAACACCAAAAGGTTGGCTTTTCTGGTGACATGCTCGCTTCATTGGTTGGCTGTTTGGAGGTCTCTGGGTGTCTGGGAATGTGCTTGTTGCTGGCCGTGTAGCAGGTGCACAAAACAGATACTACCCCCAGAAGTTACATTTGTGATGCATATTAGTCAGTGCTTACAAGAGCTTACAGGGCTAGGGCAAGGCTCCTCAGAAGACTCCACATGCTCTGAGTCAGAGTTAATGTAGGACAGAGAAAGTACAAGATTGGGCTCACAGTGGCTGCCTATAATCAAATGTAGAAGAGTGCAGAAAGTGTGTGTGGCTGCTGAAGGCCAGGCTTCATCCAGATCCTTGATGGAAGCCCGAGGGTCTGCGCCAAGAAGTGGAAGGATCTAGCTCAAGAGTCTGTGCCAGCAGGGGGCAAGTCTGGTGCTGTGAGCTGAAGAAGCAGAGATACCATCCAAAGCAAAGGAAAAGAGCAGAGCTCCTCCGAAGAAAACACACTGAAATCCTTCCCTCCCATTCTCCTTTTGATATTACGCCGTTGCCACAACAGTTCTCCTCAAAACAGGTCTTCCATGCCTGAAACCAGGTTGACTCCATTCAGCTGGCCTTTCCCACTCGAGTTGACAGTTAGCCACCACATGACGTAAGTAGATTGACAGAGAACTGCCCTCACTGTGGAGCAAGACTCAGAGAATGTTTGCTAGCAAATATTGTGACAAAGAGTGCTTTTAGTTGAGTTCACGTTATTTGTGAACAAAATGCACCAAGGTGTCCTGGTATGAACAGAACATAAGTTTGACACATAAATTTGCTAAAGACAGAGTGAATACTCTTACAGACTGGTAAACTTGTGGCTTTAAGTTCAAATTGTGTTCCTGTAAAAACAATAGCATTTTCTTTTTTCAGACACCTTCTGCTGTAAACAAGATAAAACAACTTCTTAAAGATAAGCCTGAGCATGTAAGTAAAGCCTCTCAAATATTCAGTAAAAAAAAAGGTTGTGTTGTGATAAACAGTATGTTTTAATTAATTAGGGATTTATTTTTTTTTTTGCTTTTGAGGTGCTCGAGGGTCAAACCAGGGCTACAGGCCAGCGCTTCACCATTGAGATATACCTGCAACCCCTCTCATAATTCTTAAAATTCAAATAATAAAAAGGGATTGGAGTGTTCAATGAAAAAGAAGTTACTGTCAGTCCAGGCTCCTCCTTTTCATGTGTGTTTCAAGAAGCAACTTTTAAGTGTCTTTCCAGAGATAAGTCTGTGCATGCCCCGTGGTGAGACTGAGATTTCTCAGCCTCCACATTGCTGTGGTTTTAGTATGGATCCGAAGATGCTTGGCAGCACCTCGGCCCTCTACTCCCAGGTGCAAAGGGCATCCTCTCTCTTTAGAAGCGGTGACAAGCAAAATCTCCCCGAAGGGAACACCTGCTTAGATGGTGCTTGTTTCTCTTTGTGTGTTTGTCTCTTCCTGTATAGATAAGCGTGTACTGTACACGCTCTGGTTACACTGTACTTCTTGCCTTGATCAGCCTGAAGATCTTTTGGCCTCCTCCTCCATTGCTGCATGTGTAGCACATACCATTGAATAGGTTTGAGTCTTAAACAGCCTCTCGTGGTAAAGGCCATTGGAGTTGTTTCCTTTCATTGCTTCCATAAGCATTCAGCGGCTCTTGGTGTAGTGTGCCAGGTCCTTGGGTGGCGATCTATGGCACACATGCCGCTGCAGGCACACAGAACCCTATATTGGCACTCAAGCCAAGTATATGAGTTTTTTCCTAAACTAAAACCTCAGTATTCAGGTTTAGTTGCAATGTTAGCACTTTGTGATAAATAAGTGGGTTTGGGGTTGCAGTTTGGGCACTCAGTCTCCAAAAGGTTCACCATCACTGTTCTGGACATAAAAGCATGACTTAATATACCTGTGTAAAATGTGTTCCTGGATGTAGAATTGTTGAGTTAGGCTATGTGCATCATCTTAATCATAGTACATTGTTAATACTTGATAGAGTACTGTAAATCATTTCGAATAGTGACTTGTCAATAATTAAGTTGGGTGTGGTGGTACACACCTGTAATCTCAGCACTCAGGAGTCTATGGCAGGAGGATCATGAGTTATCAGCCAGCCTGGGCTACATAGCAAGTTCAAGGCCAGCTTGGACTATATAGTGAGACCTTATTTCCAAAAAAGGAAAAAAAGCTAATAATTAGACTATAGAAAGAATAACAACAACAAAAAGACCACAGTGTTTCCTGTGTTCCACTTGTACAATCACCGTGACAACATAATGGGAGGACTCAGACCGCCTTCCTAAAAAATTACAAAACATAATAGATGTCAGTATTCCAACGCAAGTCAGACGGGCTGATGACATAGAGTGTAAAGTGACCAAATGAAACAGGAAGTGACTTTGTAGATTTGAAGGATGTTTGTCCATACTGATGTAAAAAAGTGTGATTTATAGCATGAGCAATCTCTTCCAAATTCCAGTTACCTAAAACTGTATTTTTATTTTTCCCTGCAGTACTGGGGATTGAACCCACAGCCTTTGCACTTAACTACATCTCCAGCCCTTTTTCATTTTGAGACAGGGACTCACTAAGTTGCTCAGGCTGTGCTTGAATTTGTAGTCTTCCTGCCTCAGCTTCCCAGAGTGCTGGGTCTACAGGCATGCCCCATCATGCCCAGCTCAGGTACTTTTTAAATGTCTATATTCCATTCTTAATATTTGGCCTTCTGCTTGCTTTGAGTCTTCTTCCTGTTTACAAAGATAAAAACTAAATGAAACAAGTACTTATGACATGTGGTCCAGGAATTTGTCCAAGCAATTTACCATTCTGAGCATGTGAAATTCTCTCACATGTCCTGAAGTTGGTACTCTGAAGGTGAATAAAATTGGCCACTTCATGATTGCTTGTTCACACATTGCTGCTTTTCAGAGAATCGGTGTCTGTTGGTGAAGTCATGGGTAAGATTGTAATACTTTGACTGCATACTTAAGTGGAGAAGTAAGCTCCAGTAGATATTGTTAGAAGATTTCATTAAGGTAGACACTGATTTTGGAGGAGGTTTGTTTTGGGTTGTTTTGTTCTCTGCAGTTTTTTAGCAGTACAGGGGTAGGAACCCAGGACTTTACATTGAGCTATGTCACTAGCCCTTTTTTAATTTTTTATTTTGAGACATGGTTTTGCTAAGTTGCTCAAGCGAGGCTCAAACTTGAAATCCTCTGGCTTCAGCCTCCCATAGTATGAGGACTACAGGAAAGCACTACTGTGCCCAGCTAGGTACTGACCACTTTTTAAACTTATCATCATTTTTTGGTGGTGCTGGGGATTAAGTCCAGGTCATTGAGCATGCTATTCACTACCACTGAGCTGCACCTAGAACTGACTCTGTAAACTTCTCACATTCTGTTGGCTGCAGGCTTTTTGTTCACATATTTAAGAATGTTTGGGGGTCTGCTTTAGAATGAAGGCTCCCGTATAGAGAGATGTTCTTGCTAGAGGGTAGCACCTGACCTTTGGGGAACCCTAACCAAGGAAACAGCAAGAGAACACCTTAAAATGAACTGAACTAGAAACATTTCTTAGAAAGTGCAGTTTTGAAGAAGGCATCTCTATTACCAGGTTTCTTTTTTTAAAAAGTGATTTTACTAAAACTCTTCCCTTCTTAAAAAATATTTCCAGCCTAGGTGTTTAATAGTAAGGGTTAAGTAATTAACTTCAGGGGAGTGTAGCTTGGTAGTGAAGCAATTTGCCTGGCTCGAGTGAGTCCCCAGTTCAGTCCCCAGCACAGCACAAACACAGAAGTAATTATTGTGCACTGGTACAGTGGGATATTATGTGGGTATTACTTACAAATGGTAATTAAGAAAGTTAATTCCATGGGAATATAATGTTGGGTGCATAAACAAAATCAAGAGTAAAGTTTTTATGTCTAGGTATAATAAAAGCTGTGTTCTTGTTATATGTTTAACTAGAACTGGAAGAAACTAGGGAAAAACAACTGTTTTGATTGTAGGGTTCTTTGTATTGTTTGTATGTAGCTGGGAGTTATTTGTTCAGTTGGTTTTTGGATCCTTGCTAGTGTTATGATTATCCAGTAGGTAAATTTTTAAAATGTTACCTATTCCATTTAAATTACTTACAGGGCCATTTTGTAACCAGAAGTCCAATATTTGCATTTTAGTTTAGGAGAAAATGAACAGTAATAGCCAAGTTTTTAGTTAGTATAATTGTTTATTTCATTCTACATTAAGCTAAGTTTGTATTTTCAATTTTTTAGGTAGGTTTGAAAGTTGGGGTCCGAACCAGGGGCTGTAATGGCCTTTCCTACACACTAGAATACACAAAGACAAAAGGAGATTCTGATGAAGAAGTTGTTCAGGACGGTGAGTGTTTGACACATTTTCCTGGACCTTTTTTTTTTCTTAAAATCTTTAGCCTGCGTGGTGTGGTGAGTAAGATTCACAGCAGGAATCACGGGAAATGTGCCAGGTGAGAGGTACAGCCTGACAGACCCCAGATGCCTTCTGATCAGCACACAGCAGCGAGTGGAGACGAGACCTGTCACCCCTCTTCCGGATGAAGAGACCAAGGCACACAGTCTGTGGCCTAGTGAAATTTAAAGCCAATCAGTTCTGTCCTGAGGCTGTGCTCTTAGTAACTAAGTAAGAGATTGCTGGGTAAAATTTTGTTTGTTTTAACTCTGAAAGCTCATCACTGTGTCCAGAAGGATTTTAGGATCTTACAACTTCAAAGTGAACCAACCAGCCATTTTTGTGTGTATGTCAAATAATGTCAGTTCATGGTTTTGAAGAATTTCTCCATCTGGATTTTTATTAAAATTTTCAGCTTTTTCATGATTATATTTGACAGCAACCCTGTTCCAACCCAATGGTGTGATGGAAACCTGTTTAAAACAAGATAAATAGTACTATAACATGGAGAGCCCACGTGTTCGTGGGTGTGTGGTGATAGTTGCATGCCTGGAGCATCCCTAGCCAGGTTGCAGCCATGCCTGTGTGGGAGAGTAAGGCATGGAATCAGAAGCCTGCTTTCATCTTACTAAACCAGAGTCACTAGCCAATAAAGACCATGCTTTTTAGATTTTTTTTAAAAATGTTTTTAAGATCAACTCAAAATGTCATAAACCTTAATATTTTCATCTTACAGAAGACCTGTAATTATGTGTAATTCATGTTGTGTAATGACTCAATTGCTTATAAGGCGGACAGCTTTTTTAACCTGATTATATGTGCCAAGATGTCAACTTCTACCTACATAATTAGGGAATATTATTCTTTTTTCAACCCATAACCAGAACAGAACTATGATACTATTAAAATAGTCTTATTAAGACAATCCTTTGCATATTTTTAGGGTTGGCAATGTGTTGATGGAGTGTATAGTAGATAAGATAGCATTGCAAGGTTTCCATGAGTATTACTGACTCCGTCTTCACAAAACTTTGTATGGGGCTGGAGTTCAGGAGAAGAGTGCTTTTCTAGCATGCATGAGGCCCTGGGTTTGATCCCCAGCGCCACAAAGACAGACAGTACTATCACTGAAAATACACATATTTGTTCATGTTACAAATTGAAAAAAATAAATGAGTACAACCAAAGGCAAATTGTAATTTTGCACAGAGTTGTCATGAAGTTCACTTGTATAAAACAGTCTGACCTAATTAGTTTCAACAGAGAGTGGGGAAACAGTGCTTACCCCTTGCGAGGGGATCGTGAAACCCCTTGAGAAGCTTCCTGTTGGGTGGGTGCTATTTAAGGTTCCCTTGTGCTGTGAATCAGCAGGTTCCATGGGCTGCAGGCTTTGTATGACACGTGTTTTCTTTCCTCAAGGAGTCAGAGTATTCATCGAAAAGAAAGCACAGCTGACACTTCTAGGAACAGAAATGGACTATGTTGAAGACAAATTGTCCAGTGAGTTTGTCTTCAATAACCCAAATATCAAAGGAACTTGTGGCTGTGGAGAAAGCTTTAATATTTGAAATCTCAGGACTCTTCTGGCTGTGGAATCCAGGGAAGCTTCCAGGAGCCTTGGAGCTTGCTGAAGAAATCATGTGACTGTCAGTGCTTAAGGCTTACAGTGTGTGGCCACCAGGTGGGGAAATAAAGTGATGCATTTTGAAAATGAAGCCAGTGTGTTAGATTCCAGGAGAAATGATGCTTGTATATTCCATGCGGGGGCAGAAAATGAGAAGCCATTATCCTCTTTGGATCCCTCACTATTCTGTAAAGAAGACAAAGTCTGCCTTGCAATTAACTCTTGCATACTTGCTTAGAACGAGTTTCATGAAAATTGCCTTCCTGGGAGGAGTTGAAGTGGGTAAATTGGTGTCTGCTGATTAGCTCGCTGTTGGCTCGCCTGGCATCTCCCTCAGCATTTTCCAACCAGACTGATGGCTTCTAAAATTCGGAAGCTACAAGTCCTGCCTGCTGATGGTAACTTGGTGGCATGTTGTTTTTCTGCCCAAACTTGGCATAGCCTCTTCCTCTTTCTTGAGATAGGCTGGCCTTGCACTCCTGCCTCAGCCTCCTGCATCACGGATCAATTACAGGTGTGCACCACTATACCTGCTTTGCCATGGGCTTTGTATATTTTTTTCAAAATGTCATTGTCAAATGCCTCATTTGCATTCCTTTGCACTGAACTGCAGAGCAGTTCTGAGAGGTGGCATCAAGATGAGAAAGACTTCCTCGCTTTATTTTTAACCTATTTCTTTTGCTTCCTCAAAGATAGAACCTCAGGCTGACTCAGAGACCTTCCTGTTAGCTGGAGGGTTTCTTAAATCTGTGTAGCCCACCACCCACCTCAGCTCCATGTGCATAAGACACAACTCCAGGGAAACCTAAGGCTTGTGTCTACACCATGCTCACCAGAGGAGAGTTGGCTCTGTGCCCAGGTCCCCCATCCACACAGGCGACACCTATGTCCATCCAGCCAACAAAGCTAAATGTGGTCTGGCTTCTTCACCTGGTCAGCATTTGGATAGTTTCTGTGTAATTTAATGAAGATCATACAGTTTTATCTTGAGAGGGAAAATCTTATTTCAAAAACCTTTTATATGAATTTCCTTCATATTTCTTCAGGCGCTTTGAAGCAGTGGTTGATATTAACAGAGAAAGTGTGGTATCAGCTGAGAATGCCTTCTTCAGAGTGTATAATAATTGTGAAGCCAAAAAGGGGCTCTTTTAATTCCCAGTATGTGTAAACTTCTGGTTTCTAAGTCCAATGTTGTGAACAACATTTTAACCTAATACTCTTTATAACCAGCTTTTCTTTTAAAAGCCCCTTGGTGTCACTTACTTTATGGGTTTTGCTGGGTTTGACATAGTAAGTACTCTGAGATGACATACATGCTTTTTTTGAAAGCTGATTGTCATGAGTTACCGTAGTGAGTTCGTTCCTCCTGTTTACTAAAGTACCTGCACAAAATGCACCAAAACCTGGAGCAGTACTTTCATGTAAATGTTCATGAGTTTGTTATCGGTAATATAATTGTTGATCCACTCATACTTTGTGCAATAATGTATATGAAGATTGAGTTATCAATTAAAAACTTCGGCCTCTTTGTGGTCCTAAAAATGCCTCTTCTTGTTTGGGGGAGTAGCCACTAACTTTGCTGATGAATAATTGCTGCTTTTTCTGCTCGGTTTCCACACAACCTGTTGAGACTTATCTGAGGCTGCTCTCACCTCCCTGGGTGTACTTCCTCCCCTCTCATCCTAACACCCTTCTGGGGTGCTTCTTCCTGCCCCCTCCCCTACCCTGACATTGCTTTCTTATCCCCTGGAGAGAACAGGACCCCACCAGGATGCTTCCTGTTCACTTCCCCAGCAGAAGTTCTTAGCTTGCTTCAGACATAGCAGTGAGCGCCAGGTCTCCACTCTTTCTGAGGGTTGCAGATAATCAAAGCCTGCCCCAACCTTGAGATCTGAGAGTTGACGCCTGAGATGACTCCAAGTGGTAAGTGTAGTGCGTGTCAGGAACTGTTCAACATGATCCCCAGGACAGCTAGCAGGCAGGTCTGACTACTGTCTTTTTCATGTGAAATTCTAAAGCACATGAGTGAAATACTTGACCTAAGTCACATTGTAAGCAGCCAGGTCTGCATAAATACCCTGCCTTTGGGGTTCCACTTTTACCTTGAGATACAAATGGGGAGTTGGTGCACCTGTAGTGCCATATTCTAGAGGTCATGACCCATGAACAGGGCTTGAAAGGTGAAATTTGTGGGGAAGGGAAGAGAATGAACGAAACTAAGCTAAACACAGAAGAACAAGGCACACGAACAGGCAGCCGGTGAGGAGGGAGTGGGAGAGAAAGCTGGGGAGCCCCAGGTCTGCGTTGCTCTGTGGGTGTTTACATCAGAGGCAGTTCACCAGTGTCGAGCTGGCAGCACGGAGTGGGCTGGAGAGAGGAGGGCCTATTCTTCGATAGCCCAGGTGGATGTCTTTTCTTCCCTCCCTAGGAATTCCAAACTTTTCATTAGAAAGTTCTTAGATATTGTTCTCCAGGATTCCCTGTCTGCTGGAGATTGACCCCATGACCTCAGGGCATGCTGAGTGCAGTGTTCCTAGCCGGATTCCAGATTTTAAAGTTGTTCCCAAACTCTAAGGTATAACTCAATCTTGGAGATCCTGCTTAAAAGCAGATTCTGATAGCCAGAGTCTGGGTGGGACCCAAGATTCTGGGTTAGCAAAGGCCCAAGTGAAACTACCACTGTTGCTCCACAGACTGCCTTTGCATAGCAGGGTTTTAAAATATTTTCTCTCCAGAAGAACCTGGTTGTAGTAAATGATCATTTGTACCCATATTTGTTTTTACTAAGACTCACCATGATGGCCAGGGTGTTTTGTTTTCTTCTTTTTTTGTTTATGGTACTGAAAATTGAACTCAGAGCCTTCACACTGAGCTGCATCATCTGATCTCTTTTTTTAGAGAGACAGGATCTCACTAAGTTGCTAAGTTGCCCAGACTGGGCTTGAACTTGTGGCCCTTTTGCCTCTGCCTCCCAGAGTGCTAGGATTACAGGTGTGTGCCACCAGGCCTGGCGTATTCAGGCTTTCTGATCACATGAGACAGATGCCTTTGTTGCCACTATGAGATGACATAACTCCAGGGCAGGACAGTCTGATTTGCTCTTGTAAGTGCTGTCTACGTAGAACATCCCTTGTCTCAGTGCTGAGAACCAGAAGTGCTTCAGATTGTTCATACTTTTGGAGTATTACAGATGTGTCATAGCTAGTTGCCTTTTTGCTTGTAGTACTTGGGACTAAACCCAGGGCCTCGTGTGCTAGGCCAGGACTCTACCACTGAGCTACGTGCCCAACCCTTTTGATTTTGAGATAAGGTCTTGATAAGTTGCCCAGGTTCACCTTCAGCTTAGGATCCTCCTGCCCAGCTGTCTGGGTAGTAGGGATTACAGGTGTGTGCCACTGGGCCCAGCTAATGAGCTGTGTGTGGATGGGACCTGGTCCTGAACACGAAATCTGTCCATGATCTGCTGCCTCCTGGTGCCCGTACCTTGCAGTGCGTTTGATAAAATATTTTTAGAGCACTGCATTGACTGCAGCCTATTACAAGAAGTATAGGGTTTCCCCTTGTGGTATCATGTTAGCACTCCAGAAGCTTTGGATTTTTTAGCATTTTGGATTTCTGAATTTTAGATTACAGGTATTCAACTTTCATATGATTTCCTGTGGGTATTTGAAATACTGAAAATATCTCAGGGCCTTTTTTTCTTTCCTTTGTAGCCAGCTTTCATAAAAGCCTAAGGTTTAGCTTAAGGTTTTTGTACAGTCTCCCCATATAAAAAGACACCCTTTGACCTCTCGGGAAGACAGAAGTTAGGGTCTCCCGTTAGTGCTTAATAAAGGCAGCACACAATCTTGCCTTTCTCAGGAGATAGGTTGTTTCTTTTCTTTCCTTTTTAAATTGTAGTTGTGATTTGAAAAACACAAAATTTACCATTTTATCCTTTTTATTTTATAGTTCATTAAGTACGTTCACTCTGTCATGCAACTATCGCTGTACCATGCACTACTAAGACTTCCATCTTCCTGAACTCTAGAAATCTCTCATCCTATTCGACATTAACCCTCTGCTCTCTCCAGCCCCGGCAACCCCATCCTACTTCCTGTCTCTAGGACTGTTCCATACTCCTCACAGAAGTGGAATATTACCATGTTTGTCCTGTTGTGTGAAGTTAGGAGATTATATTACTAATCTTCTGTTTGTCAGCACAAGCTGTGGCCTGTGTATTGTCCCATGATGGCTGCTGTTCTTTACACCTTGCTGCTAGAGTCCTGAATTACTCAGCTGGGAAACCCCCTCGATGACGTAGGTGGCTGGGGTGAGTGCGTTTCTAAGGGAAGCATTAGTGGGCTGCACATGCGCTGGCCTTGCTGAAGGGCTTCCTGAGGACTGAGCCAGCCCCATTATCAAATAGAGTGAAATAAGTTGCATCTGGGAAGCTCCCCTCACTCCTGTCAGAAAATTAAGTCCCCTGACCATTGACACCGTAGCAGACCTTCTCTTGTTTTTTTTTTCCCAATATTCAATCCATTAGGGGCTGGGGATTTAGCTCAGCGGCAAAAGCGCCTGCCTGGCAAGCGCAAGGTCGTGAGTTCAGTTCCTGGTACCGGAGAAAAACCGAAAAACCAATATTCAATCCATTATTCACTCCTCACATCTATGAGTAAAAACTTACTCTGTGCAGAGCAACAATTATAGAACTTTCCAAGGCCCAGGGGATTCCAGAGTTGGCAAAACCTCAGAGGCTCCTGGTTTTATACATATAATTTGCTAAAAATGAGTAAAATGTGTGGAAGATTTCAGGCGGAGGTGGCATAACAATGCAGATGCAGCAGTCCTGCCTGGTGGGTGCCAAACCCCAGGCCCCTAATGGAGCCTGGGTGATCGCATCAGCATCTCCAGAGAGATTCACGGAGCTCAAGGCAGGGGCACACATCTCACAGTGCCTGCCAGCTGGAAGAGATGCCATTCTTTGGGACTTCATTTTCTAAGGCAAGTTTTTCAGAGCAGAGAAGGGTAACGTTTAAAGTAACAGCATTGTCATTTTACATAGGGGAAAGCCCAAGTTATTTTAGATATTTATGCTTCTTTACTCTCAGCAAGGCAACCTTTTCTGTGTCTAAAACCAAGAAATAGTATAAATTCACACCACAGTTATCGAAAACAGTAAAACAATGTCAGATCTGTATTTTTAAAGTAAATAAATAAACTTGCAGTTAAAGAAGCAAAACATCACTCTGAAAGCTGCTCCTGTTTCACTACACACATCTACAGTCACTTGCATTCCTTATTATCACCACTGAAATGCCCCAGTGCTCCCAAGGAGAAAGTGAGCCTCAGCCTGGCCTGCCCCAGAGAGTCCGTGTGCATGTCCTTGTCCCCACAGAATTATTAGCAGTGCTTGCCTTCACTCTCAGAAGGGGCCATGTTTAGCTGATAAATTATATGGTGACTCATCATATATTACATCAGTCTAAAGACATATCTAAGGTTTTCTATATTACTGAACTGTTTAAAAAGTTTTATTGAGCTGCGCAGGCGGCCGGGAGGCGGGCCCCTGGCGCCCAGGAAGCCACAAGGTTGAGAACTGTCATGGCACAGAGAAGCAATGACACAATTGGCCCGCCATGCGCCATCTGCAGAGGCCCACCCATGGACGTACGTGAATCATTCCAACACGGAGAAACCCCTGGGAATACATGCTACACAATAGGTCACTCTTGCCCCTACCATTGAGAACCAGAAAGGTCCAGAGTCAGTGGAGGAGCAGCTGCTGAACAAGGACTCCGAGAACATGAGAATACCGACTATGCCTGAAAACTCAGAGGTCTAGTTGACCAGGGTCACAAGAGCCATTTGGAAGCTGGAAACCTGGAGAACCTTGCACAATACCTGGGGAGACCCCCTGGAAGCCATTCTTCCCCTGACAGTACAGGCTGCAGTGGAGGAGCACGTGGAGCTCCAGAGAGGTCTGCACTGAGATTCCTGCTGCCTGTGCTGACGGTCGGGGAGAGGACACTAAGGGGTTGTGGGGTCCCAATGGGATGGGAGGCTGGAGAGAAAAAGCTACAAAAAATGGCTTTTGCCCCAGATGGCTCACTTGAGGTGTTAGTAATAATTGCCTCCTCAGTATTCTATAGCCATGACGAGGAGGAGGCCAAAGAGAGAAAACACAGAGACCAAGAAAAAGCAGCTGCTTTTGCTGTAGCACTAAGAGAAACAGACCCTAAGTCTAATTCTCAGGGACCCAAGAAGAACTCAACAACTACATTCATCTGCTACCACTGTTAAAAGCCAGGCCAAGAGGAACTGCCCTAAGAAGCCCCCTGGGCCATGCCCTGAATGCAAAGGAGACCACTGGAGATCGGTCTGCCCTCTGAAGCGGAGGCCCCAGAGCTCAGACCCATCCTACCAGTTAGTCCAACAGGAATGAGGGGACTTGGGGCATATTCTGCCTTCTCCCTCTGGCCAGACTGTCATCTCCATGGAGGAGCCCCGGGTAATCATGACTATAGAGGAAAAAGAAAACATCCTGTTGCTAGACACAGGTGCAAGTCTCTCAGTCCTTTTCAATCCTGGCCTTCCAGCCATCATACCTCAGTGAAAGGAGTCACTGGTGAGGAGGTAATACGCTACTTTTGACAACCCTTAGGCTGTAACTACTTGTTAGATCTTTCTTGCATATCTCTGTCTTCCTGAGAAACTTTGAAGATTCCACCATGTATTACAGCAGCCATTGATATTTTCCTACTAATCTGTCCATAATTCTGTAATGTTTGTATTGTTCCTATGCTATTTCATAAATGTCTGTATGTTTATTACTATGTGTTTCCTACAATAATCATTGAGAATAGTCAATGATTATTCAACAGGTCACTCATGTATAGCTCTATATATTTTCTTTAGAAGCCACTTTGAAGATACCAAAGTATAGTACAACAACTATTGATAATCTCCTACCACTTTTGTCTGTAACTCTCTATTATTTGTCTGTTTTCCTGAGAAACTATCTTGTAGATAACAATATGTAAAACAGCAACCTTTGATAATTTCCTACCACTTTGTCTGTAATTTGGTAAGCCCCCCCATTACTATGTTATCCTTCTTTTACTCTTTAAAATTAAAAAAAGTTTTATTTATTGGTTTACTCATATTTGTAGAAGCACTATTCACAATAGCCAAAAGGTCAAAGCAATCCAAATGTCCATCAAAGTGTTGTGGATTTTTTTTTTTAATACCGGGAATCAAACTCAGGACCTTGTGCTTGCCAGGCAGGCACTTGTGCCACTGCGCTATGTCCCTGGCCCCTCTTGTAGAATTTTTAAAGTCAAAATGGATTAAAGATTTAAAACACTAAATTACTGGAAATCTTGAAGATATATGTGCACCCTTGTTTATAGCAGTGCAATTTGTAATAGCTAAATCTTGGAAATAGCCCAGATGCCCTTCAACTGATGAATGGATAAAAAAGGTGTGGTATTTTTATACACAAGTTGTATAATTACATTACTTCACAAATGGAGTATTAGCCATAAAGAAGGACAAACTTGAGATTTTTATAGGTAAATGGATGCAACTTGAGATTATACTTATAAGTGAAATAAATCAGACTCATGTATAAACATTGTATGGTCTCCCTGGTGTGAGAAACTGAAAGAGTAATTAAGTTCCAAAATGTACAGTAGATATTGTGAAATGGGAAGAAATTGTTCAAAAGGAAAAAAGAACTAGGATGGGTGAAAGGGGAAAGGATAGTAGGGAAAAGGCAAAAAATGCAAGTCATACTATTAGTGTCTCTTAGTTCATTAAAAAGGAAGTTTTGTGCTAATATTGATGGGATAAATTTTTGTGCCCATATCTTGTACCCTGAGCAACTACTTTAAAGATAACAATATGTAATGTATTAACTACTGTTATTCTAGTATTTTGTTATGAAGTTTTGTTTTACCTTTTTTCCATAAAAAAAAAAAAAAGTGTTGTGGAATTTTTAAGAAACTGGAGAGACCAGGAGGGATTTTTAAGACTTCAGTGGTGTACTGTCCCAGCTATTAGAAATGTTTAAAACTAGGCTGGGCCCTGAACCAGAGAGGTCTTTTTTTATACAATTTGTACCATCAAACAAGTAGAGATATAAAAGCAAAACAAAGGCAGTCAGTCACCTTAGCAGTTAATCTTATTTATCTTAGGATGTTAGGATTCTGTGTAGCTTGTTTGTAACCCCATTTGTTTTATTGGTGTTGGTACCCAGTGTTGTCTCTTTAAGGAGAGGATTCCCAGGAGAAAACTGCCTGAAGTGTCTCCCTTAATGAGGAAAGCACAGGACCCAGTGAGAAAGCTTGAGGCTGCATTCCTGAGGGAGGAGCTGCCCAGGAATTGCTTGCCAGAGCTGGGAAGATTTTAGAGGGAGAAGAAGGCTAAGTTTCTCTCCAACTTCTGCTTTATTCTCCTCTTTGATGCTCTCTATAAGCAAACTATTAATAGCGTCACTCTTCACATCTTCATCTTGAAGAAGCAGTTCTCCATCAGGCAAGAGTTGGTATCTAGTTAGGGCCATCACCTGGGTGGTGGTGTATCTGTCCACTAGAGTTTCTGTAGCTGTTTGGATGTTTTTGACAAGTGTTGATAGGAGGCAGGTAAGGATGAGACAGATTCCTAAGATTGCTAGGACTGTCTGCACCAGGGTTTTTGAACCATTTACATGTTGAGAACCAGCCTCCCCACAAAGTGTCTGGAGATTGTCCCTGCCACTTTTGGACCAGGACATGAGCCAGGTGTTGGATCCTGGCAGTGATGTCTTTAATTATCTTAGCATTGTCATTAATTTTTCGACAGTTGGTTAGATTGAACTTTTTATATATTCTTTGCAGAGGCAGCTAGGAGGTAGTCTGAGGCTAGTCTGCTTTGGTAAATGGCAGTTCTCATTTTCCAAGCCTGTTGCGCCAGTAGATTTAAGGCCTTTGCAGTGTCATTGGTGACGAGCTGTAGTACCACTTGTAACCTGATAATGCAGTTGAGCTTGTAGATGGAGCTCTGGTATCCCCACATAGCATCCTGTATGGTTTGGAGGGACTTCAGTTTTGTTTAAAAGTCACCTTTTTCTGTCTCTTTTTCTAGCATAGACTTTAAACCAGGTTTCATAAGAGGGGGTAACTTGGGGTCATAACAGACATAGGACTGTTTATCCCCAGGGTCACAGACTGAGGAGGTCATCTGATTGTGAGTGTAAGTTTCTCTGTGTGTTCTTGCACACTCAATAGGTATGATATAGCAGGGTTCTTGTTTTAATGTTTTTTGACTGCATGGTGTAAATGTAGTGGGAGCATTCTTGTAAGGATTTTTTTCCTTAGACTAAAGCAAAAAGAAAATTATAACAGAAAGGAAAAGAGTCTTATGTGGTTGTTATAACTCCATGATGATCCTCAAGCTTCACCCTGTGTTGACTGGAGTTGACCAGAGCAGGGCTGTCATCATTGGTGACAGCTCAGTTGCCCTACAGGATAGTGATTTGGTTGGTCTGGATGCTGTTGGCCAGTCCACTTGCCTTGGGCTGCTGGCTTTAGCTAGCTGTGGTGGGTCCATGGCACAGCTCCTGCAACTTTAACAGCAGTGGGGGTAGACAGGATCTCAGTGTGGGGCTCATCCCACATGGGCCCTAGGGGGGTAGGAGTCTACCTTTTAACCCAAATAGTCTCTGGGTTTAAAGAGGTGAATTGGGTCTGTTAAACTTATAGGCATTTTTCTGTTGTACCCCTGCGTGGATACTTTGGCTATTTTTAAAGCCTATGTTTGTCTCTTTAGAGGTAATTTTTTTAGTTTGCAGAGATTACCTTTAATTTGCCTTATAATTGGGGCTGCCTAGCTGAACAAGATTTTATAAGGGGAATACCCTGTTTGTTTTGGAGGGTACATGGAGAAGGGTCATAGGCAGGACTTGATCCCATCTTAAGTATGCTTTTTGACAGTATGTTTCTAGCAGTTGTTTGAGTGTCTGGTTTATATGCTCTGCCTTTTTAGAGATTTGAGGCCAGTAGGCTGAATATAATTTTTATTTCATTGTTAACATCTGTGAGACCTCTTGAACTATCACAGCCACAAATGCTGCCCCATTGTCTGATCCCAAAGTTAGGGGCAGTCCAATTGGGATGATGTCCTTTAACAATACTTTTGTTACTTTCAGTGCTTTCTCTGTCTGAGTAAGGAAGGCTGTACCTACCCAAAGAAGGTGCAGACTGGTGCCAGCATATAATGATATCCTTCTGCTCAGGGCAGCTCAATGAAGTCCACAAGCAAGTTTTCACACAGGGTAGCACCTGCATCTTGGATGTCTGGGGACCTGGTGGGCTCTTATTTTGGGTTGTTCTGTACATAGGTTAGGCACTGTTTGCAAACAGCTTGAGTGATGGCAGTGAGCCATGGCACATAGAGGTGACAACTTATAACATCTCTAGTGCTGTTTTTCCCATGTGAGACCCTTGGTGGAACTGCCTCACTAACCTAGGAGCTATCATTTCATGGAGAGCCAGTCTCCCATCAGAGACTGTCCACCATTCTCCCTTGAGATCAATCCCAGGTTAACCAGGTCTTTTTAATTGAAGTATACTTTGAAGTCTCCAGAATTGGGGGTTTGGGAATGAGGGGCAGGGCTGGGACCCCTCTTTGGGGTTGTGAAGCTGCCATAGCTTTTTGGTTTCCTCTGGCATCTGTCATACCAGTCCATTGATGCCCCCTGCAGTGTACAGCAGCCACTTTCCTTAGTGCCCATACAGCATCGAGGACCTGCAGAATTGCTTCTTTATATTTTATCTCCTTTCCTCCTTTCTCTCCCTGTATATAGCTCCATAAACAAGTAGTGTGGCAAAGGCACATGTAGGATCAGTATAGATGTTAGCTTTTTTGTCATCACCTAGCAACAGGGCCCTTGTTGGGGCTGTTAGCTCAGCCATCTGAGCAGAGGCTCTGGTAGGCAGAGGCTGGGCTTCTCCTACAGAGTCCAACATCACAGTGCATAGTCTGCTCATTGGTCCTTGTCCAATACCAAACTTCTCCTTCTAAAATACTGAACATCTGGGTCTCCCAGAGGGGGATCTCAGAGATCTCCATGGCTTGAGAACTGCTCTTCCACAATTTTCACAGTCATGAAGGGGGCTTCCAGTTCTACTGGGAGCATGAGTGAAGAGTGTTTACTGTCTTTAGGGCTATACAAGGATTTTTGCATAGGGGCCCCTGATACCAGGTCGTGAGCCATCCTCTGCTTGGATGGCAATGACTAGAATTGTCTCAGGCAAGGTGCCCCCTCTGGTCCATTAAGGTTGTAACTGAATGTGGTAGCAAATAGTCAGTTGTTGTCTCAAAGTCAACTTGTCAGCTTCCTACATCAGTAGAGCAGTGGCAGCAAGTGCCCAAAAGCATGGTGACCATCCTAAGGCCACAGAGTCCAGCCATTTTGACAAGTATGCCATCAGATGATGCCAGGATCCTGTGACCTGGGTGAAGACTTTTATGGCCATTTTCTTTCATTTATGGACACATAGGAAGATGGGTTTAGTTATGTCTGGCAGTCCTAAGGCTGAAGCTCAAAATTTGGGGTTCAGATATGACAAAATCCTGCTGTCCCATCCCTTGGTGACCTCTATCTCCACCCCCCTCATGAGTGCTGTCACTAGCAGATCTTTCCTTTTTTTTAAGATGTCATTCAACCTCCCACTTGGCTTCTTGATCATAAGTAACATACACTTTAGTGACTACTTCCAAGAGCTGAGTGGCATTCATGCCCACACAGGCCTTTAGCTTCTGTACCTGATGTCCCCTTGGGCTTGCCCTCTGTTTCAGTTACCTCCAATATGCCCTTCCAATCATCCCCCTATCTGCTGCCCCTGCAGTAGGCCCCTACATTGAAAGATGACCAGTCAATTTCATAGAGTTCTCATCCTGTGGGGGTTAACTTTATTCCATATTCCCCAGTGTACCTTTTCTCAAAATTCCTTAGCATTCTTTTTTTTTTTTTTTTTTGGTACCAGGAATCAAACTCAGGACCTTGCACTTGCCAGGCAGGCGCTTATGCTGCTGAGCTACATCCCTGGCCCAGCATTGTTCTTAATGGAGTGGGTTTCCACACTTTTCCTCCCATCTCCACCCTTACCAGTGAGGAAAGTACAGGACCTGGTGAGAAAGCTCAAGGCTGTATTCCTGTGGAGTTCCTTATCTGTACCAGGAAGATTTTAGAGGGAGTTTTGATTGAAAAGTAAGAATGGATGAACCAATTGTGCCATGACCTGCACAGCTCTCAATGGTCCTAGGGGAAAATGGCGAGGGTATTTAGAAAATATAGACAAGAGCTGAAAGCTGAGGTCAGGTGGAGCCCTCTTTCAGGATGGGAGAAGAGGAATGGAACAACAATAGCAGGGGTGTTTATTTATACTTCTGACAAAGTTAATATCATGCACAGAGGGTTGGCAAGGAACTAATGACTGGAATTGTCTCAGGCAAGATGTTTTTTCAGGACTGAAGTATTTCCAGCTTCAGCCACTCCCTATACAATTGCAGTGGAGTATTATTCCACCTAAAAAGGAAGCTAGTAGGTCCACCACACCACTATATTGTGGAGAAACCTCGAGGACAAGTGTACAGGTGTCCTCTGTGAGACATCTGGAAGAGCAGAGTGTATAGGCACAGGGAGCATGGTTGATTGCTAGGGAATGGTGGGAGGAGCAGGGAGCTGCTATCTCATGGGCCCTGAGTCCCAAGTGAAGAGAGTTCTGGAAATGGGTGTTAGTGATGGTTGCAATCAATGTGGATGTAGTTAATGCCACTGAATTATATACGTAAAAATATTCTAAATGGTCAATTTCATGTTACGTGTAGTTATTGTTTATTTATGCATGGATACATACATAGCCCAGGCTGGCCTTGAACTCAACAGTTCTCTTGCCTCAGGCTCAGATTACTACTTTTTTTCTTTTTTCTTTTTGAGACAGGGTCTCGCTATGCAGTTCAGGCTGGCCTTGAGCTCACTTTGTAGCCCAGGCTGGTCTTGAACTCTCAACAATCCTCCTGCCTCAGCCTCCTGAGTGCTGGGATTACAGGCATGTGCCACTATGCCTGGCACTACAATTTTTTTTACAGTTGCTGACTCTTTAATTAATGAAACTACTCAATTGTGCAATAGATTCCATTCTGGGAAAATGGTCGTGCCTTAGTCCATTTTGCATTGCTACAAAAACAGACTAACCTGACACTGGGTAATTAACAGGGAAAATAAATGTGTTTTTTGGGGTTCTGGAGGCTGTGAAGTCTGAGACCAAAAAGCCCTGTCTCGCAAGTCCACTTGGCTGCATTTTAGCAATAGCAGGCAGCTCAGGGAACCTGTGAACACAGGTGTGTCATTCTCTCCTGAGCCCACAGGTCCACTCCCTGGGACCCCACCCTCCAGGTCTTATCTAACCATAATTTCCTCCCAAAAATGTCACCTCCAAATATCAACATACTAATTTGGGAACTAAATTTCCAACACATGAATTTGAGGGGTACATTCAAACTTGTATGGAATTGTCAGTAATTGCTGCAAGAATCTCCCAAAGATGGAGCCCAGGTGCAGAGCTCACCTGCATGGCTTGGGTAGGGAACCTGCGTGCCAGAGCTCTACCCTGCTTCTCTCCATGTCTGGGCAGGTACTGGGAGCACAGGCCTTTAGCTGTGTAACTGCTTCAGTTTCCCCTTGCACTTTGCCCGTGCCCACAGTTGGAAAGTGTGGCTGAGTAGAATGACAGTCACAGCTGCGTTACTTAGTCCTCACCCACCCTCTACCCTCTGCTCACCTGTGACCCATGTAGGAAGACAGTCCCTGCCTCTCAGCACCACACAGCTGTTTGTGAGACCCTGGTGATGTCCAGGTGTCACAATGGACAGTTGCTCATGCACCATCAGTGAGCTCTGGCATATGCCAGGACAGGGGATGGACTGAATGGGACCAGCCACTGCTCCATGTAAACACCTAACAGTAAAACAAGTGGTAAGTGAAGTAATAGGTAGAGTTGCCAGCATTATGAGAACACAGGAAAAGGGTGAAATTAAGTGAGTTCAGGCTAGGCAAAGGGGGCTGAGGTGAGGTGGGTGGCAGGGAGGGAGATGGAAAGGTCAGAGCTGAGAGGCAGCATAGCATTGGGCTCTTTTCTACTGATAAGGATGGGGCGGCACTGTCATCTCTTCAGGACTGGTCAGGGTGCTGGAAGCCAGCGGGTCATGACGCCACCAAGCCCATGCGATCTCTCTCATCATCACCACTAACAGCCTTGCCCTCTCTCATAGCTTTCTGTGCCTCCTGCCTTCCCTCACCGTGTTCCCATGGACACTTGGTCCCACTGGTCTACTGTCCCATCTCCTTGCTCTCCAAGCAACCAGGCTGAAGTGTGTGAGGCCTTGGTAGAGAGAATCTGAAAGGGAGGAAATAGAAAAATGGTAGAGAGCTTCCTCTCCCCTTTTCCAGAACAAGGACACGGGGGCAGATTATCCATCCTGGACCCAAACTGAGTGGTGAAAATTAACAAACTGGCCAAACTGGATCCCATCCAGAGTTGCCAGGGTGACCTGCTCTCCCTGCCACAACAGGCCTGTCAGTCATTAAGACCACCACTGAGACCATGATCCACCGGACAGCTGTGGAATGGACGGCTTCCTGGAGACTGTCTGCAAAGCGTGGGACTCCAACGTTAGCCCAGGGAGCTTTCCATACAATTATTTTATGGGTTTTGTTGTGTTTTGTTTTGCAGTATTAGGGCTCAAAACCCAGGGCCTTGTGCCTGCTAAAGAAGTGCTCTACCACTGAGACATATCCCCAGCCCCAGGCAATTCCATTGGATAGAGTTTTACCATTTCTGGTCCGCCCATGCTCTCTCACCCCTCTGCCATCCACCCAGCACGTTTTCTACCTTCTGTCTCTCTGTGTACCACCTTCCATCTTAGGCTACAGGAGCAGCCTAGGCACATGATGGTGCTGTGGATGCCACAAGAGGCTAAGTCTAGAACCCCATTCAATCCACATACTGATTCCCTGGGCAATGGTGAGGGAGTGACTTGCACGTGCACTTGTAGCTGCATGGCTTTTCTTTGGACTCGAAGTGTGGAAAGAGTATAGATACAGAGATGGATGGCACAGTCAAAGTTACAGGAAACAGAGTTGAAGGAAATCTGTCCATTCTCTTTCAGATTGCAGAGCAGAAGAGCATCCCACTTCTCCAGCTTTCTGTTTCTGAGAACCTGGCTCTATTTCAGGATTCTGTCCTGTAGGCCAAGCACTGCTGCCTCAACAAAGCAAAACAAGAGAAGTACAACTCCTTGGAACCTACTTCAGGTACCAATCCTTCTCCACTTCCGTAAAGATAGGCATCCTCCCATCCCTTTCCTGAGGCGCTCAGCTGGCTCCAATGTGTCTGTATTAGTCTGTCTTCTGTTGCTATAATGAAATGTCTGAGATGGTACTTTCTGAAGAAAGGAGGTTTACTTGGTTCTCAATCCTCGAAGTTAGAAAGTCTAAAATCAGGCAGCTGCCTGTGATGAAGGCCTCGTGCTGCATCAAGACAGGGTGGGAAAGCAGATGGGCAATCCAGTGCACATGGGAGAGACACCAAGAGGAGCTGGACTTGCCTCCTAACAGCCCACTCTCAGGTGAGGAAGGCATCAATCCTCTTCACAACTGACCACCTCTGAAAGCCCCACTGCCTGACTTCACTCCAGTGGCATGAGTTTCAGAGGGGAACTAGACAGCTGCCATTTACAAGAATATTCCTTTCTTCCCATTATCCACCCTAAGAACTATGTCAAACCAGTGGACTGATTCAGTAATCAGACACCCTTGATCCCAGCATCACACCCTTACTCCCAGTGTCATACACCCTAGATCCAGATCCACCCTGAAAAGCCCTATGATTGCATGAGGCTGTGGGGGGACATCCAGACACAAGCATAGCACATGGTGTAAAGGGCATGTGTGTGGAGGAATGTGTGCCGTCCTGAGGGAGGACCGCCAAAATCTCAGGGGTGGCCAGGCCACTGTCCTCACCAGGAAAACAAACCCAGCAAATGAGATATTTGGGGACCAAAATGCCAGCGACACTGAAGCCAATGAGCAGTGTCTGCGAGCACCATCAGGCCATTGGGAAAGCTAAAAACAAATGCATGGTCCTGATTAGGGACCCAGGTCCAAGTGCTGAGAACAAGAACGCCTCAGCGCCCTCAGCCAGGGGTGAGCAGGGACACCCTGGGGAGAAAAGCAATTAGAACAGTCCAAAGATAGGCACAGGCGTGTTCCTCCCCCAAACACTGGGACGCTGACCACCACCATTCGGCACTGCGTAGGAACTCTCCCCACCCCATTCGGGGCTACAGAGCACTGCACCACCGAGTTCAAGGGGACACTGGACAGCAACGAGGAAACGGTCATGGGCAGTGAGCCGGAGATGCCAGCTGAGCCAGAGGGCAGGCAGTGGTGCTCTTCTGTGCAGCCCCGTGTAGGGAGCACATAGGAGCAGCTGCTGGGTTTGTGTGCAGAGAAAGGAGCAGGGACTGGAGGTAGAAAGGGCCCTGGAGACCCGTGAGCAGCCCACCGCGCTGCATCCTCCACACCTCTGCTTCCCCAAGGGTCTGGCCGTCAGAACAAGGCAGAGGCCTCCCGAACCACCTACAGGGGTGCAACCCAGCCTGAGCATAAGACAGGCATCTAACGAGCCCTGGGGGAGCAGCTTGGAGACAGGAGGAGCAGGGTGCAGACTGAGAAGGGTGGGGCTGCTGAGACGGTCAGTGCAGGGCAGAGGTGCAGGCAAGACCAGGCCCAGAGACCTGTGAAGACCCCTGCAGGGCACATCCCACCCCAGGGCTTGTTGGGGAAGCACTCGCCGGGTAAGCTCTGACTGTAACACAAGTAGGATGGTGAGGATGCCTTCATTTTGTGTTCTTGCAACTGCATGGATTTTTTTTTTTTTTTTTGGTTGTTGCTTTTTTTCTACCTTTCTCGTTCCTTTATCATCCCTGCTTCCCTTCCATCCAGCACAGGTACAGAAGGCATCTGTAGGTGTGAGAGGAGAACAAGCATTAGCCAGTGTCCTCACCTAAGCAGTACCTCTCATGGGCTGCTCAGGTGATTCAATCCAAGCCCCCATCAGCAGAATGATAGGCTCCGGCCTTCGTCAAGGCTCCACCTGCACTTCCTGTCTCTGCATCTTTCCGCTGCTCCACAAACACCACGGGCTCCCTCGCCGGCCCTGCCCTCAGTCACAGTAACACCCACAGAGGGCAGCCTCCTCTCCCTCTAATTTGTTGCTATTTCTCTTTTCTCCTTCTCTTCCTTCTGATCCACCCCATTCTCTCTTCTCTTCCTTTTTTCTTTCCTCATGCATCACATTCCAGCCTGCTTGTCAATTGTCCTATATTACCCTTTATGGGTTATAGAGAAAAGGGTGAAATTGTTAAAACATGCTCTAATGTACATGATTAACATATGGCTGGGTGGATCAATGTTGATACAACAACATAGCATGGATTCTGTCCTTGCAGCGTAGCGACTGCATCTGATCCTATTAAGCTGAGTAGAATGAAGAGGCTCATAATACCTAAACACAACCAAAGCCAAGGTCACATCACTGGGAAGCAGACACTAACTAAAGAGATCTCCATACTAGCAACAGGGTCTTTCTTTATAACAAAAATTACATTGCTCTAAAAAGAGAGATTGAAGAGGACATTAGAAAATGGAAAGATATCCCTTGTTCCTGGAATAGGCAGAGCTAACATTATCAAATTGTTGTATTACCAAAAATAATGTATAGATTTCATAAATCTCCATCAAAATACCATCAGCTTTTTTTTCACGGTACTAAAAAAAATTCCATAATCTATATGGACTCTGAAGAGACTCAGGATAGCCACAGCAATCCTGAGCAAGAAGAGCAAGGCAGGAGGAACCACAAGCCTGGGCTTCAAGTTATCATGCAAAGCCACAGAAGTAAAAGCAGCACAGTACTGGCACAAAAACAGGCACAGCGACCAAGCAATAGAATAAAGGATGCAGAAACAACCCCAGGCACCTTTGGCCAGCTGAGTTTTGACAAAAGGACCAATAATACACTGGAGAAAAGATAGCCTCATAACAAATGGTACTGAGAAAACTGACTACCTGCATGCAGAAGAATGAATGTTAATCCATCTCTCTCTCATCCTGCACTGAAATTAAATAAACTTGGACCACAGACCTAAATGCTAAAACACAAACTTAATCTGCTGGAAGACAAAATGGGTAAAACTCATGAAGACATAGGCATAGACAAAGACTTCCTAATAGAGCCCCAATTGTATAAGAAATAATACCAAGAATCAACAAATGGGAATATATTAAATGAAAAGGCTTTTACACAGCAAAGAAAACAACCAACAGAATGAAGAGACAACCTACAGAGTAGGAAAAACTTTTACCAGCTACTCTTCAGAGGATTAATATCTAGGATATTTAAGGACTCAAAAAATTAGACTGCCAAAAACAAAAGACCCAATCAAAAAATGGTCAAGTGAAATAAATGGACACTTCACAGAAGAAACACAAGTGAACAATGAAGACATGAAAAAATGCTCAACATCTCTAACCACTAGAAAAATGCAAATGAAACAACACTGAGATTCCACCTTACTCCAGGAAGAATGACCATTATCAAGGGCTCAGAAACATGCTGGCAAGCTTGCGGGGAAAAGGAACAGGTACAACCAATTTGGAAATCAGTACAGAGATTTCTAAAAAAACTAAAACTAAGAGTTCCATTTGGCCCAGCTACACTTTTCCTGGGTATCTTCCCAGAAGAGGGGAAGTCATCCTACTACAGTGACGCATCCATGGTCATGTTTGTACCAGCACAGCTCACCACAGCTAAATCAGAGCAGCAGCCAATGGATGAAGAAGCTGTGGTTTGTGTGCCCTGTGAGGACAGGACGAATGGGAGTCATTTGTAGGAAAACAGGCGCACCTGAGACCATGACGCACCTGCAGTCACTCAGCCACAATAGGCTGACTATTGCCTGCTTGCTGTAATGTGGGACCTGAATAGACACAATTTACAGAGCAAGTTAAGAGCCAGCTTGAGAAACAGGAAGGCAGTTGGGATAGAGACGGGAAGGGGCCAGGGAAGGAGGTAGAGGAGGGCGGGTGCAAAGGTGCTCAGGAGGCCACCTGTGTGTGCGTCGGATCCCCGCTGGGTGTGAGCACATTGCACTGCAAACACGTGTGGATACAAAGGACTTCATTTTCCGAATATGGACTGAGAAGAAAAAAGAGTTTATGGCTTGTGTTTTCTGCTGCTAGGCTTTGGTTTCCTGGGTGACTTGAGTTTTAGCAGAGTTGGGTGGCTTATGTGTTTTAAGTTCTTTTGATGTCACTTTATAACTCTAGTTAAATAAACAATGATTATTTTAGCATATCATAGGAGAAAAAAGGATGCGTGACGTGAGAAAGCTCACTCAGGGGCTGGGGTGGAGCTCAGGTAGAGCACATGAGGGCCCAGCTTCTACCCCGAGGAGCAAAAAAAGAAAATTCAATAAAAACAGCTCTTATAAACTAAATGCATAAAAACACAAGGCTTACAAAATAAAGTAGAGGAATGAACTGAAAAAAGAGTAGATGAAAAGACACCAGGTGAAAACCAGAGTGCGAAGACCACAGAGGGTGCCCTGCACCAGAAGGCTCTGCTTTTACTGCCTCCGAGAACTAAAGCTTGGCCACAGTAAGCAGAAATCACAGGAAATGCCAAAAATAGCAGCACTTTTTATTTTTATTTTTGTTTTTATTTTTATTCTCAGTACTGGAGATTGAACGAAACCAAAGCCTTCTGGAGCTACAACCCAGCCCTTTTTCTATTTTTCTTTTCTTTTCTTTTCTTTTCTTTCTTTCTTTCTTCTTTCTGTCTGTCTGTCTGTCTGTCTGTCTGTCTTTTGAGACATGGTCTCACTATGTAGCCCAGGCTGGCCTCAAACTCACAGCAGTCCTCCTGACTCAGCCTCCCGAGTGCTGGGATATAGGTATGTGCCATAACCAGCCCTGGCCATATTTTTGCCTGACTGCCATCTGGGGGCCATCCAGTAGTCCTTCAGGGTGCTGCAGGAGTGAGGAACTCTTTGTTGTCCAGGAATCAAAATGTGGTCCTTTGAGTTCCTCAAAGACACCCTGTGAACTTGCAGGGAAGCTGAAGGTGGGAGCCCCCAGGGCCACCGGGCAGGCTACTGCACATTGGGTTTCATCTCACAAGGAAAACTAATTTCCACTGTTGAAATGAAACACAGAAATAGCATATCCATTTCAGCACTCGAGGTATGACATGTTGAGAGGAGTGTCTGTTAAAACTTTTTAAAATAGGAATTGGATTCTCAAAAACTTCCTGCATTGATAACATGGGAAGAAGCTGCTGCTGCCGGTGTGCTGCCTGCAGCGTCTTCACTATTTCGATGGCAGCTTACTGGCCATGCTTTGCTCATCACTGTGGTCACAATGGAAGATCGAGAAATCAATAACTAGTAGTGTTGATTTAGTGAATAACTTTACAGCATATTGTGACAACGTTCTACTTTGTAACTAAGTGTTGCAGTTTTCTCTCTCACTGTCTAATTTGTGTTAAACTTCACCATAGGCCTGGGTGCACAGTGCCGCAGTGGCTTCAGGCACACACCGGGGCTTAGGTGCCCTCGGCGGGTGGTGCAGCACCCCCTGCCCCATGGAGGTGCAGAGTCTGGCTGCGGAGAAGCCCAGCTCCCTGGCTTTCCCCCTTGGCAGCACCTTCACCCTTTGAGGCATCAGATGCTCAGGAGAGCCGCATGCATATTTACCAAAGGCAAATCCAGCAGCCTGTAGCCTCATCTCTCCCAGCCATCCTCAGAGGACACAGCGAGTCCCACAGCGAGTGGCCAGGACTGCAGAGGGAAACTTCAGAGCCACGTCAGCTGTGGTGTCTGCACCAAGGTCCTGAGCCTGTTGGTGGGGTGAGACCACCAAACACCAGCCCCTATCCCATAGAGCTGCAGCTGCGCTGAGAGATCCTAATTTAATGCAAATACGAGTAAAAGAAGCTGGCTGGATGTGGGAACTGACACTGACCTTGAAACCACACTTTATCTTGAGAGTAGCGATGCACCTTTCCCTTTTGCTGGCTTAGGATCCCACGCTGAGGCCCTGGAGGGTCGCTTAGAGCCATGTGCATGGAGGCGAGTGAAGGAAAGCCCGGTGCCACCAACCTGAGAGGAGGCGCACGTGACAAGAGGTGACAGGCACTAAGTGCAGCAAGCCAGGCACAGACGACAGATACTGAATGGCCCTCCTAAAACTGCATGTCTGGGGTCCTGGGGGCTGCCAGAGTGTGAGGGGAAGGGTGGCTGGGCACCTACTGGATGAGCTCTGGGTGTCAGTTTTACAGGAAGAAAGAGCTCTGGCGAGTGGCAGCCCCAAGAGGCACAGATACACTCCAGCCTCGTGTAGCAGCATGCTGGACGCAGTGAGGTCCCGCGAGAGCGTCCCCGCAGGACACCACCGTCGTCTTCACTGGGTAAATGCAGCACGGCATTCTCCACGCTGTGGAGTCACCTAACGGTGCATTTCTCCGTCACAGCCCTGGTGTGAAGCTGTGCACAACTGTAGTTACCACTGCTGAGCGACACAGTTACTGTTCTTTCACACTCAGCCCACCTCTGACCAAATGAGGGAGACAGGGTTTCCAGTGCACCGGAGGCTTCAGCGGACACCAACCGGGCACCGAAAATCAAATTCCGTGCTGTCCATCCAGACAGAGCCCAGATCGCACAGGCGAAGGCTCGGCCCCAAGGCCCCCTCCCCGCTGGCTGGTGTTTGTCCTAGACTTGCTACCGATCAGCTGCAAATCGAGGTTCCCACAGCGCTTCCCTCCTGGAGCCGGGTAATATTCCAGTGCAGCTCACAGAACCCAGGGAGACACGGGCATGTGCCCATTGATGTGAAAGCATACTGTGTCACGGAAGCTCAGCACCCACAGGAAGGGAAGGACAGGCCAGGGGGCGTGGCTGAGGCCTCCCAGCCCTACCACAGGGCTGTCTCCCTTCAGCCTTCCTGGAGCCCACCCCATTCTGGGAGATCTGTTGCTGTCCCTCCACCTTCCTTGCTCTGCGTCCACAGCGAGACACAGCTGGTCACTTGGTAGCCTTGTTTTCTCCCACATACCGTACACATGCGCTTTTGTTTTCCACATGTGGCCTTGTCCATGCACTGAGGTATATTCAAGAGACTTTCTCAGTAAAGGCACTCCTGGAAGTCGGAAGCTCTCACAGGGCTGTGAGCCCGCCCAGTTCCCCTCTAGGATGGCCAGAGGCGGGCCCTCCTGGGGTGTCCTCCCCTCCTGCCTGCACCCCTTCTCCCTCCAACCTGCCCGTCGCATCACCTGCACTGGCCGGCCCCTCTCCCCAAGCCCTTCCTGGCCAAGCCGAGCTCCCCCACCTGCCGGGGTAATGGCAACTGTTCATTATATCTATGGCTCTTGCTCTCCTGCCTCCCTTGCTAGAATGGCCTCAAGAACAGAAATCTTTGTTTTGCTTATCAGTGTAGCCCAGGGACCTAAGAGTGTCTGGATCATAACAGTTATGTGGTAAATATTTGTAAAATGCTGTTGAAATCTTTCCGTCTTGTTTGTGGAATCACTTTGTATTCCTAAGACCAAATCCAGTATCTGACATACCAAGAAGATCCAGAACGTGCTGAATTAATGCTGTCCTTTACACTGTGCAGCCAAAATTCAGGAAGGAAGGAGAGAAAGGAAGTTGTTGTGGCAAAATTCTAGGAAGTGTCTGGTGGCAAGATGGTAGTCCGGAGCCCCGGGCAGGAAAGAAGGGCTTCCCTGGTGGAAGGAAACGCCATGCTGTGAGGCTGTGCTGATGATAGCCGCTGACAGCACTTGCTGTGAGGTGGCGCTGCCCTGTGCTGTGTGAGCTCCAAGAAGCCTGTCCTCAGGGAGCTACTCAGGAGCGATCAGGCAGTGACAGGCGTCCCCGTGACTGTTGGCTTTCTGGGAAAGCTTGGTCCACAGGAGTTAATGACAGCAGCAATAACTGACCTTACAGAAGTTGTAAAGTGTTTTTTGTCTCGTTTTGTTTCTCTCATCTCATATTGCGTGAGGAAACAAATCATATCTCCAAAGAAAGAGAGCTGTCCATGGTGGTACATGCCTGTAACCCCAGCACTCTGGGAGGCTGGGGCAGGAGGACTGAGGTCTTAGAATCTTTGTTTAGTACAAATAGCATTTTAAAATTTTCCTGTCACTGAAAATATCTGTCAGATTTCATGATTTTTAATTTGTTTGGCTTTTGGTTTTGAGACAGGGTCTCACTATGTAGTTCAGGCTGGCCTTGATGGCCTTGAACTCACTATGTAGCTGGAACTGGCCTGGAACTTGTGGCAATCCTCCTGCCTCAGCCTCCCAAGTGGTGGGATGACAGGTGTGTGCCTGGATTAAATTTCATTATTTTCCCAAATTTGTTCCCTTACAAGTTCATCATTGAATATTGTTCTCATTTTTCTATTATAAATGAAACTTTTCAAACATTTTTAGAGATATATTTCCACAGACATTTCCAACATGTATTACAGTATTGCACCACCTCTCTCACTCAACTGGGAGTACCTTTTTCATTACAATAATTCATAAAATATTTTTTAAATGTGAAGAAAGTGAGATTGCCACTGTAACCCAAAACTGTTTGGATATATTCTTCCAGATTTGAAAAAGAATGTATAAGCTTCTCTATAAAAAAAAAATTTGTACTCCAATTATTTTGGGACTTTCCAGCTATTTTTCTGTCACTAACGTGTACCTTAATTGTGTTGTGGTTTGAGAACAGACATTCTATCATTTCTATTCCCTTAAATTTGTTCAGGTATGTTTTGTGGTCTGGAGTGAATGTTCCATGTGGCTGGAGAAGAATATACATTATGCTATTTTTTGATGAAGCACTCCATAGATGTTATTTATGTCCAGTTGATTGATGGTGTCATTGAGTTCCGTTATGTCCTTACTGATTTTCTGTCCACTGGATCTGTTCATTTCAATAGAGAGATGTTAAAGTCTACAAATGTAATAGTGGAGTTGTCTTTTTCTTCTCACAGTTCTATCAGTTTTTCCCCCACATATTTCGACACTCCATTGTAGGCACTTACACATTAAAGCGATCTTACGTCTCCTTGGAAAACTGACCCCTTTGTCATTAGTGAAAGCCCCTCTTTATCCCTATAATTCTGCTTGCTCTGTCTGAGGTTAACATCGCTTTTCCTGGTTTTTCTTAATTAGTGTTAGCATAGTATATCTCTCTCCATCCCTTATTCTTGATTCATGTGTCTTTATATTTAAAATGTGTTTTTGTAGGCAATGTATAATTTGGTCTTTTTTTATTTATTCTGACAGTCTCTGCATTTAACTGGTGATCTTTTTTATACTGGGAATTGAACTCAGGGCCTTGCACTTCCCAGGCAGGTGCTTTTGCTGCTGAGCTGTATCCCTGGCTCTATAATTGATGACTTTAGACCACTGACATTAAACATAACTTGATGGAGTTGGATTAATATCTACCATATTTTTTACTGTTTTCTATTTGTTACTCTTGTTCTTTTTTCTTCTTTTTGACATCCATTTTCACCTTCTGCAGTTTTAACTGAGCATTTTATATGATTCCATTTTTCTCTGTTCTTGGGTTAGCAGTTATACTTCTTGTTTTATATTTTTTAGTGGTTGTGCTAGAATTTGCTATACATATCTACAAATAATCTAAGTTCACTTTCAAGTAAAAGCATCTGATAAAAACAAAATATTCCCAGCTCCTCTCTTTCATCCCTATATCATTGCTGTCATTGATTTCACTTATACATGAACTATAATCATTGAATACATTTTTACTATTTTGAACAAACTGTTATCTGTTAATTAATGATAAGAAGTATAAATAATTTCATTTTGCCTTCATTTATTTCTTCTGAAATGCTTTTCCTCTCCTTATGTAGGTCTGAGTTTCTGATTTATATAATTTTTCTTCTCTCTGAAGACCTTTAGTATTTCTTACAAGACAGGATTAGTAACAACAGATCCCTCAGTGTTTGTCTGAGTGTTGCAGAAAACCAATATCAAACAAAATGGAAGGCTCTTTGCACCGAGGAGTTAGAAGGCAACTCTTATTACGCTAGCGGGCTGGGGAACCCAGAGGTTCAAATCAGCAGCCCAGAGTCAGGTTTGAGTTCAGCTTGAATACAGTTTGTAAGTGGGAAATACAAAGCTGACAGCAACTTAGTGCATGATTGGATACATAGATTACGTGAATTAACTCATACGTTGTCAAGAAGGTTTACTTAAAAGGAATTGCTTAACGTTCTAGGAATGTTCTGCTCAAGTAGAGTTAAATGGGTCCTTGACTGTGCGAGTCTGTCCCCGGCATGAAGCCTTGAATCAAGCTGGAAACAAGATATATTTTTCTAACCAAGGAAAACAAACTGGGCACAGTCAGGTTGGCTCAGCACATTATCAAAGAGAAGCAAATAGTCAAGGCTGACCGAATTTAGCAAGCTAGCTACGTGACAGGCGGCATGAGCGCACGGTCACAGGCGATGAATTGATTTCTAACTTTTGCTATACTATGCCTACAAGTCTGCTGTTCTGTGAGTGTGCCCTTACATGGGAAGGTCCTTCTTTTTCCTTGATTTTTGAAGTATAATTTCATAGAGCACAGCATTCTAAATCATGGGGTTTTTTTTTCTTCTCAATTCTAAATATCTCACTCTTCTTCCATCTTGCTTGCCTGGTTTCTAAGGACACCTTAGGCGTGATTCTTATCTTTGTTCCTTACAGGTAAGGTGTCTTTTCCACCGGCTGCTTCTAAGCTTTTTTTCTCTGCTTTCTAGCAATTTGAATATGTGCCTGTATGCAGGTGTTTGTTTAGCACTGGGGACTGAGCCCAGCCTATATACTGAGCTACAGCAGCCCTTTTCATGTCTTACTTGTCACTAAGTTGTCCAGGCTAGGCTCAAACTTGTGATGCTCCTGCCTCGGCCTTCCAAGGTGCTGGGACTATAGTTGTGCACCGCACCCGGCTATAGTTTTGGTTTGTGTTTTACATTATCCTACTTGGTGTTCTCTGAGCATCTTCAATTGGCACGCACGCATTGTCAGCAGGGGAGTCTTGAGCCGTCATTCTTCAAGTGTTGTTTCTGTTCCTGCATCTCTTCTTCTGAAACCCTCAGACGCATAAGCTACCCCTGTAGAATCGACCTGCATATTGTGGACATTCTGTTCTATTTTTTTTAGTGTTTTTTTCTCTTTGCTTTTCAGGTCCAGGAGCTCAGAGAGTCTTTCCTCCTCCATGTCCAGTCTACTAATGAGCCTACCAAAAGCATTCTTCATTTCTGTAACAGCGGTGTTTGGAGCATTTCCCATGCATTCGTTCATCAGAATCTCTGCTCACATTCCTCGTCTGTTCCTGTGTGTGTGCTGTGTTAGCGTCAGAGCCCTTAGAGGGTTAATTGCAGATGTTTCATTGCTTTGCTTTTATTATCTGTGCTGCGGGGTACAGAGCCCAGGGCCTTGCACACACAAGCTGAATGCCACCACTGAGCTGCCCTCCTAGATCCACACCCACTTTAAAATCATAGTCCAATCATTTCAACACCCCTGATGTGTCTATGCCTACTTCTGGTTTTACTCTGTCTTCAGACTGTGTGTGTGTGTGTGTGTGTGTGTGTGTGCGCGCGCACGTGCATGCGTGCGCATGTGTGTGTACATGTGCGCCTACATGTGTGTGCATGCATGCGTGTGTGCACGCTCACCCTTTTGCAGACCTTGTCATTTTAAATTGAATGCAAGGTGGTTCTGCTGTGGTTTTCAGGCAGGCTTCCACCCCAACTACCTGTGACCATGTGCCCACCTGTTCTCCCAGTTTTAGGAGCAGCAGCTCACCTTGTGACCTCACTTCACCCCCAGATGTGGGGACTGTTGCTGTTCAGCTTTTTACTACTGTTCGGACAGAGTGGCGACCTCAGAGCTTGTGTGCCAGACCCGAAACCAGGCCAAAGCCCCCCTTTGCTCATATTTTAATTGGGTTGTCTTTTTATTGTTGATTTGTAAGTAGTTCTTATAAACTCTGGGATATAAATACCTTGTCAGATATATGATTTGTAAACATGCACTCCCTTCTGTGGGGTTTTTTCCCACTATAGCACAAAAGTTTTTAATTTTGCTGAGGTCCAGTTTATCTTTCTTTCTCTGTTCTTTTGCTTTGGAGTTATAGTCAATAAATCATTGCTTAACCCAAGGGCACAGCGATTTACTCTTGTGTCTTATTGTAGGAGCTCTGTGGTTTTAGATCTTATGTTTAGCTTATAATTCATTTTAAATTAATCTTTTCAGACGGATCGAGGTAGAAGTCCAGTCTCACTCTTTCATATGTCTCTATCCAATTTTCTGGCACTTTTTATTTTATGCCATTGAATTGTCTTGCTACCTTGTTAGAAAACCAGTTGGCCATAAGTGGATTCTCTCTAAATAATTTAAAACTTTTTCTTCACTTGCACTTCCTATTGTGACAAAAAGCTGCTTAACACTGTGCTTCTTTCAATTTCATGTTCATTTCTGTTATGTTTTTTTTTAGGTTAGCATAGAAGAGAGGAGGACATTCTGGCTGGTTAAAAGAGGACTCCCTGTGTTCCAGCTCAAAGGAAGAATGCACAGAAACACCGAAGCTCGCTCTGGAAAATGAGTCGACTCAGCTGCTGAAGTGGAAATAACACAACACTGTGGTAACGTTGAGACTTGTTTTTAAAGTTTATTTTAATTTTAATATCTTTTGTTGTTTGCTATTTTCATTTGTTCTGAGACAGGGTCTTCCTATGTTTTAAACTCTTGGGTTCAAATGATCCTCCCACCTTGGCTTCCCAAGTAGCTGGGATTACAGGCATACACTACACACCTGGCTTGAAATGTGATTTTTAAATGATGATGTAGTATTAGAAGTAGACTGTGAGTAGTCTTTAGAAGTCTAGTTAAAAGATTTGTATCATGTCCTTGAAATAATAAGTAGCCAAGTTTGAAAGATAAGCTGGTGAGTGGCTAAAGAGGAGATCTGTGATAGAGTACAAAAAACTGTAATAACACAAGCAAAGAAACTGGAATATAGCAGTCCAAAGCCGAAAACAGTCAGGCTTGTTATTAGAGTCATTGCAACAATGAGTTTAGAAACAATAGGAAGTTATTTTTAAAAATTGTTTCAAAATGAGGAAGCACTTAATAGCTGAGGTGGAGGAAAATGAATACAGTAAAAACTACCTTTAAACTAACGGCTAAGAAGTCATTATCCCCTTCAAATTCCAAGTTTAGTTCATCAGCTGGCATGGAAGCTAAACGTCATACTGAGATAAGGTGACTTCTGTTGCTTCAGCAGCACAGAGACTGAAGATTAGGCAACGAGCGTGTGAAAAGAGCAGGAAGAGCTAAAGAAGAACTTGAAGGACTGGGTGAGCCCCGCCGCAGGTGTCCCTGTGACGCGCCCTTGCTCTTCTCGTGACAGTCGGAAAGCAAAAGTGGGAATTTCTGGCGGCAACAAATGACGAACAGCAGAGTGCTGAAGAGCCCCTGCCAGAGCCCCAGACAGGTTGTGCCACTCGCTCTTGGGCACAGATGGCTGTGTTTCCGTGACCTCTCCCGGGACACTTGTCAGGAGAGGCTGGAACAGGCTGATCTGGCTTTGATGTTGACTGTCGGATGTTGGTCAAGCCAAGGTCCTGAGGTTAGTGAAGTCATGACTAACAGGAGCAAATAAAAGCAACTCTGACCAATGATCACGTCAGCGTTCAGAATCCTGATGCCTGAGTGAGAAGGGGATACAGTGAGGGCTCCCCTCCTCCATCCCACTGTAATAAAATGAGCTTCTGTTTTTTAACCTTCAACTGTATCTATATAGAGCTGCAACGTCAGAAATCAAGTTCTTGGGAGGATCACTGATTTCAAAAGTTCATTTTCTCTCTTCTGAGGGGAAAAGAAGGGAACACACATTGTCTTGGAACTTGTGTTGCAATGGAAGAAGGCACCTTCACATGGTGGGCAACAGTACTGAAAGACAGTGTCCTGGATGACTCCAAGACACTGAGAGGTTTTCATTGAAGCAAGTTAGAGCAAGTTATTTTCCTTTGCAGGAGCCATAGAAGGAAGACAGTCCAGTCTTAAATTGTCAGGAGCAGAGGGGTCTGTGAGACCACTGCTTGAAATTCAGAAAGAGGCTGAGCATGTGGCGTGGCGTTGCTTTCCTGTCCTATATGTTGATATAGAGGTCTCAGAAGTAGCAGCAAGATGTCAAGAGATCTAGCTGTGTGTACATAAATGGTCTCTGCATAATGATAGTTCTCCTTTACAATGGGGCAAAGCAGTGCACGTTGAGTGAAACCACCCTGAAAATATATGTAGCGTTTTCTGCCTTGCCTGGGAAGGGGAAAGAACAAAACTGTTTCATCAAACACACCCTTGGTTCAGATCAGACTTCATCCTGTGACTGCAGCTACTGGTCAGGGAACACAGCTTCCCGTTTACTCACATCCTGCAAGAGGACTCGCTGGGGTAGATTAGACCGAGAATGTCCAGTGCTGTGGAGTTGATCATAGGCATCACTATAAAACAGCCCACCCCAAAGCTAGTGGCTTGCAGCAACTGCAGCTCATTGTCATCATTTTAGAGTTGGCCAGCTCAGAGGGTGGTGGTTCTTCTCCACGGGGACCGACTGCAGTTGCTTGTACTGTTGTGGCTCTTGGAGGTACAGCCCAGGCTGAGTGAACAGGTGGTCTCACTTTGAGCCCAGTGAGTGGCACTGGTTGCTGGGCCCACCTGGTCTCCCTAGGAGGCCGCTGCTCCCTTTCCATGGCACCTCCAGGCTTCCGAGAATGTCAGATGCAGCTGTGGAGCTTCGTAAGCCCTAGACCCTGGCATTCACACAGTGGCACTCTTAGGACAATGTTACCTGCTTTTGGTCAAAGCCGAACATAAAGCCAGAGACAAAAGTGGGGGTGGACTTCACTGCCACTTATTGATGACATGAGTTTAAACAAAGAGTTTAAATTAAACTCCAGCTAGAAAATGCCTCCCAATATATGTGACATAACCAAACTTTCAAAATGTTCATTGTTCTTCTTAACATTATCTTTTTCTTCTGACTGAAAAACAGTTTTTGGGTAAGGAGGTAAGTTATTTTGGGGGGTAAGGAGGTAAGTAATTTTTTTTTATTTAGATGAACTAAGAGTTGATCCAAATATGTAAGACAAATATACATAAATAAAGCAAGACATACAGGATTCTTTGAGCCAGTATTAAACCTGGCCATACACATCAAATAGGAGCTTGTCTGTTTCAGAGAAAAAGTCTGGTTGAAATGTGATTAATTTGGCAAGCCTGGACTAAGAAGAAGACAAAATAATTAAAATTGTATAAATTTTTCAAAGTTCAGAAGATTTTAAAAGCATTACACTGCTCATTGTATTTTATCTGATCTTTGATTTTTATCTTTTTTAGGAGATAGAAAATAAAATCCCAGCACAATGTCCCGCTTGAGAAGCGCCAGTCCGGGTAAAGACAGTCAGGTGCCAACCCAGCTAAAGACAAAGTCTTCCCCATGGTGTTCGGTGTGTACTTCAGCTCTATGGTATTGTGTGGGGAAACTCTACATTAAAAAATAAGAAAATTTCAAATACCAAATATGCAGTGATATATCAGCTAGCCAAGGGGACACCACAATTTCTCTCAGTGACTTTTTTGTCCAAACAAAAGGAAGAAGCTTTTCCAGGGCGATAGAGCATGTGTGCTGCTGGTTCCCTGATGATGGTAGCCAGTTTTAAAGACTCATTTGCTAATTTTAGTTTATTTTCTATCTACCGCTCTTGCAATAGAACTGGCTGGAATTAAAAGGAAGTGCTGCATTTAGTCAAGTGACCCAGTTACCCCCACTTTATTTTTTGCAGTGCTGGAGATCAGGCCCAGGTCTTGGGGGTGCTGGGCAAAGGCACCACTGCCGACCCACATCCCCAGCCCGCTGACCCAGCCTGGAGTGTGGCCCCTTTGGCTGCCAACTGAACAGCCCAAGAAGCCACTTGGGAGGGTGGGCTAGGTGGGCAGGATGCTCTGAGAAAGAGAAGACTCTGTTCTTCACATAGGATTTTAGGTGGAGAAGGGTGTTCTGAGAAATAACAACTTAAAAAAATTGTTTGCCAATAACTATTCTCAGCTACTCCATGGGTGTAACCATTTGTTTTGGTAAAATATTCCCGCAAATCACAACTGTGCCAGCATTCTTTACCCTCCACTGCTGAACATTCTGAGCTCCTGAAACGAGGAGGAAGCTGTCTTGGTCACTTTTCTCTCACTGCTGAGACAAAATACCCAACACCCAAAATTAAGGAAGGAAGGGTTTATTTAGCCCACAGTTCCGGAGGTTTCAGTCCATACTCAGCTGGCTCCAAGGCAGAGTGGCACATGGCACAGGGAAACAGGTCACGTGGCAGAAAAACAGCAAAAGCAACAAGAGCAAAAGGGAGGAGCAGCAAGCAGCCTCTTTCCCTCCCTTTTACTGTATGCAAACTACCAACCCAAGGGCAGGTGTAGCTCTCACACCCATAATCCCAGCACTGACCATGGACCAATCTTATGAAGCCCACCCCATAACTGCATGAGGCTTTGAGGGGACATCCAGACACAAACCATGACAGCTTTGCTATCTGGATGGCCAGCTACCCTTCCATCCTTAGAAGAAATGTGTCAGGATTCAAAGCAAGCTGAGAGCACACTCCCCCTGCCCGGCTCCCTGCGGCTATCTCTGGCCAGACTCACTCATAGAATTTTAGAGTGGGAAAGATCTCAAAGACTCTCAAATCCAAATATAACTGGATTATTTTCTAATGGAGAGGTTAAAAGTGTGTCTAAATAATTCATCTCTTGGGGAATGAATCTCAGATTTAGCCTTCTGTCAGCTATTCCATATTGCCACTATTGACATGGTTTAGTTAGGCAAAAATATCTTCCAATAATAAGTGCTTCATTTTCTTGGCTATTTGTTCTCCTATTTTTCTGGAGCCCTGGGTCTGTCAGATTATATTTGCATTCATCTCATGACTCCCCTGCATTTTTTTCTCCCACAGCTGCCAGAATTATATGCATTGGTTGAAAATTTTAATAAGGACAGTAAAAAATCAAGTCTCCTAAAAACTCGTAGCATTTCACCTACAGAAGGACAGAAACTACTTGCTAAAAGCCTAAGCACCATGGCGTTCATCAGCAGAACCGGCCTGAGAAGAGAAGATCCGCAGCCAGTGTTGCCGTGCAGCGTGGTTAAAAGGGAACTCGAGAAGCCGCCGCCCATGGCTGTGCGCCTGTACCGCAGCTTGCTAGAGGGCATGCTCTCCCCAGGGGCAGGGCTCCCCAGGTCCCAGAAGAGACTGATTGAGGAAGGGATCTCTCCTCCCGCGCACTCTTTTCCTTACAGCGTTATCCAGGAAGGCTTGGAAGCTCTGGCACAGATTACCACTGAGAAGACTCAGATCCCCCAGGTGTTAGACAGTCCACGCCTACTGAAGCTGTTCTTCGAAGACACAGTTCCCAGATACTTCTTTGTGGACCCAGGTAACCTGCACAGAGGAGGCCCTGCGGGAGGGGATGGGTGGGAATCTCACTGCAGAACTGCGTGTTCCCAGGTTCCTGGCTGCAGCTTTCCCTGCCTCCAGGGGCAATGAACTGCAAACTAGGGAATCAAGAACCCCAAAGCAGGGCTGGGGATGTAGCTCAGTAGCATAGCACCTGCCTGACAAGCACCTGAGTGCCCTGAGTGCAACTCCGGTACCACAAACAAACAAACAAAAACAAAGCAAAACAAAACCAGAGCCAAGTCCCAGCTGGACCCTAAAAATTGTGTTCTTCAGGCAGACCGTGTCAGTGCTCCCTTACAAACTGTGCCACAGCAGACTGTGACTATTCTTGTTACAGGAAGTCAGTGAAGTGCTGTTTTTAAACTATCTTAGCTGTGCTGCCACTTCGGGGTTTCTGCGGCAGTATTTTTCATGGGTCTTTACATCTCTGTCAAGACTTTCAACAGAGGCCATAAACAACGTATCTGACTTTTTAATAGACAGCGTTAGCTTTGCATTTCTGCGACAAGGTATCTGAGATAGCTTACAAGAGGAAAGATGTATTTTGGTTCACGGAGTCAAAGGTTTCAGTCCATAGTCAGCTATTCTGGGGCTAAGGTAAGGCAGTGCATCATGGGAGAGGAAAGCTGCTCACCTCAGGACAACCTGGAAGCAGAGGGAGGACGAGACATTCCTTCCAGGTTATGCCCCCAGTTACCTCTTCCTGTAAGCAGACCCACTCTCTAACAGCACCTTCAGCTGACGGCTCATCAGTGATGGTTGGCACTCCATGATCTAATCGCCCTTCCAGAGCCCCACCTCTGAACAGAGGAGTCTTTGGGGACTCTTTTTTATACAACCCATAAAAAGCCAAGGACCACACAGACAACATTAAAAATGTATAAAATGTAGGATGTTTAGTCTGAATGAACAAGAAGTGTGTTATACTTCAGGTCTCCACTTTCCTTAAGTTATCATACGAGGAGAGCTAGGGACGTAGCGCAGTGGAGAACTCCCTCCTAGCAGGCACAAAGCCCCAAGTTTGATCCTTAGCACCCCCAAAAAACTACATGTAATAATTTATCATTTTGGGCTTTTTTGTTTTTGTTTTTGTTTTGTCTTTTTGACACAGGGTCTTGCTGTGCAGTTCAGACTGGCCTTGGACTCACTTTGTAGCCCAGGCTGGTCTCGAACTCGAAACAATCCTCCTGCCTCAGCCTCCCGAGTGCTGGGATTACAGGCATGTGCCACCACGCCCAGCTAATTTATCATTTTGTATAGCTATTAAAATAGATTAAATTGCACATGGTGGTGCACGTCTGTAATCCCCGCACTTGGGGAGGCTGATGCAGAAGGACCATTGTGAGTTCGAGGCCAGCCTGGGCCACAAAGTGAGCTCAAGTCTAGCATGAACTTCATAGAGAAACTCTGTCTCAAAAAAAAAAAAAAAATACGTAAAATAGATTAAATTGGCCTGAAGGTGTGGCCCAGTGGTAGAGCTAGCCTAGAGTGCATGAAGCCCTAGGTTTGATCCTCTGCACCACCAAAAGAAAAGAAAAAAAGATTATATCAATATTTGAGACCCTCTGAAGTAGGTTTTTGATAAGGTAAGTAGGTTCTAGATAAGACCATTTGCACAGTGAATATTCAGACACCACCACTGCTTTATTTAAAGCAGTGGGAAGGACAGAGGGAACACATTTGATACACACTAGTACAGGGAAATGAGCTACTGAGCTTACTTGGTCCAAACAACTAAAAGAGCCTCTGCTGTAACTTGCTACCCTGGCATCCGAAGGAGCCTGACTCGGGTCTTAGTCTGAGAGTGCCATCCTACAGCAGAGATGACTGTAACGCTCTAGCTCTAGGCCACCCCCAAAAGTAGAGTCACCTCTTAGAAGAGAGAGTGGCACATGAGAGGCCTGACACGTGGGAGGAAACAGCCAGGTCCACTGACGAAGGGCTCTGGATATGTGACTTCCATCACCGTCAGGGCTGAGTAGTCCTTTGCTCCCATTACTCCATTTCCTGAGACCCTGTAGAGGACATCCTATCTGTTCAAGGGCCAGGCAGGAAGCCAGGTGGGTGTCCTAAGAGGGGCTGACAGAAATTCCTTAGGTCCAGTTGCTATTGCCACAAGTCACCTTCCACTTTTCTACTCCATTCCAAAGAACTCCGTGGCTCCTGGTGGGCCACGGATTACGACAGCATTGGTTCTACTGGCACAGGCTGCAGTGGAGGACGCCCTCAGCTTGCTGTTCTCTGTGTGTGCCGGTCTTGCTCAGGCCAAGTCCTGTGGAATAGGGGAGGTTAGAAATTTGAACAAAAATAACACAGAAGCCAAATGGGGATTATTTTTCTTATGTAACTAGAAGCCCAGAGGCAGAAGGCTGGAGCCCTGTCTTTGGATGTTTCCAGTGATGGCTCTGCCGTCATTTCATATGTGGCTTTTGTCTTTATGCCCAAAAGACATCTCCTTCACCTCTGTGCTGTGACCATATTCTAGGCAGGAAGCGGTGGGCGGGGATGAAGGGCCGCATTTGCATTTCTGTCCTTTTTTGGTATGAGTGGTGCTGGGGGTTGGGGACTGAGTCCAGGGCCTCCCACCTGCTAGCCAAGTGCTCTACCCCTCTGTCCTCTTTTAATAATAAAGAGTCAATTTTCCCCAAAACATTCCTCCTTGGAGGTCTTCCCTCCAGCTTTTTGGCCAGAACTCTACCCAGCAGTCACCCTTTCCTACAAAGAAGGCTTACGAAGGCTGCTTAGCTCCACCCTGAAAGTACAGGGAGGCAGAAGAGGGTGGCTGTGGAAGAAGCTGGCATGTCCTATCTCCCAGAGACTATGACATATAGCATTTAGTAATCAGTCGCCAACTCCAGGGCATTGTCTTGCCACATAGCCCTTCCCTGGCCCCTCCTGCCACTTCTTGCTATGCCAGGTCGGTGAAGATCTTGCTGGCTCCCTGAAAGCTGGTGGCTTGGCCTAGGGACAGATAGTTGGACAGCATGGCAGCTGCAGTGAGCCCCAGGAGGAGCTCCTGCAACCTGTCATCTGCATGTACAGAACATACACAAAGGCTGCCCAGGCAGACGGGTAGGTGAGGCCATTGCTGGTGCAGAAGCCCACAACTGCTGTAGGTGGGAGCAGGGTCTGCTTAATCCTTGGGCCAAGGACACCTGCTCAAAAGTCACTTTCAAGAAACAGGGTTGGCTGCCATACCTATCATCTTCTCAGGCTCCTCATACTCAGCTGCCTGGCTCTTTGGCCCCCAGTTTTATAATCAAGCCTTTGCCTCCACCCTTGCTGGTTTTGTCCTCATTTTGCTTTTTAGCTTACAGTGTATTTCACCATGAAAGGAGCTGAAGGGGAAATGACTGCTGAGTAAGAGATGAAATGACATGAAATGACTGCTGAGTAAGAGATATGCAGTGTGTCTTAGTGGGGGTTTCCTTGCCTTCTTGGCACCTTGGAAAGACTGCATTGACTCGTAAGACTTCAAGCTGGTAGATCCTGGAAGAGTAGAGATAACAGCCAAATTCTAACAAGGTACTGGCCTTTTTATACCCAGACCCACATCAGCATCATGGAAGAAATGACACTAATGAACGCTCTTACTAACGGGATGCTGACTGCTGGTACCAGCTAAGCTCCATACTTCTTCTCCGTACTCAGTCTTCTCCTTGTTTCCTGAGGGTCCTTTTCTCCCTCATCGTCTCAGCCCTGCAGGTCTCCCCATTTACACCTCCTGCTAGTGTCCGTGCACCAAAGAGACCTGTCTGCTGCCTGCCAAGCTCCTGTGGGTTCCCCTCCATTCCAGTCAGCTGGACTCGCCCTTTTCCCACTGGGGGGCAGCCTTCAGAGGAGGTGAACACTACAGGCTCCCACTTAGTTTATGAGAGTTAAAAACACCTTTGTGCCAGAGGGTAAGGAGACTCAAGCTCACTGAAGGCTTATTCTCTGGGTAACTGAAGGTTGAATAACATCGTCACTGAGTCTCTGAAAATATGATTCTTTTCAGAAAAGCAATTCATGGATCTAAGAGACCTGGAATGGAGATATTTTAAGGGGCTTGCAAAGTGGAAGCACATGACTGTGGTTTCAATCATGGAGATAAAATACAACAGTGAGAAGAGATTTGTAGAGAGCTGGAACATGCCTCGTGCTGTTTCCCCCCCTCTAGTACGTAAGTCTTCGGTCATTTATCCTGAGATTGAATACCGGAAGGAAGGAACTTGTGATCTTAAATGGAATATTTAGTTTACTGAAAATATCTTGGATGTGGATTTTTGCTATTGAGAGCACCGAAAAAGTGAAGAAGAGGCACCCAATGTAACATCTGAACAATATTCAGGTAAAGCCACAAAATAAAAAAGCTGTCAATATAGATTAAAACACTCAGGCTAATCGGCTAGTATAACATTTGGTTTTGACCCATGTAGCCCATTTGGGCTGAGGCTGAGGTAGATGTTGATCCTATGAAAATAAAGGCTGCACAGGGAGAGCTCCCAAGCAAGAATAGCTCTTTTACTTGGCCTGCACAAGGCCCTAAGATCCATCCACAGCAGCCCTCCTCCCTACAAAAATATAAGCACATAAGGAAGCCCATCACCATAAAAGCAGCTGATAAATTTAGCAGATGGAAGAATTGACACCTATGGATGTAGAGGTCGGTCCGAGAATTTTAATGTTAACTGCTTAAGGCATTAAGGAAGTAGCATTCATGAAGCAAGGACTGAAAGATGTGAAAAAGGAACAAATTGAAAATCTCAGAAGTGAAAAGAAAGGCATTACAATAATAATAACCCTCAGTAAAGTATCTGACTATTATAATAGACACATCTGAAAGGAAGGGACTGATGATTTGGAAGAGAGCAATGAAAAGCTTCCAAATCATAGCACAGGAGGCTATGGTAATGGAAGATGCAATGAGAAGTTCACATCAAATGGGAGTTGTACTAGAAAAAGGGACACTAGAAAAGAGGTGCTGTTTAACTGTATTAAATCTGAACATACCTGTTGTATATGAATTAAAGTAAATGACTAACTCTTTGGAAATGAAGAAGCAAGACTTGAATTGAAAAATCTCACTGATAAGCAAGAAATGAAAAATAAATCTATGCCTGGAAACTCTATGGAAAAACTATAGAGCATTAAGCATTAAAGGAAAGTATAATCTAATGGAGACAGGCTACAGGCAAAGAAACAACAAACTAACAAGGGAACTTGCATTAGCAACAGATGTCAGAAGGTGATGGTGTCAGCACAAAATGCTGAGGGAAAACAGTCACCCAGAGTTTTCTAACCAGCGAAACTCTCTAAATAGAGCTGATAAAATAAATGCATTAAAAAATATAGTATATAAGTATCGGGGACTTGGCCTAGCCCCCAATTTCCTAAAACAAGTTACAGCAAAGGCCTACATTAAAAAGAGACAAGTATGGTTTTGGGGAATTCAGGAAGGTCAGAATTCTCGGAGAGTACAGGCCACAAGTTTTCCCGATCACCCCTGTTTACTAGGTTTTCACAGATTTGGGGGGAGGTGCAGGAAGGGGAGTGCACATCAGGGGCAAAAGCCGGTGAAAACGACCAGGGTCCTGAGAAACAAAGTCCATAGTCCAAGGTGGCAGGCAGGAAGCAGCAGGCAGCAGCAGCAGCAAGCCTGCCTTCTGTCTCTTTATATCCATGCAGGCTGTAAAGCTATAGATTGGTGCCACCCCTACCCAGGGGGGAGCTTCCACAGTCCACCTCCTTAATCCCAGTATCATACCCATAATCCCCATCTACATGCCCTAATCCAGCCACCTCTGAAACTCCCTACTATGACCACGTGAGGCTTTGGGGGGAACATCTAGATCTAAGCCATGACAGGGGGCTTTTTCTAAACTTTTAGTAGATAGGTATCTTTTATTATTTTAACTGCACAATTATCATTTCAGAAAGAGCTAATCTGATACTGTCTTTTAAATAGGCCTCTCATTTTCATCAGGTCATTTATATGTATTGGTAGCGTCGCTGGCCCCAAAATTTAAACAGCATACATGCGACTCTCATTGAGCCAGGTGCTTTGTCTGTGGCTAAACTGAAAAATGCTGAGCTAAGCATTTTCTTAAACACCACCTTCTAACTTTCACTTAAAGCTTCGTCTTTTAAACACAAGAGCGCCAAACAAGTTTTGGGGGCTTGCATTAACCAGCCAAGACATTAGCTAAAAGCAAGACTTTCAAAGTAATTTTATTAGGAAATCAACCCTAAATGAGACCTGAATATCAATATCTATACCGAACAGACCTTGCTGTCGGATCTAGGATTTGTATTTTTTTTTTTTTTCCTGGTACCGGGAATCGAACTCACCACCTCGCGCTTGCCAGGCAGGCGCGGTGCCGCTGAGCTAAATCTCCAGCCCCCTGTATTTTTCATTTATTATGAGTACCTCATTGCAGCACGTGAGGGCTGTATTCATCGTGGGAGCTGGTCCATGCATGCACACAACCTCTTCCTGCTTTTCCTGTCCCTTTCTCCTCCCCTCCCTCCCTCCCTCCATCTCTTGGACCCTTTTCCATTTGCGAAGGACCTAGCTCCCTAGGTTCCTTGGAGCTAGGGTCTGCCGTGTCGCCCAGACCGACCAGACCCGTTGAAGGGTTGCGGCCACCCTGGAGCCCGGCCGCACCCTGTGCGGAGCAGTTGCGGCTGCAGGGACGGGAGAGTACCGGAGCGGATGAGGAAGGGAAGGGCGTGGGACCGGGAGGGGGAGAGGAGGGGTGGGACGGGATGGGGAGCCAGTGCCCCTGCCACTCGGTTCGACACCTGGCTGCTGTGCAGCGCAGCCCCCGGGGAGCACCCGCACTTCTGGCTGGGGTTGGCGCAGCCTCAGCAGTGTCACCTGGAGAAGTCCTAGGGGTCCCGAGGGCCGCGCACGGACCTCCGACAGCTCCGCTCCCTGCGACCTCCGCCGCGGTCAGCGAAGGGTCCATCGAGGGCCGCCTCAGGAAGGCCCGATGGAGTCCTCTGCTCCAGCTCCCTCGGCCTCGGGGACCGGCTCCCCGACCCCACCCGCGGGGCCGCCGTCTCCCCGCCCGCGCGTCCACCGTCTCCCCGCCCGCGCGTCCCGTCTACCGCCGCAGGGACCCGGGAGCCGCTCGGTCCGCAGGAGGAGTTGGTCCCTGCCCCACGACGGCAGTTATGCTTGCTTCAGCAAAAGACACTGTCTGAAGTGTGCACGGAGGGTGCGGGTGCTCACCAGGCGCTGGGTATTTGCGCGCACAGCTGTGTTCCTGCGCGAACTTCCCCCAGCGCTGCGCTTGGAACTAGGCTTGTCTTCATGCATGCTGCTGCTCTGCAAAAAGGTTTCCAAAAGTGTTTAAGGTATGCTAGCTTCATAGAATGGGAGAAGTTTTCATCTTTGTAAGGCCACAAGTATTTAAATCAGAAATGCTTATTCTTTGAAATGTAGCTAGAACTCAGCACTACAAGCACCCAGTCATGTCTTTTCTTGCTGTTTTTATTATAAAAATACTCAAACACTGACAAAAATAAAGACAAGTGTATAATGAACCTGCAGATACCCACCATCTAACTTCAACAGTTACTAAGACTCACCCTGTGTATTTCATCAGTTTCTTTTGCTGTGTCTGTGCATTTTGTTTTGTGTTTGGGTTTTTGGGTTGTTTGTTTTTGTGGTATTGGTAATAGAACCCAGGGCCTTTACACCGAGCTACATCTCCAGCCTTTTTTTGTGTATTGTTTTGTTTTGTTTTGATTTTGAGACAGTATCTCACTAAGTATCTGAGTGTCCCAGGATAGGCCTGCAGTCCTCCTTCCTCTCAGAATTCTGGGATCACAGCTATGTGCCACCATGCCCAGCTATGGAGGTGCAGGATTTGATGTTAGCTTTGCTGAAGTTTGGTCTTGCTTTCACCCAATTCCTTCCTATCTGTGTATTCCTCCCTTCTTCAATGGGAGTGTTTACCTTGTGCCATTGCATGTCAGAAGTATTTTAACTTTGTTTTAAAATTTTTACAAGGGTTCACAGCTGCATTTGCCTGGAGTCTCAAATACCTTGGACTTGGACCTCTGACAGTGCTAGAACTGTTGAGACTCTGGCAACTTCTGAAGGTGGCCTGATAGCATTTTGCTTAACGAGATGGACACAGGCCTTCTTGGGACCAGTGGTAGAATGTTCTGGTTTAAATCTAAAATGTGCCACAGAAGTCTCAAGTGTTGTGGGGGGTGTTTTTGGAAGGTGATGGATCACGGGGATGCTCTACTCATCAGTGGGTTAGTCTACTGATGAGTTCATACTGAATGTGCTTTTAGGAGATGGGACTTGGGTAGACATGGGTCACTGGGGACATGATCTGGAAGAGTACATTCTTGTCCAGGCTCCTGTCTCCTGTCTGTGCTTCCTGGCTGCTATGGGCTGAGCAGCTTTCCTCCACCATACCTTTCCATCATGTTGTTCCTGCAGACCATGGTCTGAACCCTCTGAAACTGTTAGCCAGATAAACCACTCCTGTAATTTGTGGGCACTCTTACTTTTTCCCAGCAGTGGAAACATGACTAATACAGTATTCCACAGAAAATCATAGGCATGATGAATTGTAACAAACTGAACACCACCCCCAAGAAATCACTGCCCAAGTGATGAGAAAGAACATTCCCAGGATGCCCTTCTCTTACCCTCTCCCAAATCATGATTCCATCCCTTTTCTCCAAGGGTAGCCAATAACTGCTATAGGTCAGTTTTGCCTGGTTTTATACTACTTTATAGAAATGTAATCATACAGTATAAATTATTTCATATCAGTCTTAACACATCTGTAAGATCCATGTTTTGTGTGTGTAACATTTATTTTCATTGCTATGTGGTATTCAACTGCATGAATATAACTTGATTTACCTATCCTTTCTGTTGTTGACAAACATTTGGGATATTTTCAGTTGAAGTTATTACAAGTAATATTATTGCAGTAACAGGGGCATTTAAACAGGGTTTGATTACTAGAGGAGATTCATAGGGCCCCAAATTAACACACTTATGAGCTCACAGTTCATCGCAGAAGAATGATAGAATACAGCAGAAGACCAGGTAAGGGTGAGTCTCCTTGGACCGATGGATTCCTTCCCTGTCAGGTAGAAAACAGATGATACGTGGCCAGCATGGAGAATGCAGGTGTGGGTGACTCCTGCATAGTGACTGTATGTACTATATATTACCTAACATACACTGCTGTTATTTCCACAAGGGATAATAGTGACTACATGTACATATATGTATGATATATGTCCCCACAAGACAGTCTTTACATTACTATTTATATAGTTAATACTCATTTAGATATATCTACATATTCACTTTTTCTGTTCTTTTCATTTCTTTGTGCATCCCCAAGTTTCTCTCTGGCTCAATTTTCCTTCTGTCTGAAGGAAAATCTTTAACATTTCCTTCAGAGTGATTATTTGGCAGTGAAATTTTTGCTTGTCCAAAATGTCTACATTTCACTTTTTTTTGGTACTAGGAATTGAATTCAGGGTCTTCACCCTGAGCTGCACTCTCAGCGTTTCCCTCCTTGAGACAAGGCCTCCATAATTGCTGAGTCACTCAGCTGGCCTCAAACTTGTAATCCTCCTGTCTTGGCCTCCCCCCATAGCTGGGATTACAATCAAGTGCCACCATACCTAGCTTTTCTCAAGATGCCACTCTGCTACTTCCTTCCATTTTCTTTTTGGTATTCAACCATTGGTATTATTATTTTAACTACTCAGTACATACTCAATATTGAGAATATGAGCAACCCAATTTTTTAAAATAGGATTTTATCAGCCTCTTTACCAAAGATACAAGATAATACAACAGACATGAGAATTTAGAGAAATTTAATTCTCACTTCAGGCCCTACAGTCAGATAACCTGAGTTGAAATTCTGACTCTTTGACCTTAGACAAGCCATTTACACTCTCTTTATTGAAATATCTTCATCTGTGAATACAGATAATAATTATAAGAATTATTCTAAGGATGAAATTATAAACCAGGCATGATGCACATGCCTGTAATCCCAGAATTTGGGAAGCTGAGGCAGGAGGACCACTACAAGTATGTGGCCAGCCTGGACTATATGACAAGACCTTGTCTCTAAAAACCAAATACATACCAAAAAACTTACTTTATAAATGTTAAATGTTCTGTAGTCTGCTTGGCAAATGCAATTTTTTGAGACAGGTTCTTGCTATGTAGTTCAGGCTGGCCTTGAATTCACTCTGTAGCCCAAGCTGGCCTTAAACTCATGGCAATATTCCTGCCTCAGCTTCCTGAGTGCTGAGATTATGGATATGTACCAGCAAAATGCGTTCAGTTGATTTCTAAGAGTCAACAAAGTTTTAACAGTTCCAGGACTCCTGTAAAATCCAAGTCTCAAGTCTCCTCTAAAACTCAAAACAAACTGTTAACTGTGAACCCCTATAAAAGCCAAAAAGAAGGGTAAATATTTCCAATATACTATGGCATTGGGTAAACATTTCCTTTCTAAAAGGGAAGAATGGGGAATTGAAATTGGATCAAAGCAATCTGAAATCCAGCAGGCCAGACAGTCCTATAGTTCTGTGTCCAAAACATAGGGCAAGTTGTGGCAAGATGTGAGCTCCACAGGAGTTGGGCAGCCCCATTCTATGACCTTGCCAATTGCAAACCACCTGGCCTCTCTCTCTGACTGGCTCCACTCGCCTTTGCAGCTTTCCTTAGCAGATGTTCCACATTCCTAGCATCTTTTAACTTTCTGGTATCTCCACTTTCAGCTTCACTCACGGTTTCACTCACACTGACCCTTTAGGGACACACTGCCTGGTCTCACAAGCCTTCCTATGAAATCTGGGTGGAAGCTTTCCTGACCTCATAACTCTTACATTCCCTATGCCTATAAAACCAAGACTATATTGATGGTTTCAGTTTCTGCTACCAGACTGAGCAGTAGCCAACCCAATTTGAGCCATGGCTACTGAGGCCTCTGTGTGCCTGGATGCCTGGGTATTATGAAACAAACCCCCGGGAACCAATGTCCTATGTGGCCCTTCTAGAGCAGGAGGCCCGGAGGTTCTTTCCTCAAATGAAAACTTTTCAGTTTTGCACCTTTGATGCTAAGGTGCTTACCTCAAGCCATTTTTCCTAATGCAAAGTACTTTTTTTCTTTTTTTTGTTTTGTTTTGTTTTGGTGCTGGAAATTGAACTCAAGACCTTGTGCTTGCCAGGAAGGTGCTTATGCCACTAAGCTAGCTCCCTGGCCCACTTCTTTTTAATTCTAATCTTTTTAGCAACTATGTTCTCCATGGCTCCAACTTGCAGGCACTTCCTTGCTGAGAAAATTGCAAACTTTTCACATTTGCTTTTTGTTCCTGATTTTCACTGTAGATCTGGGCAAAAGCATCTATCAGTATGCATGCCACAGCCTAAATATTGGGCTGCCTTGAAATGATCTCTACCAGATTAGTCCACTGTCCTTAATCTCAGTTTCTCACAAAGTCTCAGGATGTGAGCAAAATGAAGACAAATTTTCTGCCACAGCATAACATACATGGTGTCTAGTAGAACTACTAATGGAGTTCTTGTTCCCAACTGAAACATGCTGAGCCTTGCCTTACTCACTGTATTTCTATCAGCATTCTTATCTTCTCAGCTCTGATCAGTATCACCTATCAAGTTGTGCTTACAGCATTCTAGGGCTTCTTTAGCCAGCATCTCCAAACTTTTCCAAACTTCTCCTGCAAACCAACTCCTAAGGCTTCTAAACTGCACTGTTAGGTACAGTCTCAGCAATGACCCAACTTCTCAGTAGCAAAATCTGTCTTGGTCAAGTGCTCAACACCCACAACATAAAGGAGGAGAGGTTATTCTCACAATTTCAATACATAGTTGGTTGTCTCCAAGGCAGAAATGGCATGGTGGAATGCTCTGGCAGAGAAAAATTGCTCACATGATAGTGGCTAGAAGTCAGAGAGAAAAGGGAGGAGCCCAGGAGAGAGATATACCTTTTTGGCCATGTCCTGGTGATCTGCCTCTTCTGACCAGGTTTTGCCTCCTACCAGAACATTCAGCTATGCACTCATCAGTGAACTAATCCACTGATGAGTATAGCACCCCCATGATCCAATCATTTTCTGCAAGCCCACCTCTGAACACAGGAGGCTTTGGAAGACATTCTAGATCTAAACCATAACTATCAATTTCTAGAAGTTTCCTTTTTTGTCTTGAAAGATAAAGCTCTTATCATCGTCATTCTAGATTTATATAATTAACCAGAACTCTACAGTATGACCACCTTTAGCCACAACAGACTCTTCAGTAAGGGTTTTTAGCTGGCATAATGCAGCCCCAAACAAAGTTGACCTACTGTGATGAAGGAAGCAATGGGGAAGGATGGTTACAGAGCAGGCACCTGGCACAGTCTACCATGCAGGAGTATATTTAAGGCTTCCTCAAATTCAACAATGTGGGGTGTAGGTAAAAGTTCACAGAGCCCTAGTTTTCTAATGCCTCCACACCCACTGACTTCATTGTAGACCCAGAGCCCCTCAGCCAATACTATCCCACCACACCCACTTTCTATCGATTGACTAAGACTTGTGCACTGAGCTCTCCTCTGCAGAGACTAGGTCCCCCAAATCTAATGTGACTGCTGCTTCTTACCCTTCACATTTCAGGTTTCTTCACATCTCAGGACTATCTGGCCAGCTGTCCTCAGGGTACTTCCCAATCACCCTGAATGCATCATCTTGTTCCCATTCTGTTTCATACTTACATGGCCCTATAACTGTACAAGTACCTTATGTGATTATACAAATGGGATATCATTTTTTCTTGCTCACTATTTAAAATCTATTAGTCTGTCCTTCCCAGTAGGAACCTACTTGTTCTTTTTGTCATTGAATCTCCTGTTCAAGAATATTCTTTGGTGCATAGTACATAGTAAGACTTTATGTACTGCCCCTCAAGGCGTTGCAGGTGTGGCTGCTGTGTCACATCTGCGTCACTAGGCGGCAGAGAGAATCAAGGCTATGTCTACACTCAGTGTTCCCACCCATGAACGCCTGAATGATTAGTAGCCTGACAGGGACAGAGCCATTGCAGGGTGCCATGTGCTTGCCAGCCACCTGGAGCCTGGTGAGGGAGGCCACCTTCTGCTGAAGACCCTCA
>NW_004955432.1:1395738-1398580 GCF_000276665.1 Chinchilla lanigera
TGGATAACAATATGTGAAACAATAACCATTGATAATTTCCTACCACTTTGTCTGTAATTTGGTAAGCCCCCCTATTATTATGTTATCCTTCTTTTACTCTTTAAAATTAAAAAAAAAAAGACTTTATGGAATGAATGATTCTATTTATTGAATGAACTAGTGCATCCATATGAAACTACACATTTCCAGCTATGACACATAACTGACTCATTTTCTCAGAAATTTGCCAGAAAAAAAATTTCTGCAGCTATCCAAATGCCCCCACACAGCAGTTGGGCCTACTGGCAGACACAAATGGCCTGTGTACTGAATTCTATTGAGGGTAATGAACACATGGGTTTTCTTTGGACTAGATCTTCAAGAAAAATAATATCCTTCGATAGCTCCCATCCACTTATGTGATCATTGCCACTATCTGAACTTTTTCCACTTGTGATAAATTACCCCCAGACTTAATGCGTCATGAAACTTTGAACCCATTGTGCCAATCTTGCTACTAATTTCCCTAATTTGTATCTGTTTTAGAATGGTCATAAAATTAAATCTAAATCATATTTTAAAATGATATTGGGGGCTGCAGATACAGATGGAGTTTCAATAAGAAAGTCTGTAGCATTACCAGGACTCTGAGATAATAAAATTGTAATAATCTATAAAATTACCATGCAGAAATTAATGCTTGAATGATACAATTATATGATGAAAATAAGCATAATTGTTTTGAGTTTGTGTGGTTTCCTAAGAAGAACTAATGATGAAAGGGGAAATGGGCCAATTAAAAAGTAACTCTTACGGTTTCTTAACAAGCTCCCTCCAAAAACAAATAGTCTACTCGCTGACATGTTAGAAAATAGAAACTGTGAGAAAGGGAATTATTTATCATGTCGTTTGAGTGAGAGAGTAATAATAAGCCAGACCTTCTATTAAAGGTTAAAGAATTTGGAATATATGGATAGAAGGCAGAAAAGAAAAAAAAAAAAGGCAACAAAAACCAACCACACTGACTCAGCATCTGGGCTTTCAAAACACAACATGGCTGAGGGTGTAGCTCAGTGGTAGGGCACTTGCCTAGCATGCACAAGACTCTGGGTTCAACCCCTAGCACTGCAAAAAGTGATGATGACCAATGTAATGATGATATCAGAAAACAAACTTATACATTAGAATTTGACTTATGATGTGTTGACTTTTATATAGGATACCCCTCCCTGCCAAGTATGAATAAAACAAAGGTTCTTATTTAGCCCTATCTGACACCATGCCCCTTTTGATGTGCCTTTGTAGTTTCTAAGTCATGGTGAGGAGGATTATTTGTTACAGTTTTGTCTTTTACAACACATAATCTCAACTGTTTCACTTGAGCTGTAGTGTTAAGATGGCTTTGTTGCCTATTCAGACAGATACACTGAGACTGATGTGATACTTTATTACATATATTTTTTCTTTCAGTATAACTAAGAAAAGACCATCACCACCAAAGGGCTCCTTCTAGGGGCAGGGGTGGAGTGCCCACTTAGTAACAAGAAAACAAAATTTAAAATGAGCAAAAGACTTGAATAGACGTGCCTCAAAAGAAGATAAGCAAATGGCCAACAGATATATTAAAAACCCTCTACACTCCAAATCATCAGAGAAATGCAGATTAAAACCATACCTCACACCTGCTAGATTGGCTGTCAAAAACATGAGAAAATGGTGGAGTGTAGCAAAATTCAGCCTCTCTGAGATCCAGAAACCAGACACTGGAAAATAACAACTTGCTGCAGGGTGGGGAGGGGAAGCAGATCTCCAGAAATTGGGAAAGAACTGAAAGAAAAAATTAGACACTTCAAAGATGGTCCACAACACAGAGAAAAGAAGGAAACAATCTGGACTCTCCCAGGCTCTCATGGAGTTCAGGGAAGGGAACCCCACTTCCTAGAAGCCAGGTAAACACCCAGGGAAGGAGACAGGGAAGAAGCGGTGTGGAGCCTCTGGCTGCCAGAGGCACTGTGTGTGTGTGTGTGTGTGTGTGTGTGTGTGTGTGTGTGTGTGTGTGTGTTACTCTGAGGGGATTCCTCCCACACTGCAGGCACAGCCAGAGAGGTTCAAGTGCGGGTGTCCCATGGAAGGGCAAGAGGAGAACACAGACATGCTGGATTCCAAAACTGCAGATACTAGAAAGAAACCACTCATTCAGAAATCCTTGTTTTTTCTGTTTTTCTTACTCCTTTCTTCTTCTTTCCTCATTCTTTATTTTTTCTATTTTTATTCCCCATATTATTTTTTCTTTTATTTTTGTTTGTAATTTTTTTTATTACATTTATCTAATTGTGTGAATATCTTGCTGCTCCATAACAGGATCTTTTGTCTCAGTTTTCTCTCCTCATCTCCAATTATTTAATGTTTCAATTTTTTCTATTCCCCCATTCCAATTCCATATATCTTTACTAGTATAACCATTAAGCTTTATTAATCTTGAGATAGTTAACTATGTTACTTCAGTTGAATTCTTTTCTGTCTTCAGTGGAGGTATATTTATACCATAGTAGGTATTTGCTGCACATCAATATTTGATTTGCCTTAAAAGTTTTTACTATAATTGTAGATTTCTAAGGTTAAGGGTGGTAAGTTACTGGTTCTTATGGTATTTTTTTTTTTCTTTTTTTTTTTTTTTTCGTTTTGCTTTTTTCTGGTACCGGGAATCGAACTCATGAGCTCGTGCTTGCCAGGCAGGCGCTGTGCCACTGAGCTAAATCTCCAGCGCCTTGTTTCACTTTTGATTGCATGTCTCCACTGAAGTCCTAACACAGACTTTATTACACAAAAAAATCCAGGTGCCAACAATATAAAGTAACTATCA
>NW_004955432.1:1398680-1407672 GCF_000276665.1 Chinchilla lanigera
GGGAACCGAACTCACGACCTTGCGCTTGCCAGGCAGGCGCTTTTGCCACTGAGCTAAATCCCCAGCCCCATCTTATGGTATTTTAATAGACACGTTATCTTAGCCCATATTACTATTGCAAATTCACTTGATAGGGCCTAGGTCACATAGTTGTTCTTGTTAATAGATTTTCTCTTATGCTAGTATCTGAATTACCTTTGTGACCTGAACACTACTGTGGTCCATTCCCAGAGAAATAACACTGGGCCAATTAAAGTGCATCCCCCCTTCCATATTAATAGTGGTGATCAGAGCTTTGGAAAGAGCAAATGACTATAGTTAGTCACACCCTGGGTGCATCACTGAAAAGCAGACTAACTGAAGAGGCCTCCATACCAGCAACAGTCTTTCCACTACAAGCGACCACATAGCTAGCCACAAAAGAAAATAAAACAACAAAACCAGTGGAAAGATGAGAAGACAGGGCAACAAAATGTCTCTGAAAACTCCAACTCCCCAAGAGCGGACAAATGGGCATGGAGAGGAAGGAAAGCAAAAGCCACACAGTGAATTATTTGAAAGGGTAACAGAGGAGGTTAAAAAACAGATCAGTGAGATGTTCAGCAGGCTCACAGAAAGTAGAACGAATCAGGGAATGGAGATAATAAAACAGTCAGGGAGCTTAGAAGACACTGATAAAAAGCTAACAGCCAAACAAAAGGTTACAAAACATGAATGACCATTTTAACAAAGAACTAAAATATGTGAAAAGGTTCCAAACAGAAACCCATTTATGTGAGGGCAGATTATTAGAATTAAAAGATAGAGATGCTTTCAAAGACCAGTTCATCAGATATGACCTTAAAAACCACAACTGGAACATGAAAAATTAGTTCAACACTCCTAGATGACACAAAGGAAAAAAATCTAAGATTAACTAGAATGAGTGAAAAAATCAGAAGACAGTACCAGTGGCATAAAAAACTGTTTGCAGAAATAGTAGAAGATAATTTTCCAAATAATGGGAAATAATTAAACATACAGACAGGCGTATAGAACCACAAGAGAACCTCTCCAGACCAGATCATAGTCAGAATTCTAGGAGTCCAACACAGGGACAGAATCTTTAAAACTGTTGGAGAAAAGCAAAGAATCACTTATAAAGATAAACTCACTACAACTACAGCAGACTATCCAATTCATACTTTAAAGCAGAGCTTGAGGTGAAGTGTTTTAAGCCTCAAAGATAGCAACTTCCAACCTAGGCTTACATATCCTGCAAAATTTTATTTCAAAACTTATGGAGAAATAAAATGTTTTCCTGATAAAGAGCATCTCAAGAAGTTCATGACCATGGGGGTTGGGGATTTAGCTCAGCAGCACAGTGCCTGCCTGGCAAGCACGAGGTTGTGAGTTTGATTCCCAGTACCAGAAAAACAAAACAAAACAAAACAAAAGTTCATGACCACAAAACCAGTACTACAAAAGAAAAAAAAAAATCCTCAAGGAAATCTTACAAAAAGACATTGAAGCCAACAATGCCAAAGGGAAAAATCTAATGGAATGAATATACCAGGCAGGGTGTGCCGTTAAGCAGAACAGAGGAAGGGGAGAAATCAACAATAGGGAAATAATGCAATAACAGGAAGAAGTCAGTATCTCTTAGTAGTAACTCTCAGTAGGAATGGCTTCAATTATTCAATCAAAAGAATAGATCAAGAAACAGAATAGATCAAGAAACAAAGCCCAATGACATGTTCTATGCAAGAAACTCATTTAATGAAAAAAGAAATATACAAATTAAAAAAATCACAAGATGGAAAACGATATTCCAAGTGTCAGGATCTGAAAACAAAACAGAAGTAGTCATCCTAATTTCAAAGTGGATTTCAAGCCAAAATTGATCAAAAGAAGTGAAGAAGTTCACCATATATTTACTGGTTAAGGGAATTATGTAACAGGAAAAGATAACAATTGTAAACATAGATTTATAAAACACCAGCATCTTCAACTACAAAAAACAAACACTACAGGACATAAAAAGTCAGATCAACTCAAACAATTATAATGGAGCACCTCAATACCTCATTGTCACAAATAGACAGATCTATTTGACAATAAACCAACAAAGACATAGCAGAGCTGAACCCAATCTTCAAACAAATAAATTTCACAGATACATTCAGAGTGTTTCACTCAACAACAAAATACACATACTCAGAAATACACATTCTCCAAAATAGACCACATGCTAGCCCATAAAGCATGCTTAAGTAAATGTAAGAGAATTGATATTATCCCACCCATTTTATCAGATCATAGTGCAGTGAAACTAGAGATCAATGGCAAATATCCACAGAAATTATCCAAGTACATGGAAATTAAATAATGCCCCCTGAATAATTAAAGCATCACAGAAGTAGTCAAGGAAGAAATTAGTTAGTTCCTAGAATCAGACAATAATGCCAGTACAACACAGTGGAGCAAATTTTTATTTTTTATTTTATTGTTTTACATTAGATTTTATTGATGCATTTTAGATATTCATAATGATCACATTCATCATAGAGAATTTGTATCTGTACATGATATAACTTGTTTTTTCCCCATTCCCCTATCCTTCCTTCAAACCCTCCTCCCTTCCCCATTTACAAAGCTTTGTTTCCATGTTTTCCTTCTTTTTTTTTTTTTTTACCTTTCCCTTCTTTCCTTTCCCCCCTCTCCTTTCTCTTGTGGAACAAATTTTTAGATCTATGAACCACTTGATTTTAGTTTAGAATGTGGTGAGAGATATGGGTCTAGCTTCAATCTTTTACATGTGTTTAGCCAGTTTTCCCAGCATCATTTAAGAGGCATCTTTCCTCCAGGCCATGTTTTTGGCCACTTTGTCTGGTAGCTGAATGTATCCAGGGTTGTTTCTGCATCCTCTTTTCTGATCCATTGGTCCCCATGTCTCTTTTTGTGCAGTTACCCTGCAATTTCATCACTGTAGCCTTGTGATACAACTTGAAATCTGGTGTGATAACTCCTGCTTTGTTCTTATTACCTAGGATTGCTTTTGCTATTTTAGGTCTCTTCTGGCTCAATATGAGTTTTAGGATTGTTTTCTGTAGTTCTGTGAGGAATGCTGCTGGTACTTTGGGACTATTAAATCTATATATCAGTTTGGAGCAGTATGTTCTTTTTTATAATATTGGTTTTGCATATTCAGGAACAGGGTATTTCTTTCCACTTTTTAATATTCTCTTTGAGCTCCTTTTTCAGAGTACTGTAGTTTTCACTGTAGAGCTCTTTCACTTCCTTGGGTAGGTTAATTCAAGTATTTAATTTTTCTTGATGTTATTAAGAATGACATTGTTTTCCTAATTTCTTTCTTGATAGGTTCACTGTTGGTGTGTGGAATTGATCTTGTATCCTACTATATTGATGAATTTGGTTATTAATTCTAGGAGTCTTTTCATGGATTTTTTGGGGTCTTCTATGTAAAGAATGCTGTCATTTGCAAATAGTGATAATTTGACTTCTTCCTTTCCTATGCAGTACATGTTATTTTTATGTCTTTCTTCTGTCTGATTGTTCTGGCCAAATATTGAACAGAAGGGATGATGGCAGGCATCCTTGTTCCTGATTTTAGAAGAAAAGCTTTTCCCTATTTAATATGATGCTGGCAGTAGGTTTGTCATAAATTACTTCTATCAGATGAGATAAGGTCCTTTTATATCTATTCATGGATTTTAATCAGTTATGTACCACCCTATTCCTAGGGAAGAAATCATCAATTATAATGTAAACATTAAAGCAACCTTGGTATTGACTTACAGCTAATATGTACTAAATGTAACCGTGGTATCTCTTTTAATGGTAGAAATTAATTCAACAATAATTTTACAGTTAACTATTAAAAATTAACAATGCTTTACTGTTATACTGTTAAAGTTTTAGGGTTTGGGAGTGGGGTATGTAAAAGGAAATCTTTGAAACTTTAAACTCAATGATATAAAAAGGAAGAGGGAGGAGTGGTACAAAGAATCTTATTGGAATGTTATAGAATTGGGTAAATGTAGGCCAAAAAAAATTGACAAGAAGTAAAGGATAAAAGAAAAAGAGGAAGAAAAAAGAAATAAATTATGCAGAGAATAAAAATAAGAGAGAAATAATTAAGGGGGAAAACTTAAAAGGGAGAAGAGGGAAAAACAGAGAACTAAATGAAGAAATAGCAATTGGAAGCAAGGTTGAAGGACAAAGGCAAATTATCCAGTGATGGAGACCACTATGAAGCAGACCTGAGCAGGACTTAAATTAATCAATTGACTTTTCATGTTCACTGTCCAAGGCCTAGGCTCCTTGTCTGGAAATGGCAGATTCATAGTAAGTGAACCTCTGTGAGTCACTAATCCCTACTAAAACCTGTAGTGGTGATGAGGCAAGAAAGCCTCAAAGGATAAGACAAGATCACAGCCAAGGACACATGGTTTCAGTCTCAACTAGATAAAGACTATAGCCTCAGGCAACTCACTCTTGGGTGGATTAATTTAATATCTTACTTGGAGAAGTCCTTGAGTGATTCCGCCCTCTTTGAGTACTCCCTTCCCTTCTTCTGATAGCCAAATAAATATGGGCCACCCAGGGAAGGTCTTGGTCTTAGCCCTAAGAGAATCTCAAATTCTGTGAGAGGGCTTTGATCCTCCTGGAGTCCTGAAATCATTCCATTTACCTCTTTTTATTTAGCATTCCCCGTACACTCGTTTGGGAGACTGCGGACTTGATCAGCCCACAACTAAAGGGTACTGTTAACCCGAGGGGAGTGGATTTTAAAATAGTATTCCATGCTCAGTCCTTCATGGTGGTCTTAAAAAGCAAAGTAAATACAGGAACCAAGAAAACAAGCATTATTATACACATCTATAAACATCTGTGGTTCTTGACACTCTGTTCATCTTGCTTTAACTTCTAGCAATTAAGTATACTTTTCTCCTTTTGGCTTCTCTTACACCTATTTCTCTCTTTAAGCTTCATTATCTCTCTGGCCCTAATGAGCCCATTTCTGACCCTAATGAGCCTCTATCCCCAGATTTTATACCCAATGTGCCAATATCATGCACTCCAGTGCTGAATACTGGCTCTCACAAATATGCTTCCCTACCCTGTTGTGCAGTCTCTGGAATTGTACCCACCACTCACTTATTTCTCTCACTGGGTGTCCAGTTCAGGTGCCAAATGTAGGAGACTTAGTCTTTCCATGTACCCTGGTGAGAAACAGCAGCAGGTATGAGGAAAAGATAGACAAGAGACAAGAGCTGGATGAGGTGGAGGTGACCTCTTACCTGATGGGTAAGAGGACCGAACATCAACAGTAGGGATATTTATTTATACTCTTGCAAAGTTAGTATCCTGAGAGGCAAGGTTGCCTAACAATTAATGGCCGTATTGTCCAGGCAGGATGCTTTTCTCAAGACTGAGATAGCCTGACTACTTGAGGCACTCTGGCTCTGTCTTGCCCTCACAGATATGACCAATTTCCAGCTCCAGTGGCTCCTAACTGCTGCTCACCATCACCACCTGTGCATTAGAAGTGGCTGAGCCAGGGCTCCAGGGTCTCATTACTCAGCCCTGCTCTGTGCATCCGACCTCAGAGAGCGAGCTCTGGCCTCTGCCAAGTCTCCTCATTGGTCACCCACGCCCGGGGTGGAACATGGAGTGGGCCTACAGGTCTTTTCCTGAACTGTGTCATCTGAAGGCACCCACAGCTCCTCTCTTTATAGTTCTTTATAACAAATTTAACAGAGCCCAAAGTGTGGTCCTAAACCAGCAGCATGAGCATTGCCTATCAACTCATGTGCCACGCAAGTCACAGTCCTTGGGAGAGAGCCTGCAAGGTTTGCCCCTGTTGAATCTGTACTTCTACAGGCCTGCCAGCTGATTTTGAGTCCCCACAAACCTGGGAAGCACATATTTTTGGTGTCCTGGTGTTGTGGGAAAAATTGAACCAACAGAAGCCAGAAGCTCAAGAGAAGAAAGGAAATTTTATTAATGCTAGTGGACCCCAGAGGAGTAATAGCCAAGGTCTGAGGTGGTGATTAAAGAGAGCTTGTCTTATTCATGAGATGGTGAACAGAAGTTGCAAGAATGAGATGACTTTTGCTGGTGGCCAGGTACAATGGGTATTTTGAGATGAACATAGTTGTATATGTAGCAAGTTGTTTTTAGCATATTCACAGAAGTTTCAATTTGATGAAAAAAATCATAATTTAGCTGAGTTCAGTGGCAGAAAACAGAATGACTGCAGCTTTATTTAATGAAATGGCTGCAATTACCTCACAATTTCTGCTTCACAGGCACTTAGACTATGCGTGCATGCGTCCGTGCGTGCGGTGCTGGGGATGGAACTCAGGGCCTTGCAGATGCTCGGCTCGCTCTGAACTGTTGAGCTTCACAGCAGTCCCTTGCAAAAATAGAAAGCAAAAATGTTGCAAAAATAGAAAGCAGCTGATTTTTCACCCCAGTTAAAAGGTAAAGTGTCATGGCTCCTGCCTTTAGAGTTACTGCAAAGTGTCATTGTCCCTTCCTTAGGATGAGCTCCTCTGCTTCTGTCTATAAGCCACAAATGAGTAAATCTGTCCCACAAATGTCCCCTAGTGCTGCAGCAGACTGTAAACAGAAACCTCTTCTTGCCAGCTGTTCATTCTTTTATGTTGTCCTCACTTCCTCTGCCCTTCTGTTCTGGTATGAGAGGTGAAAACTACTTGTTATGCTTTGCAGGTATTTTGCAGGGGAACAACATAATATACAGGACACATTGTATATGATTATTTATAATAGTCACCCAAAGAACGATAATACACAAGAGTGCAGGAAATCTGTCCACAGACTATAGACCAAGAATCCAGCTAAGGGCCTGGATGGCACAGAAATGTCCTGTGTGAGTCCATCTGAGGACCTAGAGCTCATAACAATGCCTCCCAAAAGTCCAACTAAGGCCAGAGCTCATAACAATATCTCCTGCAAGTCTGTTTCATGGATCTGCTGTGAAAGCCCAAAGGTCAGTGATGGGATCTAGGAAGTCTGTGCCAGCAGGACGAAGGATCTGTGCTAGCAGGCTGAGGGATCTGCACTGGAGCCAGGAAGCGATGCTCAGAAGAACCAGAACTCCCCCGAAAGGTACCACAGCCATCCCCAGCAACAGTGAGGTCTCAAGCTCCTCTGATGATCAAGATGGCCGAGTTCCCATCAGGGAAGCCAATGCAGCAAGCTTTTCCAGGAAACCAGCAGTGCACCATGTTCCCCTCCAAAGTCAGGAAGCAATGTTCAAAGTGAGGACCAGAGCTCCCCCAAAGTGAACCAAAGCCATTCTCAGTGCCAACGAGGTCCCGAGCTCCTGGCAGGGTGAAAACAGCCAAGTGTATCAGGAAAGCCAGCATGATGAGCTCTTCCAAAACAACCAACAGCTCCTTACAGCTTCCACCAGCTCCAACAACCTTTCTCCACTCCCAACAGCCTGCTTCTCCAGCTCTGCCTCTTATGCTGCTGGCAACAATCCCCAAGTGGGCCTCCCACACTCATCACCATGCTTTCTCAGTTCAGCGGGGGGATATAAGTTGACCACCAGTTATCAGTCCACTATACCACCAAAGCCTAATCACCCTCTCATCTCTACACACAGTTCTGCTGGGCTGGGTGTGCTCAGTGGCGTGACACTGGCCCAGCATGTTAAGGGCCTTAGGTTTGATGGCCAGCACTGCAAAATAAAAATAATAACTTGGTGGGCAAGGCTTCCAGAAAGGTCCAGACATTCCCCTATGATTTGCTAACTCCCCTCTCAACTCAATCCCAAAGACAAAGATTTGTACTCATGATAACAAAGAAGTGAAACACAGCTGCATAGATTATATATATTCAACCATAAATGGAATATTATGAGGCCATAAAATGATGCTTACAAAAAATTTTATTGAAGGATATAATTTGTGTAAATGGTGACCTCAATCTTATTTTTAAAAAGAGAAAAAAGACCTCAATCTTATCTTTAAAAAGAGAAAAAAGAGAAAAAAAGATCCTCCAGATGCAGGAGGATCACAAGTTTAGCCCAGTCAGCAATTGAACAACTGAGTGAGACCCTGTCTCTAAAGAAAACATTAAAAAAGAGCTGGAGATACAGCTCAGTGTGAGGGTCCTAGGTTCAATTCCCAGTAAGATGGGGAGGCAAAAATGTTGCAAAGAAATAATAAAAATATTAATAATGGTTATTTTTTCCATGGTGAGTTCAAGATGGTTTCTTGGGCCAGGGATGTATCTCAGTGGCATAGTGCCTACCTGGCAAGCGCAAGGCCATGAGTTTGATTCCAAAAAAATAAAGATGGCTTTCTTGGGCTTCTTTACACTTTATACTTTCTCTAGGGAATAGGATTAAGCTCCTACCCACTCCCTCCTTCCCCTGACTCCAGAGGAAAATTTACACAGGAATCATTTCTCTTGCTATACATTAATTCAAAACACTTTCTGGTCCCACCTCTGAAAATATCTATCTTCAGCTGGGCATGATGGTGCATACCTGTAACTCCAGAATTTGGGAAGCTGAGGCAGGAGGACTGCTGTGAATTTGAGACCAGCCTGGGCTACATAGTGAGTTCAAGACCAGCCTGCACTACATAGTGAGACCCTATCTCAAACAAACACACAAATGAACAATCAAACAAACCTCGGGAAGGAGGGCCCCCGGCACATGGGGAGCCACATGGTGGGGAGCGCAGGTCTTCGGGCTGGCCCCCTGCCCCATAGGCACTCAGACGGAGGGCCCTGGCACACACGGGGAGCCACGCAGCAATGAGCGCTGTTGGGCACCAGTCCTCAGGCCGGCTGCCGCCGCTCAATTGAGAACTACCATGATACAGAGAAAGAGTGACACAATTGGCCCATCATGCACTGGCTGCAGATGCCCACCCATGGACATGTGTGAATCATTCAAACATGAAGAAACCCCTGGGAATACATACCATACAATGGGTAACTCTTGCTC
>NW_004955432.1:1408912-1439206 GCF_000276665.1 Chinchilla lanigera
GTCTATTTGTTTTCCTGAGAAACTATCTTGTAGATAACAATATGTAAAACAATAACCATTGATAATTTCCTACCACTTTGTCTGTAATTTGGTAAGCCCCCCCCCTATTATTATGTTACCCTTCTTTTACTCTTTAAAATAAAACAAACAAACAAACAAACAAACAAACCTCTCATTTATGATCAATGATTTTCTACAAGAGCACCAAAACCATTCCTGGAGGAATCAATGTTTTTCACAAGTGGTGCAGGGATAGTTGAATATCCACATGCAAGGCAATGAAGTTGGACTTCTGCCTTACATTGTATGCAAAAGTAAACTCAAAATTCATCACAAGCTACATGTTAGATCTAAAACTTAGATGCTTAGGAGAAAAGAAAGGAATAAATCTTCACAAACTTGGATGAGAAAATTGTTTCTTGTGTACAGTACCGGAAGCACAAGTAGCAGATGCAAAAATAGATAAATGGGACTTCATCAAAATAAAAGCATTTGTATTTCAAAGAGTCTCATCAAGAAAATAAAAAGACAATCTATGGGATGGAAGAAAATATTTGCAAATGCATATTTGATAAAAGACTTTTCTTACGCTACATAAAGAAATTTTACAACTTAACAGTAGAAAGTCAAATACCTCAACTTAAAAGTGAAGGCAGGCTCTGAATTGATGTTTCTCCAAGGAACATACAAATGTTGTTGTGAAGCAATGAACAGATGTTAGTCTCTAGTCATGAGAGGGGTGTAAACTGAAACCACAAGAAGATATCTAAATTAAAAGGACAGACTATGACAAACGATGACATCGGTACGCAGAAATCAGAGCCCTCTACTGCTGGTGGGAATTTAACATGCACTGATTCTCTTGGTGAATAGTTGGGGAAAAGTTAAACATGCAGTTACTGTATGATCCTGCAGTTCTCCTCAGTATATACCTGAGGAATGCAAACATATACCTACACAAAACCTTGTACACAAATGCTCAAAACAGCATTATTTATAGTATAGTAATAAAAAACATAAACAACCCAATTCATCAATTGATGAACTGACATACAAAAAATATGGATATCCACATAGTAAAATATTATTCAGTCATTAAAAAGGGATGGATTGCTGAAACATGGTACAACATGGATGAATCTTTCATCATACTGAGTGAAAAGATATCAATCAGGTGAATGGATAAAGAAAATATGGTGTTCACACACAGTGGAATACTTTTCTTTTACAAAGAAAGGTAAATCTGAATCATCTGTAGGAAAATAGATGCACCTCGAGACCATAATGTTAAGTGAAAATAAAGCAGACATATGAGCTTGAATATCACATGGTTTCTCTTATATGAGAATCCACATTATAAATGAAAGATAACAGGAAGTAGAGAAATGGGAGAAGAAGAGATGGAGGATGAAGGGAGGAGTTAGGATGGGTTATGTTCATGCACCAACTTTGCACAAGGCATGTAATCATGTGTGCTGCAAACATGGATTGTAAAACATAAATACATTTTGAAGAGGTTACGTAGTATATTATTCCATGGATGCAAAGTATCAGGGACAGAAAGTAGATCATGGTTGCCTGGCTTAGAAGAGAGGGCTCGTGGCTGCTGATGGGCATGGAGCTTCTTTCTGGAGGGATGAAATGTCTGAAATTACATAGTGGTGACAGTCAAATACACTAAACACCAACAAAATACATCCTTCCAAAGGGTGCCCAAGCCGGGAATGTGCTGATACATGCCTATAATTCCAGCTACTCAGCAGGCTGAGGCAGGAGGATTATAAGTGCAAGACCAACCTGGGCAACTTAGTGAGACTCTGTCTCAAAATAAAAAATAAAAAGAGAGGGGATGTAGCTCAGTGGTAGAGCAAGCCTGCATTCACATGCAGAATTAGATGGCATGGTGGATCAATTAAACCTAAGAAGGCCTGGCCAGCCAGAACCAAGAATCACTGCCAGCCTGGGTCAGTGGTAGCTTACAACACCCCTTGCCTACAAAAGTTAAAATCAGATTTTGAGAGCCACACACTCCCAGCTTCCACACAGTCCCAGAACTGAGGCAGGGAGGACTGCAGACCAGCTCCAACTCCGGTAAGTCTCATTAGAATGACAAAAACACATCCACTGCACCCCAGCAGATCCAGGGGTGCTCCCCTTAGGGAGAAGGAGGTGGCACCTCTGAGGATGCCACACCCTGGTAACCAATTGTCTTGGTTACATTTCTCTTGTTGCTGAGACAAAATACCCAATGCCCCAAATCAAGGAAGCAAAGGTTTATTTAGCTCACAGTTTGTGGAGGTTTCAGTCCATATTTGGCTGGCTCCAAGGCAGAGTGGCACATGGCATGGGGCAACAGTTCATGGTGGCAGAAGACAGCAAAAGCAGCAAGAGCACAAGGGAAGCTGGGAGCAAGCCTCTTCTTGCACAGGCTCAGGATGCAGAACTGCTAAGTCACTTAGCCAAGCCTCTGGACTCCTCAAGTTGACACAATGTATCAACCATAAGACCAGTCCTGGAAAAACCCAGCCCAGGCTGCTGGAAGAGTTTGCGCCTGAGTGCTTGGCGTGTTCCCCAGCTGCTGACTAATGTGCCTGGCCCTCAGCTGCCAGTGCCTGTCATTGGTATTGTTTAGTGTGAGGCAGGACAACAAACTACTAACTTGGTAACAAAACTGCTATTTAAAAAGAAATCCATAGGCTAGAGCTCAGTGGTGCAGCACCTGCCTGGCAAGCTCCAAAACCTGGATTCAGTCCCCAGCACTTGCTACCTGAATAAAAACACACAAGATAGCAAGACCAAAAACTGGCAAGAGAAGGTGGTGTCTGAGAGAAGAGAAATGACAGCAGGTGGCCGTGAGAGTGGACACTGGGCCTGTGGCCTGCTCTGTGGGTCCCACTGCTGCAGGCCTGAGGGTCTGTACAGTGGGTTCTTTCCAATGAGACCCTCCCCTGTGCCAGCTCTGACAGGCTCTGTTGCTTACCCCGAGCGTTGCCCACGTGACACGCCCTGTTGCTGGCCGCCTGCTGTCCATGACAGACTCCCTCTAGGGCAGGTGCAGTGCTGGGCTCAGACTCCCTCTCCTGAAGTGCAGCCTGGCTAGCATTCCCCATCCGAGACACAGAGCAGGTTCTCTCCTGAGTGCCACATGTGTGATCAACACAGTCACACAGAAGAGACACAAGGAGAGGATGGTATCAAACCTTTGCATCTATTTCTGTTAAATTAACAAATTCATTGAACAAATCGGTGCTACACCTTTCTGATAAGATTTTTTTACCTTTAAAGAGAAAAAACAGAATTTCAAAACAAGGTGCTCGCTTTGGCAGCACACATACTAGAATTTCAAATCAAGATGATGTCTATGGCCATACTACCCTGAATGTGCCCGATCTCGTCAAAACAAGATGATAGGTAATTAACAATGGTTATTATATTGCATATTGTTATCTTCAAAGTAGTTGCTCAGATTACCAGATAAAGCATGCAAAATTCTCTTCAGGTCATATAAATCTTTCATCTTTTTGGTACGTTTTGCCTCTCACGCTTATGCTTTTTTCCTTGGTATTGGGTCCTAGCTGTGATCTTTAATATTCATCTCATTTCCTGCAGTACAGCAAGCCTGAGGTGAATATGAATATGTTACCTCGTTGTGCGTGATTTCTTCAGGAGACCCTCTACTTGAACTGGAAGTGCGTGACTCAGGACAAGAGTCTTTAAAAGCTAATTTAAAGTGTTGCGCTTGAAGGAGTAACCTTCGCCATCTGTAAAACAAATCAGAAAAAGTTCCCCATTTCCTTCAGACTCTTTTATCGAGTTCATTTAATTCAGTATGTCTTTTGTGTTCTGGAAAAACTTGGTTTTCCACTCAGGGTTAAGGTGTTCACACACTCTTGATTTCAGCTATAAGGTGTGAATTATTTCATACATTATGCCTTGATTGTAGGAGATAATGGTGAGGTTCTTTGGGGTTTATTTTTCCAAATATGCAATTTAATAAGCATTGGAATGCTGAACAACAGGCAAAGACTCTTTTCATTAGCTACTTTTCATAGCTACTTTTCATTTCGTTTTTTATGTGATGAACTAATTGTTCACATCTTACTAATACAAAAATACAAACACGCATTGCCTCAGAGGCTACTTGTGGCTTCCTGGGAGGGCAGCTGCTTCCACTGGGACCCTGTGCAGTGCCTTCACGCCACCTGTGTGCCTATTCTGCCCTCTCAGCTCCAGAATTTAACTCTCCCTCATTTTGGGTGTCCCTGTTTCCCAAATTGAGTCAGACACTTCTGAAGGTGCATAGTAAAGTCTGCACATACGTATGTATACTGTAGTGCACATATGTACAGAGGTTATAGCAGAAATCAAGAGTGTATGAACTCCTTGAACACAAAAATTATCCTTCTTCTCTTCTCTGTGATTCCTATAGAAAACGTGGTTCCTAAGTGAACAGTTCATTCATTCACTGGATAATCATGAATGAATATTCCAGTGAATAAGTTTCTTTGAATTGGATTTTCCCTGCCACTCTCCACAAGGCTTTTACAACAGATCTTCCAGGCAGTCTCCCCCAACATATATGGTGAGAATAGCTAATGTACTCTGCATCATGTGCAGCACTGATTCCCAAGGAACGATGTAGGCTTCGGAGCAGGCGCAGGAGGGGTCACTTACCAGTCAGCTGCATAATGGCAAAAGTAAGGCAATGTGTTGAGTTCCCAGGAATTGTTGAGTTGAAGGCCACTGTTTTGGACTGAGCTCCTGCAAGAGGCTCCAACAGACCAAACCTAGATGGGATCACTCCTTCTGTGTCCTGTACTCAAAATGTAATTTTAAGGAATCAAAAAAAAAAAAAATCCCCCAAACAGCATTTTTACCTAAAAATGGGAGATCCACAGCCACCACGTGGAAAAGACCAAGTCCACCTCAGCTGCATGCTAAGGAAGGGCTGTCTGTTGCAGCAGCCCTCACAGGAGCTGTGCCTGCAGGACCCTGGTGTCAGGAACCAGCCACTCCGTGTTACCCCACACCCTGGTCCTGCCCATGCTACCCCACAAAGTCCACCAGCTCAGCCACCCAATGGAGCTCCTCCTAGCCTTATGGAGGTTGCTTCGAAATTTGTGAATTGCTGACAAAGACCATTTTGTTCCTTAAACTAAATTTATTGAAATTTTGTGTTTTTTGCAAGCTAAATTGACATTCTTTTATTTCTAATGTAGCCCCCCTATTTTTGCTATTGGAAGTCTTTCTTTTATGAACTGGTGATGTCACAAGAAGGCAAGCTGCACACACAGCAGGTGAGATGTACTTGGCTGTACAGCAACATGAGACATTGTTGCCCATAGTGTAGCTGAAAATGACCCCCCAGCCAGTGTACTTCACTTGCCCCGGTGATAGTTTCTGTTGCAATTCCAGATGTTTCTGTCTTTTAGAAACATCTGTTCATTACGATGCATAGCTGATCATTGTGATGCACATCAGAAGAACCAACCAAAGAGCCAAGTACTTTACCTCTGCACTCCCCCTTTGCAATTCCATAAAAAATTTCCTTCCTGAACCTTCTGGACCTGGTATTTTGGAAATGATCCCAATCAGTGACTGTCGATATAAATCTGCCTCCAAATCCTGGGTGTTGTTTCCGTGTTTCTGTTTGCCATTGCATCTGGTGCATCAGCTTGGAAGATCAACTGTGCTAATCTCTTTGATCCCCAGTTACAGCCCTGTCAGATGGAGCAAGGATCTCCCCAGGTCCCGATAGGAAGCTCTCCCTTGAGATTTCTGGAGTCCCCTCAGAGGTTTGGAGGAGGATTCTTAGCTCCCCACTTGAGCAGTTCACATTGGACCCCAAAAGGAGGAGGACACAGCCTTCCTAGCTGTCTGTCTGTCTGCCTGATTCTGGTAAGACCCCCAGGGGCACACCAGCTAGTCTGTCAGTCCTGCTCAGCTCAAGTAGAAGGGGAGTCTGATCAACTCTCATTAGTCAGGACCACCCTCAAGGGAAGGGGGTTAGAATGTTTAACCTCTGAGTGCCTGCTGAATGAATGTGTGAGTGGAACAGACAGTGTAAACAATAGGCTTCTCTGTCTGTGGACTGAAACTGCAAAGCACTGGTCACGGCGGTTGACTGGGCCCTCACCTGCAGTTCCGTGGCAATTGACATCTACTTCTCAAGACATAATGGAGGCCTAGCACCCTCATTAGCTAAGTCACACCTAAGTCTCTATGAAGGGCATGGCCAGGCAGGCATCTGAATGGTCTCTCTCTGAGGGGCACCTCCCCTTGTTTGTTGTGCTATTGTTCAAAGGTACACAGCACACACAAAGATTAAAATTAATTAGTCAAAACCCATGGTCTCTAACTGTAGGGAAAAGGGCTTTTATGGAGTTAAAAGTAAAGCCAAATTTCTCCAGGAAAAAAAAAGAAAAAAGGAGGCTCACTCTTCCTGAGATTCCACCTCGGCCCCCTTGTTGGCTGCCACAGTTGATGCCAACGCCTATAGCTTCACTCCTCACTCCCAACTCATCTACTTCCAGCCAAATGAACAAGTTCCAGGTAGCCATTGCCTGCACAATACCTGTGGAGACTCCCTGGGAGCCATTCTTCCCCTGACAGTACAGGCTGTGGTGGAGCTTGGGAGAAGTCTGCAGCAGGATTCCTACTGCCTGTGCTGACAGTTGGGGAGAGGACACTAACTGGTTGTGGGGTCCCAATGTGATGGGTGGCTGGAGGGAAAACGCTACAAAAAATGGCTTTGGCCCCAGACAGCTCACTTGATTTTTGACAACCCTTAGGCTATAACTACTTGTTAGATCCTTCTTGCATATCTCTGTCTTCCTGAGAAACCACTTTGAAGATACCACCATGTATTACAGCAGCCATTGATATTTTCCTACTAATCTATCCATAACTCTGTAATGTTTGCATTGTTCCCATCCTATTTCATAAATGGATCCATGTTTATTAAAAAAAAAAACAAAAAAAAAAAAGACCCCAGTTCTGAATTCAAAAGTCAACCGACCTGGACTCAACCTCCCAGAGGTTCAAAAACTTGTTTAATCTCTTTGGAGAAGCCCTCACAGCTGACTTCAGTAGTTTCTCAGCACAAAATATCATTGCATTTCTAGTTAATGACACCCAAGCTGCCTTCTGGAAAGACACAAAAGCTCTGTGTTATGGTTGATAAATTGTGTCAACTTGGGGAGTCTACAGGTTTGGCTAAGTGACTCAGCAGGAAGCCAGGATGCTTACTTTGTATACATCCTGAGCCTGTAGAAGAGTAAGGCATGGAAATTTTGTGAGAGCTACAAGCCCCTTAGGTGGGAGTAGCCTGTTTACAATGTAAGGGAGTGAAAGAGGCTGCTCGCCGCCATTGCTCTCCTTTTTGCTCTGGCTGCTTTGCTGTTCGGCTGCCATTCCCCACTTTGCTCTTGTTGCTTTGCTATCTTCTGCCTTGGAGCCAGCCAAGTATGGACTGAAACTTCCACAAACTGTAAGCTAAATAAACCTTTCCTTCCTTCATTTTGGGCTTTGGGTATTTTGTCTCAGCAACAAGAGAAAAGCAACCAAGACACTCTGCTACAATATCTGGCAGAAACTGGCTACAAGAAAGCTCTGCAAATATGTTGGAGCTGCTGGAATCTATAGAATCTGGATGCTTACTCAAGTGTCAGCCCCTGGAAGTGCCCAGTGGCCTACCTCTACAAATACTTGGATCCAGTCACAAAGGGCTGCCTCCCCGACTCCCATTTGCTTTCATGCTCTAATACGCACTGTCCTGATCAAGAAAGCTGACAGGCTCACCTTAGGCTGAGACTTAACTGTCCAGGTGCCACATGCTGTATTGGACCTCCTTAATAACTGTGGACCACTCAGTCCTGCCACATGCCTTCCCACCAAGCTGGGCTCACCAGATCATGACTGAAAAATAACCCCAACAGATGCTAAGTACACCCTGCTTACAGATGAAAATAGCTCTGTTAGAAATGGAGTCCAATGGGCTAAATATGCTATGGTCTCCTTGAACAAAGCTATTTTGGCCAAAGCTCTCCTGCTACTGCTTCCTGCTGTTGTTTGGAAATCTGCCACAAACCCAAAATAATTCAAGCCCCCTCCAGGAATTCAATTGACTGAAACATTAACCTCAGCCAGAAAAACTACCCAGTACTTCTGGAAGATCAGAGCCAAACCTGCTGCCACTGTTTTTTCTGCAAGCTCAAGCCATTACACTGGCACCTGTACCCCTGCAGCCAGCTTAGGCTTCAGCTTCTGTGCCACTGGCCCTGATCTCATGCAACATACTCGACTCTCCCCATTTAAAGATACATAGATAGATTACACAGAAATAAAACCTTACAAGGGTTACAAATATCTGTTAGTTGGCTATAGTTCTGTCCCTCAAGCCTGCCTTACTTCAGGGCTTTGCTCAATAAGACAACCTTGAGAAGTGGGGTTGGTAGGTGACCCACTTTCCAGGCCCCCTTCTGTCCCTCAGACGGGAGCTTTTATTTTTCTCTCAATAAGTTCTCTTTAAAAAATATCTATTAGTGCTTGTCTGCACCTACTCAGGCTTGCCCAAGACAACAGCACTGTATAGAATCCAGCTACCAGCTATACCTGTACACACTCCTGCACACACACACAACCCAGGTACATCAGAAATCCAGCATTAGATCCACTGGAGAATTTACCTGGACCACACCACTCACTCTAAAGAGACAACACATTCAAAGTTCTTCTCTGGTCACTCCAGACACTGACCAGTTCATGCATGGCTGAAGCCTGAGGACACTATTCATAGGATTGCTCCACACTTATTCCCTTTGATTTTTGTGCTTTTCCAGGCTGCTTACCCCAGTCCTTCCTTCCCTGGCCCCTGCTAGCTGTGTTTTTTGCCTTAGACTCTATGGACAGTTGCCCCAAGAAAACAGAACAATCAAACACTTGACCAAGATTTGACAAGTGTCCAAGGCACATTGGACACTCTCCTAGATCAGATTAAGTCCCCCACTACCTTGTTAGTGTCAACCTAGGGAAAAACCCTATAATAAGGGAAACCACAAACTTCTGGTAAAAATTTTCAGTCTTGGGGACCTTGGCTAGGTTCCATCCTAGGACCTCTGACAGCCCCAGTATTATTGCTTCTAGTTGGGCCTTGTCTCAAATGATCACATGTAACATGCCCAGCAATGACTTGCTGGGAAAAGTAAAAAGGGGTGAAAGGCAGCAAAAGATGCCTCCCCACCCCTGCCAGTATACTTCAGTTTATTAGATGCCCAGGTAATAGTTTGGTTACAGTTCCTGCTACTTTTGTTTCTTAGAAACAGCTGGTCACTATGATGCACAGCTGGTCACTAGGATGAATATTGTAAGAACCAACCCCCAATTGACAAGCCATTCTGCCTCTGTACTTCCCACTTGCTTATCCCATAGAAGCCCTAGACCACCAGAGATCAGGGCCTGACATTTTGAGGAACAATTAATTTCTAGTCAGCGTCCACCTGATGTTAAATAAACGTGCCTGCAAATCCTGGGTGTCCTTTTGGTGTTTCTGTTTGCCACTGCAGCTCTACTTGGTATTTTGTCTCTGTCAACATGTGAACAAGAGAGTCTTGGTTCAGGTGAGGCTTGGGGAACCAGGTGGCCACAACAGGCCACCCTACACACCACAGTGACAATGTTCCAAAAGACATCCACACATCCTCGATGTAGGCTGCAGGGACAGGCCTGTCTCGCAGCTGTTTGTTCCTGCCCATCTAGCACACAGTTGCTGCATGGCCATCCTTGCCGGAGGGAGAAGACCCTTGTCACAGTGTTGTCTGCCCAAGTCTATGACATTCTGGCGCTGTTTACCCAGGCAGCCCTTCCAGTGAGCCAAGTCAGTTCCACTCATGGACCTCTCAGTCTTATTTTGGTGAGTTTCAGTGTTTATCGGTCTTTGCTGTTCTCTCTTCCATCCAGATACAAAACTTCACTTCTTTTGTGGGTCCCATTTTCCACAGCTAGTTCAGTTATTTCATCATGACAGCCTTTCTGGAGCCCCCACCCTACCCCACAAGTGTGGTCTTCCAACTGATGCTTCTGAATCTGGAAATGTGACATGCAATTTCCAGAATTCTTGGGACCACAGGGATTCAGGTTTCAGATTTTAGAGCCTTTGTGCAGACATAATGTAGAGAAGGTTAGGGGAACGGTAAGGGTGTTAGTGAGGTTTCTGTCAAATCCTGACTGGAAAGAGTTAACCCTCTGTGAGGGAGAGCGATTCGGAGAAGCAGGGAGAGCTGAGGAGCAGCCTGGCTCACCCAGGAGCCAGGTCCCCAGTTCCTCCTTTCCACCTCCACTTAAGTACAAAGGGGATGAAGTAGGGAGGGGCTGTATTATAGAAAACTTACTACTGTATATAAAATACCTAACTCTCATCATGTTAATGCATTAAAATGTGCACATATCACTTGCTAATTGCTAACTTGGCCTTGAATGTGAGGCTCTGCTAAAAATCTCAGAGATAGCACTTTGACAAAACAAAAGGAGGTTATAGAATTTACACATAGGCAATGGACAGGGTCAGTAACGAAATCAGGGGTCTCAGAGCCTAAAATAGCCAATCAAGTTATGACAGCTCAAAAGGGGGAGGGCTTTGTTGCCATATAATAAAAGAAGCTGAGAACAAAGACCCTCGAGCACCCACTCAGGCCTCTCACCTTATTCCAACAAGGCAGCTCTCTCTTATTTCTTTCTTCTTTCCAAAAAAGTGATTTTGTGTTTCCTTCTAAACTTATATTTCTAATTCTTTATTAGTATTATGTTTAGGGACCCCAGGGAGATGAGAGCTAGTCTCACTCCAGACATGATCATAATGAGTATCTTGGAGAAGAAAGACAGTTTAAACTTGAAGTCCATGTATGTTTAACATATACTTCTATCTATAGCTTGCAGGTAATTTTGCATAATACTTTCAGTGTGCCTTCCTTTTGACTGTAGCCAGTCACGTGAGATTAGATGTGAAATCTTCCACCTGTATCATTATGTAGGTATTCAAAAAGCTTTGGATTTTTGAGCATTCAGGATTTTCAAATGACTGATGTTGAGCCTGTGCTAATGTGTCAGCACTGATTAATGAAAGCTAGGTTTCTTGTAGCACAGCAAGGATGGTACTAGGGAGTATCAGAGTTTTCAGGGAAAACACACAGCCAGGTGTGGCACAAATACCGTAAGTTCAACACCACTGTCTAGGGATTGAACTCAGGACCTTCTACCCTCTAGGAAAGTGCTCTACCACCATGCCACATCCTGTGCCCAGCAGAGTGTACCATTTTTTAAAAGCTATACTTGTATGGGAGGAATGGCTCTGCAGAAAGAGCCAGGGTGGGGGCTGGGGATCTAGCTCAGCGGCAAAGCGCCTGCCTGGCAAGCGCAAGGTCGTGAGTTCGGTTTCCGGTACCGGAGAAAAACCAAAAAAAAAAAAAAAAAAGAAAGAAAGAGCCAGGGTGTTAAGTGCAGGGCAGGCATTCTCAGAGTGAGAGGAAGGGGACTCCCAGACAGAGGGGGAGGAGCTTCCCCAGCCCACAGCAGCCGGATAACCCCTCTGAGATCAGGCCAGTGAACCCCCAGAGCCGGATAGCTGATGTCGGGGATCGAGTTTCTCTTTTTTCTACTTTTAGTTTCTGAGTGGAGTTAGTCATAGTCAGCAATACTGTGTTCTTAGTACCTAGGGGAAAAAAGAGATGAAGGGCCTGTACTTTACTCTGAAATGAAGCAAATCCACAGTACTGGCAGGACAGCCTGGTATCAGTAAGTCTCAGGTTCACTTCTGTCAGAAAAGTGGAAACAGAAAGATAAGAATTGTTTTCTCTCCCACTGAACAAATTTCAACACAAATAGTCCAGGCTTAGTATGGGGCTCTGTGACCACAGGAACCTTTTAGCCTGTTGCTCCGTTATCTTCAACACATGACATCCACTCATGCCAAAGGGATGGCCCAGCGCATTCACACTCCACCCACAGGAAGGGGGAAGGAAGGAAGACGGTGGTTCTCCACTCACTGTGAAACCTCCTTAAGCCCATGTGACACCTTTTAGAGCTGATTGACCAGAACAAGCTCCCACGAGCACACCCAGCTACAAGAGCCGGAAAATGTAATTCTTATTTCACAGGCCCCTGAGTAGCTGAAAATCATCTCCCCCCCGCCAGCCAGAATACTTCAGTTTCAGTTAGTTGCCCAGGTAACAGTCCCTATTCCTTCTGTTTCTTAGAAAGGGCTGGTCACTATGATGCATATTGTAAGAACCAATCAAAGACAGCCAAGTACTCTGTATACTGGCGCCTCTCCAAATACAGAGAGGTCAAGGTTTCTGCAAATGAATTTGGGGAATATATAATCCAGTCCACAGCATTAGGTATCTACGAGATGTGATGGAAGTAAACAATGAATGTGTACATAAAACTTTTTACTACAGTAATATATATGTTGCAGTTAATCCCCGTTATGTCTAGATGTCCACCCTACAGCCTCATGTGGTCATAGGTGGGGCTTTCGCAGAGGTGGCTGAATCTAGGGTGTGTGATTGATTCACAGTGTGATGCTAGGATCAAGGGCACTAGGATTAAGGGTGTGAGTGATACCCACCCTAAAGGTGGGTATATAAAATATAAGGGACAGAAAGAGGCTTGCTGTTTGTTACTTGTAGTTTGTTGCTCACTGCTTTCTGCCTGCCATGAACTCTTTCTCCTCTGTGATCCCCTCCGCCCTGCCACTCTGCCTTGGAGCCAGCCAACTATGGACTGAAACCTCTATGAACTGTGAGCCAAACCTTCCCTCCCTTAACTTGTAGGTATTGGTAATTTTGTCTGAGCAACAAGAAAAGTAAGTAAGATAATCCCCCTCAGATACTTCTCCTCACATTGAATATACTCATCCTATTATTCTTGCTACTTTCTGAGGTAGCTCTGGAAGACCTCTTTTGTGAGTGTCTTTACAAGGTGTGATAAAAAACATATGATGAATATCATCCAATGGAAAGGCAGTTGGAAAGACATTACAGTGTGTCTTCATCTACTGTATCCACCGGATCTGATACTGTGTGGCTTCTGGGGTTTCCCTAAAGTCAAAACAATCATAAAAGCTAAAAACTTTAATTGCCTTGTTTTTCAATCACACTTCATTACATGTTCTAGAAACCTGCAGCAGCAGGTCACCTCTTGCCTCAGATTCCTTCGGGGTCCAGTATTTCCTGATGCCGGTACCACTGTTGCTGTCTTTGCCACCACCATTGTTATTCATATCATCAGCCAGGTGCAGGCTGCCCCAGGAAGCCCCTTGGTCACATTCCTCAGCCTGCAGCTCTAGAATGCCTAGCATGACCAAGGAAGAAGAGTCTTGCACACTTTTACAACTCCCAAGAAGAGGCAGGCCTGTTAGACCTAAAATCTTGCTCTGTCCTGGCCTGTCCTCAGCTAACCAAAATCTTTCGCTCAGCTGCCTTCCCTTTGGGTCACTAGCAGAATTGCTGAGGGCCACAAAAAGCCCAGCAAGTGCAAATACTGTTCCTTCATGAACGGCCATGATTTATTTTGTGCTCATATTGCATCTATGGCTTATAGGACATTGTTAGTAAATTAATGTGATGCACACTTATGATTAGGAGTTAATGTTTTAAATAAGGTAATGACTACCAAAAGGCACATTGCCAAATGTCATGCATTTACTAATACCAATGTATAGGTACACATCAGTGTATATGGGGTCTGTTTGCCATCACTACAACAAAATACCTGGGACTAGATACTTTACAGAGAAAGGATGTGTGTTTCGCTCACCACTCCAGAGTCCACAAGTGTGACCTCAGCTTGTGTCTGACTATGGCGTGGGCTTCATGATAAGTGACATGGCATTGGCAGGAGTGTGGTGACCAGCGAGCCCAGAATCAAGCTTGCTCATTCAGAATTCCTTTTCTTGGAAACTAATTAGGGCCTCATAAGAACTACACTAACCCTTCTGGGGACGGCCCCTAAGGCCCTAATCACCTCCCACTCGGCCCACTTCTTAAGGCCCTCCAAGCCAAGTGAGGGCCACCCGTCCAATACAGGACCTTTGGGGACAAACTCAAACCAGATCCAAGCCACCACAGTCAGTTCTGTTTTCAGGACAAGGAATGTTTGCAATTTACAACTCCAGGGGCTCTTTTATCTCTAAAGGGGACTTGTGCCTAGCAGCATCACACAAAACAATGCTCCCAACAGTCACTACTATAAATCTTCCTTTCTCCTGTGACAGCTACTTTTTTTGTGATGAAAGGAGCACACACAACAACTAGACAATGCATGAAGCTCACAACCAGGGAGACCAGCCACAGCCCAACAGCGTCTCCCTTGGGGACACACAGAGAAGACTCCGGGCCCTTTCTGGGCCGCTGTCGCAGCTCCCGAGCTCAAGGGTCCCAGGACCAGTGGGGAGCCGCGCTGGTACCTGCACCTCCGGCTGGTGGATAGCGGTTGCCATGGAGACGGGGGGGGGCTCCGCCTCTCAGGCTCCGGAACCAGAACCGGCGGATGGGGCACGGGCCGAGCCTGCGTGTCCCCGTCCCGGCGCGACCGCGGCTCTGCGTAGATTCCCTGCAGGCTGCGGCGGATCCCGTGGGACCCACGCGTGGGCCAAGGCGCCGGCTCGGAGTGAGAGCGCCCCGGGCCCCGGGCGGAGGGCTCCGGGTTCCCGGAGAGCCTGGCGGTGAGCAGTTCAGAGCTGACCAGCAGTGGAGGAGCGAGCGAGCGAGCGAAGGGCGCGGAGCCCCGCGTGGACGCCGTGGGGCGGGCGGTGGTGAGGACACAGACTGCTGAGGACAGGCCCGAAGCGTCCCCAGGACCTCGCCTACAGGGATTGCTTTCAGAGAGAGAAACTGGCTTATACATCTTGTTATAAATGTATCGTCTTTTGATATCGTTTAAATATAACAATTTTTGTTTTGGTGCTGGGGATTGAAGCAAGGATTTGCGCATGCTAAGCACATACTGTACCACTGAGCTACACCCCAGCGCCCAAATAATTTGTAAGACACTTGTGCTTGGCAAAAGGGTCACTGCAAGTTCTAGGCCAGCCTGGACTACACAGTCAGGTCCTATCTAAAAAAAAAAAATTAAAATTTTAAAATTAAAGAAAATAAAATTCAAGTAGGGATGTGAATGATGTCAAAGAGCCAAAAAAAAAAAAAAAACTGGAAAAAAAGTTGGAGGGCCGACACTACTTGATTTGAAGAGTTCTTACTAATCTATGCTATTCAAAACCCATGAGACAGTCACATGAGAAACCTGGATTTCCACCTTATTTTTCCTTTCTTTTTCCTTTGTTTTGGTTTCTGGCTTCAGCGGTAACCACTATAGCTTATGCAGATCACGAACTACAGGATTTTATTAATAAGTGAGAACACAACATTGAAATAATTAATTCACTCTGAATAATAATCAAGGAAACTGTAAAAATCTGCTGAGACAAAATACCCAACCCCCAAAGTTAAAGGGGAAAGGTTTTTTTCAGCTCAGTTTGTAGAGGTTTCAGTCCATAGTCGGCTGGCTCCAGTGCAGGGTGGCAGAGGAGAAACAGTTCATGGTGGGTAGAAGGTAGCAAAACAAGCAAGAGACTTTAATAGCATCTTTCTGCCCATTTATCTATTTTTTTGTACCAGGAATCGAACTCAGGACCTTGCACTTGCCTGGCAGGCACTTGTGCCATTGAGCTATATTCCCAGCCCTCTGCCCATTTCTCTTATCCTTTTATCTTATCGAAGTGCCAGTCCTACATAGGGTGGGTAGCACTCACACCCTTAATTCTAGTGCCTTTGAGCCTAGCATTGCACCATGAATCCCCGTTTCACACACTCCAGATCCAGCCACTTGTGAAAAAGCCCTACATATGACTGCATGCGGCTTTGGGGGAGGGGCATCTAGATACAGCAATAATAATGGTTAAAATGAAACTCGTGATACGTAAAGAACCCAGTGAAACCAGCCTCGAGCTCTTGGTTCCCTAGGTGCTTCCTGGACGTGTACTTACCTATTTCTGACTACGCCAGACTTTCAGGTGTTCCTCATCGTGGGAAATGAACACAAGTGAGAAGGGGGAAAGCTACACCATCCCCGGGAAGCAGCCGAAGGGAAAGAATCAGGGAGATGGAGGTCTTCATGCAGTTGTCGTCTCCTGGCGTCCCTAAGTGGTGACAACCTCTCAGAGTCCCAGTCCCTGCATTTAATTAGGGTTCGGTTTTATAATCCGAACTTGCAGTGTTCAGAAATGTTCAGGAGGAACACAGGTTATTGACTTAATGAGTGTTTGAGTTTTTATCAGCATATGGTGTAAAAGCAATATGCATTCAGTAGAAACTTTATTTCAGATTTTGAGTTTTGATAATTTTTCAGGCTGGTGATAAATGCTATGATGTTCTCAGAGCTTTGGTCAGCAACACAAGGAAGAGGGGGAGGGCAAGACCACTTCTGTGTGCCATGTTATTGAATGTGATTTCTGGCCATTTTTTTAGTTTTGTTTTTGTTTTTTTTGGTGGGAGGATTGAGACAGGATCCTGCTATGTAGTTCAGGCTGGCCTCATACCCATGGCCATCCTCCTGCCTCAGCCTCCTGAGGCCTGGGATTACAGGTGTGCTCTACCACAAAAGGCTCAGCTAATTTTTAAAAGGCACTTTAAACTTATAATTTTTTTTACTTGTGATATGTTCACTTTATACAATTCTCAGGACAAAACCCCATTGCAAGTGAAGGAGCTTCTGTACCTAATTTAGTATATTGGTGCCTTATGGCACAAGTAAGAAAGTGGCTTTTTCCTAATCCATAGTGATATAGGGATGATATATGAATGTCAAATAATCCAAATAATGTAGGGGAAATGTTGTACCTCCCAACATGCTAGCCTGCTAGGTATCTGATACTCCGAGTTCAAGCTCTCTAAAATGAAAGAACGACTTCTTTTTTTAAATTTTTTTTAAAGAACTTCTAGGAACAATGGAAGTTAAGAGCACAAAATATTTATTGGAAGGAAAGAAAGCTTCTGTCTAAAATAGAAAGAAAGAATCTAGAGTGGGTGGCTGGGCCCGCACTGTTCAAGGGAGTTTTACAGAGCAAAATCATAAGGTGGGATAGGTGGGGCAAAACTATAGTCAATCAATACGATTACAAGTATAGTCGCTTGAGTAACATTGATCCAATGTGGAGTCCCAAGGCGGGTGTGAGGTGGGACAGAACCATGGTCAAGCAATAAGTTTACAAAAAGTATAATCTCTAGGGTAATATTGATTAAATGGGGATCAAATGGGGAAGTAGACTTCCTGAAAGGGAGGTTTTGGTCCCCCGCTCAGGTGATCCGATTCATACTATTTACAATATCAGTTACTGCTGTTCATCCCTAGGGAAAGTATGTAGGTATAGTCATTCCATCTTTTTTTTGAGGTCTGGCCTTTAACAAGCGCCTCCACCCAGAGTGGTAACGGTTCTGCACTGACTCCGAGGGCCCAGCCCTGTCTGACGGCCTGTGATATTTCTAACTTAGCTGCCAATCACAATAAGAGACAGGAATCACGTCGATGTAAGGGGAAGAAACTCCCAACCTGCTAGATGTTCAAAACACCAAGTTGGTGTTCTCTAAAAGTCAGGCATGAATTCTAGGAATAAAGGAGGTTAACAGCTGGCAGAATTTATTGAGAGAAAGAAAGCTTCTATCCAAGAAGGACAGAAGGGGACCCGGAAAGTGGGTTGCCCACCAACCCTGCTTCTCAGGGGTGTTTTATTGAGTAAAGCCATGAGGTGAGGCAGGCCTGAAGTGGGAGAACCAATCATAAGATTACAAGTATAGACCCTTAAGTGATACCCAATGGGAAATCACAAGGTGGGAGTGAGGTGGGACAAGACTATGGCGAACCAATAAGATTACAAGTATAGTTGCTAGGGTAATATCGATTAAATTGGGATCAAATTGGGAAACAAGTCGCATAGCAAGCACACATGGGATGGACAAGGACTTTCCTGGAAAGGGTGGATTAAGGAGGTTTGTTCCTCTACCCCAAGCTGATTGATGCCTACATAGAATACCAATCACTGCTGTTCATCCCCAGGGGAAGTATGTGGTTGAGTAGTTCTTTCTCTTAAAGCCTGACCTTCAGTGAATACGCCGCCAGCCACAGTTGTCTTCTGCCTTGACCTCTCCAGGGCCCAGCCCTGTCATACTGCCTACAATATTTCTACTTAACTTAGCTGTCTATAATAATGTTAACCAAGGGTTTGGAAATGCTCATTTCAAGACTTGTCCTTAAGGAGGTCTAAATTATTATTGAAGGGTAGGCAGTGGTGGTACATCCCTGTAATCCCAGAACTCAGGAGGCTGAGACAGGAGGATCAACATGAGTTTAAAATCAGCTTGGACTACATACCAAAACCCTGTCTCAAAAAAAATTCTTTTTGAAGTTCTTGCTTTTTTAGTTTTCTCATTGGAGAATGGCCTGAAAAGGACGGTCCTGGTTCTGGGACTCTTAACTAAACAGACAAACCGTTCTCGGCAACCCCTCTAGGCTTTGCTTTTCTACGTGTCCTGGATTTTGGCAGAGGAGAAAAGTCTTAAAAATTTTATTATTTTTAAAAATTATCATAAATCATGACTTGTTAACCCCTATCTCCGAAAGGTTGCTTAAAAATGCATATATAGCGACTGGGGTGACAGCTCAGGGCTGGAGTGTCTGCCTGGCCTGCATAAGACCCTGGGTTCAATCTCCAGCCCTGAAAAACCCCTGCATATGATTTCGGGAGAGGATCGTAAGAACACACCAGGGGCTAAAACCCTTAATGACTCGCCTGGGGCGCTGACCCGGGCTTCCCGGTGAGATCCCTGGCGTAGGGTGAAGTAGCACACGGCGCGCCCCTCCACCCTCTGGTCCCCGACTCTCCACGGGCTGAGCTGGTCCACCGTGTATTTTTCCCATCAATAATTCAGGCTTCTCTTTGACTGTTTTTCAGACTCCAAACTGCGGCCTTGATTTATTCTTTCTTTTCTGAAAGTTGGTACCTAGCCAGCTGGGAAGCTTCCCGGGCTTGTTAGCATAGCAACGGGCTCTCGCTACCCAGGAGCTCTGAGCGTAGCGCCCTACTGAAGGAGCGGCTGCTCCCGGGGCTCCCAGGAACCCGGCATCTGGAATGCGCGTGGGAATGGGAAGATCCTCGCTCCACAGCTCACTGCGCACCTCCACTGCTGTCCTCTACGTGCGTGAGTCTTCCCCGAGCTCAGTGTGAAGGAAAATCTCCAGAGGGTCTGTCCAACACTCAGATGGGGTGGAAACCTCCCCCCCACACACACACTCTGTACCGAACCAGTTCCCTAGGCTCGCAACCACCCCACGGCTCAGGGCCTTCACGTCGGGCTGGGGAAGGGGAGCAGCTTAGGTACTGGGCCAGAGTGTGCTCTGGGGGGTGCACAGAGGAGGGTGACCCTCCCAGACAGGAGGGCAGGGAGGCGCCGCAGTTCTGCGGCTTTGCAAGCGCAGCTTTGGCTCACAGGGCAACCAGCTGGGCGGCACCCCGAGGCCTGGGAGGCTGATGCAGGCAGGTTCTCCCGAGGGATCTGCGCTTGCAGACAGACCACTCTGCCCCACCGGATCCTCCGCCCAGCCCAGGGGTCCTCTCATAGAAGCTCTTTGCTTCCTGCCTTTCCCCCTTCTTCATACTGCCGTGTACTGAGCACAGACTGTGTAGATCAGCGACTTTTAAAACTTATTTGTGTAGTCTCACGGGTCGGTGGGTTCTTCCTCAGTATAAAATTTTAAGTGCATAAGTATAAAAGGAAACTAATCATACTGAAATATATGTTGTCCATGTATTTAAAATCAATACAGTAGTGCCTCAGTCCGCAAACAATTCTTTCCATGATTCTGGTAGCAAACCTAGTTGGCTGAGAACTGAGTCAAATTCAATGTCTAGGTTCAAAGTTGACTTCATGGGGAAATTTGTATGTGATATAGTGATGTATGTCTTCATTAATGCATCAGTAAGGTCAGATACCTTGATTTCGACTTGCTGATGTGCATCAGTGTTACTTAAGACATTTGCTACAAAGATAATGTGCTACAGAAATATCAGTTCCTGTTGAGTACAGTCATGTATACTGGAGTTCCCCATCATCCAAGATTTCAGTCCCTGTCAACAGCAATACAAAAACATTATACAGAAGGCTCTAGAAAAAGTGCTTACTAAGTTTTCGATCACATGCCTTTCTGTGCAGCCCGGCAGAGCACCTGGCCATCCTGCTCCTGTGCATGGAACATACCATCCCCTTTCTGGGGACCATGTTGTCACACAGCTCCCACCTGTGTCACTGGTTCATCATCTTGGTAATCTGACGACCGTGCTAGTGTCACAGTGTGCTGTCCATGTAACACTCGCTTTCCTTGACGATGCCTCCAAAGCCTGAGAGCAATGATCTGGGAATTTACATCCACTTAGGAGAGCTGAAAATGCTGCCTCTAAGGGAAAAGGTCAAAGCTCTCTACGAATAAGGAAAGAAAAATCATGTGCTGAGTTTGCTGTGACCTACAGTATAAATCATACATTTATAAATTAAACTTTACTATATCTGTATATGTATGTATAGGAAAAGATACGTGTGTGTGTGTGTGTATATATATATATATGTATATATATATATAGATAGATAGATAGATATATGGTTTGGTGCTCTCCATGATTTCATGTATTTACTGGGGGTCTTAGTACCCAGAGGATAAAGAGGGAGTACTATCTATGCTGTGGTACTACCAGGTCTGTCACTTACATGAAAATAAAGAGAAATAAGTACTAAGTCTCAATTGGAGATTGTGTCTGGAACTTCGAAGGGTCTGAGATTTTGGCCTTATGAATTAGCCTGAGATGGTTACATGGATGCTGGGAGAAGATAGGAGACCCTGGGCCAGACATAAAATAAAGGAGTTGACTCCTCATCTAACAGCAGCAGTTGGTACCAGCATTTGCACCAGTTCTTGGGTCCCCGTGGGGTGATGGAAGATGAAATCAAGGTATCTGACCTTACTGATGCATTAATGAAGACATGCATCACTATATCACATACAAATTTCCCCATGAAGTCAACTTTGAACCTAGACATTGAATTTGACCCTTGCTCAAGCGGGGAGCAATACATTATGTTAATGTGTGACAGGCATATTCCTTCTAAAAGAACCACTATTTTTAAGGTTCTTTGTTTTAATAATGAGTTTTACACAAGCAGACTCTCTCTGAGGTCATCAACACACGTCAAGCACATTCACTGAGAAATATCCCAGGCTGCCTCTTCAACCCTCCCTGCCCCCCTGGGAACCCAAGAAGTGAGATCCATTCTGTCAAAGGCAGTAGCAGAATCCTCTGCCAGCCGAATCCCTGCCAGCTACCCCAGGCACTGCAGAGGGCTGTGGGTCACAGCAGGCGGTCCCCCCAACCCCACGGTGACCACCCGCTGCCCTTAGCCCCTCTGGCTGGTGTCTGGGCCCCAAAGGCACGAGCAGAGTCTGGGGGCTGGGAGACAGCAGAAGGAAGCTCAGAACAGAGACAAAAAAGTGCCTCCTCTGCAGCTTTGCCTAGGAAGATGGAGAAGTCAGGAGCGTAAATCATTTAGATTTTGGATACGTGCTGTCTCTATTGCCTGTCATGACTGCTTGGGACCCATAATGTGGCTTTTAGTATTTTTCTTTACCTTGACTCCTGCTTTTCCACTTTTCAGTCACATTGTGTGGCTTCTTCTAGAAGCACAGAGTGATAAACACGGATGCTGCTGCCTCGAGATGCCTTTGGCAAAAAGGAGCAGCTGTGTTTCCTCCACACATCACCCTCTGTCCCCAACTCTCCCCTCCCTGGGCCCTGCCCGATGCTGGCCCTGACCACAATCTTGCTGGTGCTGCAATCAGGGTGTTGGTGAGGTTTGGCTGGGTACTTCCTTCTCTTGAGGTCTCAGGGTTTCAGTGAGCCCACTTACCGTCATGGTAAGAAGCAGTTTTTGTTGTGCAAGACACAAAACTAAAGGTCAGTAGCAGATCTCCCCCATCCTCCAGGAGACACGTAAGAAGCAAGCCTGCTTACACTTCCAAAGGTTCCCTGGCCACACCGTACTCGCATGAGGGCCACTGCCGTGGATCGCACACAGGCAAGTAACCCTCTCCTTCAAGAATGCCTTCTCTCCAATGGCAGACTGCCAGGGAGGAGCCACTTCCCACCCACACAGATGTGACTGCACCCTGCCGCTCTTAGCGGACACTGCCGGTCTCCACTCAGGCTGTGTGGTAATGTCTTCCTGAATGCGCAAATTTGTTGACTGGTAAGATGGCAAGTCACTGGGGACACACACACCATTGGGCAGCAGAGATGCAAGGGCTCCACTCCACAGCACATGAGCACGTATTTATGCGACAAAAGAATATTCATGAAAACAAAGGACAGAAACCACCAGAATACATTGCTATTGACATTTCAAACTGTGTTGTTTAGAAATAGCCTTCTTGCTCAAGAATTACAAAAAGCAAGCTAGTATAGTAATCATGGAGCCAGGCATCTTTCTTTCCTATCTAAAGTTCTATATTACAGCAACTTTTCTTTTAATAAAGTTAATTTTCCTCAGCAAATAAAAACTGAATGTTTATTGTGCACATGTGTATGGTTTACAGACACATATTCCTGTATATATACATAGGAATGGCTCAGTCAAGCTAATTAACTTACCCATTGCCTCACATAGTTTAGGCAGTTTAAATTCATGTTTTCAAGTTTTGTGTCAGGCCTGACCAGAAAGTCCTGAAAGAAACCGAGGCTGTTCACTACGAACACTAGACCCCCACTACTGACAACAGACAGTGCCAAGCAAACAAGGATCAAAGGCCATAAAGAAATTTAGGACCGGACCTGAAGTCTTCCCGACACCAGCTCTACCTACACACCTGCACGGACTGTCTATGCAACTTTGACTTCAAACACTCCATCCGGACTCTGAAACTGTGACCCCCAACCCTAAACATTCTACATACTTAGCCTCCCCTCCACACAGCTGCTGATATCACTCCAATGTCAGCCTGCCTGTACACAGGTGGAATAAAATCCAGTCTTTCCCACAGCCTCAGTCTCTGGGAGCTTCCTCACACCATCACTAACTAAGAGTTTGTTTTGTTTTGTTTTGTTTTGTTTTGTTTTTGGTTTTTCTCCGGTACCAGGAACCGAACTCATGACCTTGTGCTTGCCAGGCAGGTGCTTTTGCCGCTGAGCTAAATCCCCAGCCCACGAGTTTGCTTTTTATTTTTGTGTATGTGGTGCTGGGAGTAGAACCCAGGGCTTCACACATGCTAGGCAAGTGCTCTACCACTGAGCTGCACCCCAGCCCTCAAATACTCTTAATACTGCTGCAAAGTTAGGCTCTGCATCAACACATGCAATAAGCTTTGAATTTCTCATTCTGTAGTTGTCTCTAGGCAAAAGAACTAACCTGCTACAGAAGTCCTTAGAAGGGGCTGAGAGAACGCACTGCAAGTGTCAGTAAAGTAGAAGTACTGCCTTTCCTGGAGCAACTTCATCTTGGTGTAGAAGCACACAGACCATGCGTATTAGATGAGGGTGCTCTGTTACACACACCACACCTCACCTCTTCAGGCAGCTCCCTTGGCTGGGCACACACTGCAGCTGGCTCTTCCTTCTCGCCTGCTCGAGGATACCGATAGTCATTGCAGGCTGCACCACAGCCCACCCGCTCCTCCTCCATCCTCACAGTGGGTGTGGGCCGCTCCCTGACACGGACCACGCAGAGAGATGGTGCTGGCCACTCAAAGATGGAAGCTGTAAAGGTGCTGTAGGTCTCACAGGACACAAAGGCTCCTTTTCACTGCCTTTTCTCAGCAGTAGGAAGTGTTTAAAAACTAACATGCCCTTCTCAGCTTCAGTCACATAAGTGTCGTGGCACCATAGGTTTAATCACCCATTTTACACCCAGTCAGCAGCAGACGATATTGTTATTAAAGTCCACAAACTCCTACTTTCCTTTACACCTGCCATAGCAACTTGCCCTTGTTGTTTATCTGCTAGCAAATCATACTATGCAGGTTTCAGAAGGACTCCATTAGGATTCTTTTAGCTGTTTGAGACAAATCCAGTTCAAATCAGCTCAAGTAAAAAGGAAAATAACTGGCTGATATAACAGAAATTCAGGATGACTCACTTCAGAAGTGGCTGGATCCAGGCAATCAAAAGACATCAGTACAGGTGTTTGGCTCTCTCTTCTCAATCTTAGACCCGGTCTTCACACCATGTCCTGAAGTAGCTCTATGCTTAGATTCTCCCAGTATGAGCTGCCTCAGTGGAAAAAACGACTTCTTTTTGGGGGTGGTTTCAGTGATTGTCCTATAATGCAGTTTCACTGGCTTAACTGGGTCATAAGCTCAACTCTGCACCCACCTTTGTATGAGATTGTTATTAAAGTCCACAAACTCTGTAGTCTCTAGAGTCTCTAGAGTTGGACACTTGATAGTATCCTGTACCTACTCTCACAAGCAAACCTAGATGACTTGAGAGAAAGGTTTTCCTCCTAGAGTGTGTGAGGGACTGAGTTCTCTCCAAAGGTGCAGGAGAGAATGCATTCCATTTGGTTATAGTTCCAGGTGCTCCTGACTTGTGTCTCTATCATTCCAATCCCAGCTTCCAAGGTCAAGGTCACACTGCTCCCTCCCCATCTTCTGCCTTTCTCTTACAAGGACACTTACAATTCCATTTAGGATCTGCTGCTCAATCTAGGATTAGCTCCTCCTCTCAAGATGCTTAATGTATCAATATCTTTGGTCCCATTGCATAAAATTTATAGGTTGTGAGAATTAGACGTGTGGATATATTTGGGGGAGAGGGACCAGTCAGCTCTCTACGTTTCAGATGCAAAAGTCGGTGAGGAATAATTCCCTCAAATGAAGCTGGAAGCTGAAGATAAGAAAATAGATGCTGGACAACAAATATAATAAGATATTTATGACAGGAACTTTCTATGCTGTCCAATTCCATTTATTACATGTGTTTACTATCTGGAGAGGGCCTACTTTGTATGGTGTACTGTGCTGCCCACATAGGCTTATGTTCCAGTCTGAAATATTTACCCAGCCCTTAGTGTGTGCATGTTGGAGAGAATCCAAAGCTTGCTAAAGGGAAGTCTACAGACTCGCCATGGTGAGTTCAGTGAGAAGTCATTCTGACCAACTATGAACTAAGCCGTGAGACAGGGAGGGAAAAGGGAACTTCCAGGTGGACAGTGCAAACTGGGCTGTGGGGAGACACGGGCTAACAGCCCATTGTGGCTAAGGAAATCTGGGCAGGCAGCCTAGAACACTAAGATTGTATCTTTGCAGAGAAAAACCATTAAGTTTTCATAGAGTGGTGGCCAGGTTGGGATTTGGGGTAGATTACAGTGTGGAGAATGGCTTGGCAAACCTGAGGTAAAGGCTCAGATATAATGCCATCTCACCCTCCCAAAATGGCTCCTGCATGTGGATGTTTTGCTGTGTGCTTTCCCCCTGTAGGCCTGCCTGCCACCATGCTGGAAGGCTCCTCCTTCAGATCTCTGCCTTTACAGAAACGTACAACTCTAGATCCACATCTGTTCTGCAGCACAGGTGGACTCCCACTGCCTGGGTTCTGCAGTGCACAGCAGCCAGGCACCAGAAGCTTCTCCTGCATGTCAGAAAGCAGGGTTCTAGAAAGTTCCACAGGGTGGAGTTCCAGGAAGCTCCACAGGACAGAGTTCCAGAAAGTTCTGCTGTCACTAAAGGGACTTCTCTGTTATTGAGGGGCACCATGGCGATGCCCTACACAACAAGGTCTCCATCTCATTTCCGGGAGCAGGTGGGCAGGCAGGGTACTCTTCCTTGGGGACTTCCTCTCAGCCATGAGGGTTAGTGGTTCTTCTGCAGATGAACCCAAGATCTTCACAATGAGGTACAGCCCAACATTTTTTTTTTTTTTTTAAATTTTCAAGGCAGAGTCTTGATAAGCTATTAAGTTGCCTTGGCTAGGCTCAAATTTGTGACCTTCCTGCCTCAGTCTTCCAGGGTACTGGATTATACATGTGTGCCACCGGGTCTGCTTTCCTTAGAGTCCTGTTCTCATTAGTCAAACCCTCATCTCTTCAATCCCCAGTTACAGCTAATAGCTCAGAGCTTAGGCTTTCCCTGCTGAAGTCACTGTGTGTTTTCTCTCATTCTTGACTGAACCCAGACTGGAACACCGACCCTTAGACCTAAGCTATGCATCTGGGCAGCTACCAGCATAAATGCAGCTTGTGCAATTAAGGAACTGAATTTTTGAATTTTTATTTAATTAAGAAATCTTTTAATTATAAAGGTAATATTTACCATCTTAACTTTAAGGTTATAGTTCAGTACTATTAATAATATTCACATGCTTGTACACCAGGTCTTCAGAACTTTTACATCTTGCAACATGGAAATGCTACACCATTAAACCACTTCATTCCCCCTTTCTGAGTCCCTAAAATGCCACCATTAATTTTATTTAATTTTAATTAGAATTGGAGCGATATATTCTTCTTCTTTTTTTTTTTTTTGTACCAGGAATCAAACTCAGGACCTTGTGCTTGTCAGGCAGGCGCTGTGCCACTGAGCTACACCCTTAGCCCTGAGCAATATAGTCTTATATCAGTACTTCGTTGCATGTAAAATGTCTCATTGATATTTTATTTTTATTATACGTTGAAGTGATATTTTGGATACAGTGGGCTACATAAAACAAATCATTAAAATTTATCTTCTTCACAGACCAGTGCAGACAGGATGATAGGATTCTGTGTGCCGTCTGCAAACAGCAGGCCCGCTCGCTCTGATTTCCCTTTCCTCCTACTTAAAGCTGGCTCTTTTGGAAGGCAGTGCTGATTATACAGAAAGGCACACAGACCTCGCTGCATATGGCTGGTGCTTCAGCTCCCACAGTTCCTACATATAGGAAGAGACAGCCACAGTCTGACCATGGAGACCAGGCCCAACTACCAATTAAGAAGTTTGCATTCTTTCCTTCCACCTCTAAACTTTGGAGGCAAAAGCTGCTGACAGAAGACATGGTGCCCCTTCCTGGGCCCCCACTGTGCTTTGCTCCTGTCTGATCTCTGGAAGAAGGACAGACCCCTGCCAAGCAGCAGCTGGGACCCCCGGGTCCAGTACTAGATGCTTCAGACCAGAGCTGCCACCCCCACTCAGGTCACACAGAGAGACGTTGGTGTGGAAGGGTGTTTCTCCCTCTGGCAGAAAGGAGGGCTAGGGGCAGCCATGGAGGACCACTAGCAGGGATCTCCTTGAAAGCAGAGCATTTGTCTCCATTTGGGCCCAATTTCCATGTATGTACGGAGCTGGCTAGAATCTTTCTTCATTCCTTCAATTGGCTTTAGGCCATGCAAGTGGGTCTAGCCAGGTGCTGATGTGTGGTCTTTGAAGCACCCGCCTATAGCTCCCAACTAATATATGTGAGTGAGCTGTGAGCTGGTACTGAGCCTCGAGAAAAGAGAAGAGGCCATGAAGTCTCAGGGCATGAAAACTACACATCAAAGCTGAAGCACAGGCTCCAAAACACAGGCTACTTCCTCAAACGGTTATGCAGATACTCTTTCTGCATACCTCTCTCTCTCTCTGTGTATTGCAGGGGTGCTATCATGCCTTCTACTTAGCCCAGCTCACAGCATTCACATGCTTCCTGCCATGCTCACAGTCACTCATCCCAGAGCCACTCCCTTCCTCATGGATTAACAAAACCGAATTTCAGCCCTGGGTGGAGGTCTTTGTTCTGGTTAGTCATTGTTCTAACTGGACCTAGGACCCCCTTGGCTCCCCACATCCGCAGGTATGTGTCCGTGTCTTTAGTCTCACTGTGGATTCCACTGGAAGTGGTAGATTGGAATTACCTATTGGAGTTCTAGTAACTTTCCCCTGTGATTACAAACGTGGACTCCACTGAATGGCAACGAGGTCCAGAAGGGCTTCCCGTAGCGTCCAGACTCACCACCTCCCTGAAGGGAGTCAGAGTCCTCGAACAGGAATGCGGGCTGGCCGAACTGACTAGCACTGGAAACTCAAAGCAAAGAGGAAGTGTCAAAGACTTAGTTCTTCCCTGAGAACATACTTCATTCATGTTAATGCATTATGCACTGTAACCAAAAAACATTCACTCATTTCTTTTCAGTTTTTTAATGCAGTTACTGGGAAACTTCCAAGTACAGATGTATGTAGCTGAGATTCTGCTTCTAGAGGATGTCCTTCATCTACTTTCTATACAGTCTTTACTGATTACCCTTCACTGACTTCTCCTGTTTTAAACTTCCATGGCTCTCTGAGTCATATTTGTGAAGGACATTAGTGATTTGCCTGTCTGCACCCTATATCTTCATTTGTACAGGCATCCTGATCTCCTTTTGGGGGACTGTCCCATAGGCGAAGCCTCAGTGAGAATTAGTGGCTACTCTCCACTACAGAAGAGTTTCTCTGTTGGCCTGCGGTGATGGGCAGGCCAACCAGACTCGTTCCACTGGAAAACACAGTTCCTATTTTCAGGCAGTGTTGCAGGGACATGCGGTGGGCTAGAGGCCCAGCTCCTAAAGCTGAAGCACACTGTGACACACACACCACACTAATTACCTTTGCCTTGAGTTTAGCTCCCTACAATGTCCATGTTTTCTAAATTCACTGGAAATGAATCAACTTGATTTACCAATTCTTACCACCGATTTTGTGAGACCCTCACAACAGTGCAATCATTTCCCCTTTTCTTCAAGACTAATACGTCTGCTTCTGCTTGATACCACAGAAATCCTGATTAGAACTACACCTCTGTTGCTCTGCTCTTACATTTAGGGTGTCAAGTTCTAGGCTCGGAACTGAAGCAAAACTGAAGAGCCAGGATTTGGGATGCACCCGAACCAGCCCTACAGTCTAGGTACAGAGAAGGACACGGAGTGGAATGAATGCATAGCCACACTTTCCATCCCTGGGAAGAGGTCCATCTGAAGTGATGGGTCTGTGATAGGCAGAATGCTGCCTCCCTCCAAAGTCATGTATCTAGAAGCTACAAATGTCCCTTCTATGGTAAGAGACTTCACAAGCTGAAGACCCTAGGTGGGGAAGTTGTCTGGACTGCACGGGTAGAACCAGTGTCACTACCAGGACCCTACATGGCCACACTACTACAAGCCCAGGGACTGGAACAGCCTGCAAACAAGTCATCCCCAGAGCCTGGAAAGGAACACACCCCTGCAGACTTGCTTTCTGCCCAGTGAGAAGTCTAACCTACACAACTGTAAGTTAGTGAATGTGTTTTAACACATTCAGGTTATAACAATATGTTACAGCAGCAAACAAAAAACTAACACAAGGTCAACTCCTTGAAGGGGTAGGAAACTGCTTTGAAGACAGCCCTGCCAAGGTTGCAGCTTGTGGAGGGTGGGGAGTGGGAGGTGTCGTAAGTGTTCCCCAGAGTTTTCTGATTTTCTGTATGAGAATCGGGTCCCATAAACAAGTTAAAGATGCTGAAACTCACAGCCAAAACTGTGAGAACACACTTGGAAGCGATCTACACTCAGTAAAGACGCAGCTAATTCAGTCAGCTGCCTTAGCACCTAGATGTATGGATCTGCTCCATAATGTGTTTAAGTCACTGACTCAGTCACTGGCTAATGAGTTGCTGGTGAATGAGACACTGGTGAGGGACCCACTCAGGAGCAAAAGAAGCTAAAGCTGTCACCCACCAGGCTAAGAAGGCAGAAGGTGCCAGCGGGAGCTAAGAGCAGCGCTAAAGGTCCACCATCCCTGACTGCGATCACTCAGGTCGCAGATCCCACGCGAGTCATCTTCGGCTCGGCCCCTGCAGCCCCGGTTCCCAGTGGCGATCGCGCAGGCCGCGGCCCAGCAGCTGCGGGCCACCGGAACACGCACGGGGCCAGCGCATCGCGCGTGCTCAGCTCTTTTGTTCCCTTCCCTTTGCTCCTTTCGTCGTTTTTCTTTAGCTCTTAATTCAGCTGAGGCGTTCTGCTGCACGTAGACCCGTTTCCTCCAGTTAAGGAAACTTATGCGGGTCGCCCGAGGCGCAGTGTAGATTCCGGGTGTCCGCGCCCTGCGGAGGAGCGCTTCCCTGCGTCGGCCCCGGGAGGCGCGGCGGGGACGCCGGGGACGCTCTCCCTCGGATCTCGGCCGCCGGCGGCTCGCCCGGAAGCGTTCCGCGCAGACGAACCCACCGCCCCGCGCCTCTCCGCACCC
>NW_004955432.1:1439577-1492953 GCF_000276665.1 Chinchilla lanigera
CGGGGCGCGGGGTGCGCGGGTGGGGTGCAGCCCTGCGCCCCTCCTCGCGGTGGGGCCTGGCTCTGGCCTTCTGGGGGCGGCGCGACCTCCGCCGACCCGCTGCGCTGCCCGCCCGCGGTGACTCAGCTCTGCAGGTAGAGGCCGGACCAGCGTCTTCCTTAGACCGGAAACCCTCAGAGCAGGGCAGATTCCCTTGCTGCCCCCGCACTGGGGATTGAACTAGGACTTTTGCGCGGAGCTACATCCCCAGCCCTCGTTTCATTTTCTACTTGGGAGACAGGGTCTCCCAAAGTTGCCCAGGCGGGGTCGCTCCTGATCTTCCTGCCTCAGCCTCCCGCACAGCTGAGAGTACAGGCGTGCACCTTCACTCCAGGCGGAGAGGTTAGCGTGGAAAATGTGTTTGGCCTTCTGTGGAGAGGTTACCATATTTTTCACATTTTAAAATTAGACTTAGCATGAACAGGAAAGAAATGAGAGGAAAGGGGAGCCGGCGCCGAGGATGCTGTTGCTCTTGGATCCTGGGCTGCAGGAAAGGCCTGCATTTCCTCTTTGAATGGGCAGGAAAGAGGGAGGACCTGAGCTGCCAGTGTCCCTACCCCGGGAGACCCTCTGCCGCCGCGCGGGCGCAGAGTCGCCCCGGCACAGTCTGCCCCTGCCAAGCTGGGAAGGGTGGCCCTGTGGGGCCTCGGCTTGGGTTCTGTTGTATTTTTGTTATTATTTTTCTCTTTGAGAAAAGTTGCTTTATGGAAAGATTCAGTCGCTTTTTAATGCTCTAACATAAGAAATAACATCCATACTTTTCGTTAAAAACCGTAGTTTTTTCCCTAAGCACCTGCAATAAAGTAGAAGGAATGGCTTGCTCTCGGCTTACGAAAGTGTGAGTGGTATTTCTCTTGTCTTCCAAAATCATTCTTATAGACTATGTGCGTTTTCTAGATTTTTACGTCGCCGATGCTGTTGTGGGTTGAAGTGTAGGAAGTGTTTCTTAAACCCTAGAACCCGTCCTGGGCATCACTCTGAAATTTCTCACACTTTTAGAAAAAAAAAGAAATCACGCCTTCTCGGATTTTCAATTTTCACCTTATTTTCCTTTAAAGGCTTTAAGGGTTGATTGATAGGACTTCGAATTCTTAGTACCTGATAGAAAGTATGTGTGTAGCGACTTTGTGATCTGATCACAGTAATTTATATTGTAATTTTCCGTGACTCCCAAATGTTTTTGTTCATTTCTCTGTATGTTTGCGACTTACTTGTAAGTTACATGCCGTGTATATGTGCGTGCCGCGGTGGTTGTGCTGTATCTCAAGGCCCAGTGTATACTGAGGTCTGGATTCTTTGTTTTGTTTCTGTTCTCAGATCATTTTTTTCTTAGTTCGTGTGTGCAATGCATAATTTCCACTTCCGGTGGTTTCTACTCCTCGTACACCTACACATCTTCAGTCCTTCCCCCGCCTCCTTTCCCCCTCCACTTCCCCTTTGAGACAGTTCTGTATCCCTGCCTCCTTTTACCTTTTATTTTTTGCTCTTATTTATACTTTGGGATTCTCATATAAGAGAAACCATGTGAGTTAAGCTTGTGTGTCTGATTATTTCATTTATCATTATGGTCTCAAGGTGCATCCATTTTCCTGCATATATCTCAAGTTTATTCTTCTTTATGGCAGAGCAGTACTCCATTGTACGTAAATACTGCATTTTCTTTATCCATTCATCTGTTGACAGACGTATAAGCACTGCCAAGATTTAGCTATTATGAGTTGTGCTGCTATAAACGTAGCTTTGCATATGTCACTACAAGGGGGATAGATGGGTCAAATGGAATTTCTAGCTTCAGTATTTTGAGAAATTTCCACACTGATTTGCATAGTGATTCTACTAGTTTACATTCCCTCTAACAGTTTAGAAGTGTTTCTTTTTCCCTGCAGTCTCACCAGTATTTGTTATTATCTGATTTCCTGATGATGGCCATTCTTTTTGAGGTGAGATGGAATCTCAGTTTTTTTTTTATTTTTTTATTTTAAAGAGAATAGTTAAAAAAAGAACAATAGCAAAATACAAACAAAACAAAGGAAGGACATTAAAAATGATAGGGGGTTTCAAACAAAATAATAGGATCTCAGTGTTGTTTTAATTTGCATTTCTGTAATGGCCAGCAATGTTGAACATTTTTCACGTATTTATTGGCCATTTGTACCTCGTCCTCTGAGAAGTGCCCATTTCACTTTCCCATTTTTCAATTGAGTCTTTTAGTGGGGAGTCAAATTTTTTTGAGTTCTTTATATATTTTAGATATGAGTCCTCTGTCTGAGGAGTAGCTGGCAACACTTTTTCTCATTCTGTAGGGTTTTTTTTCTACTCTGTTGGTTGTTTCCTTTGCTGTGCAGAAGCCTTTTAAATAGATACCACTCCATTTGTTGCTTCTCAGCATTTTTTCTGTGAGTTCTGTTCAGAAAGTCCTTGCCTCTGCCTGTGATTTCAAGAGTTTTACCTATTTTATCTTTCAGCAGGTTACATGATTCTGTTTTGACATTTAGGTTTGATCTATCTTGATTTTAGTTTAGTACATGATGAGAGATATGGGCTCAGACTCCATCTTCTTCTGCGTGTGGATATGCAGTTTTCTAGCACCATTTACTGAAGAGGTTATCATTGCTGCAGTGTGTGTTTTTGGCTCCTTTATCAAAGATCAAATAGTTGAATGTTCCTGGGGTTGTTTCTGCATCCTCTGTTCTGTTCCACTGATCCTCCTGTCTGTTTTCTTACCAATACAGTGCTGTTTTTGTCACTGTAGCTTTGTAATATAACTTCAAATCCAGGATTCATTTTTAATGACACTGGAGGTAAAATACTTCTAATATTCTCTCTTTGAGTGTTTTGGGCCTATTTCTCATCAGATTGGACAATATGATCATAATTCCTACTTTGGGACATGGTTCCTACAAACTGAGTCATTATGAAGTATCTTCTTTGCCAGCCATGATTCCGTTTTGCCTTTTATTAGAATAGCTTGTGCTTTTTATGGAAATCTTGAACACTTTTATACTTCGGGATTCTCATATAAGAGAATCCCTCCTGAGGCTTAGCTTAGTTATAATCTGCATGTCTGCATCCAGTGTGCATGAGCTGGTGGTGCAAGCCAGGGTGTGGTGACTCTGTTCATCCCCGTCACCTCCTGCTCTGCAGAGGGATGCGGTGAGGATCAGTACATTAGCACTGTTCATATTGTATGGTGGATAATTCTAAATTCTTAGAAGGAACAGAGTTTCCATATACTAATGTTCAATTCATTTATAAAAATTACACTTTAGGCTGGGCGTAGTGGCACCTACCCATAATCCCTGCACTTGGGAGGTTGAGGCAGGAGGATCACTCGAGTTTGAGGCCATCCTGAGCTACAAAGTGAGCTCAAGTCCAGCCTGAATGGCATATCAAAACCCTGTCTCAAAAAGACAAAAAAAAAGTTTAAACTTTAATTTATGACTATAGCGCTATCAAAACTGGAGAGTTTCTACCCCATTTTTTTTTTAGTACATGTTTACCATACGTAATGATCACCTTTATTGTAGGGAATTTGTATCCACATATCACAATTCTTTCTATCCCATTCTGTTCCCCTCCCTTCGACCCTTCTTCCCCTCCCCATTTACAAAAATTTTGTTTCCATTTTCCTTCCATTCTTTTTTCTTTTTAATCCCTTTTCACTTCCTTCCCTCTCCTCTCCCCCCTCCTGTGTTCCCCTCCCATTTGAACAAGTTCTTCCTATTTCCCAATATCTGTCTTCCATTTTGCTCCTTATTTACCCTCTGGTTTCTCATAAAAGAGAAGTAATGTGATATTTAAACTCATGTGTCTGATCTATTTCACTTAAAATTATGGTCCCGGGACAGGGAGATAGCTCAGCGGCCCAAGTGACTGCTTGGCAAGTGGAAGGTCCTGAGTTCGATTCCTTGTACCAAAAAAAAAAAAAAAAATTATGGTCCCAAGGTACATCCAATACCTAAAAATGCTTTAAGTTTTTCCTTTATGACAGAGTGGTACTCCACTGTATATAAATACCACATTTTCTTTATCTGTTCTTTTGTTGATGAGCATTTGGGCTGTTTCCAAGATTTAGCTATTAGAAACTGTGCTGTTATAAACATACATATCTTGGTTACTTTTCTTATTGCTCAGACAAAAATACCCAACACCCCTAAGTTAAGGGAGAAAAGGATTTAGCTCATAGTTTGTAGAGGTTTCAGTCCATAGTTGGCTGGTTCCAAAGCATAGTGGCGTGGCAGACAGGCACTGCAGAGGAGATACAGTTCATGACAAAGCAAGCAAGAGACAGTGAAGCAGCAAGCCTTCCATTATATGTCATCCAAGCTACAAGTCTTTGAGTGGTGCTATCCACAGCCACCTTTGAAACTCCCATCTATTATCACATGAGGCTTTGGAGGGACATCTAGACCCAAGCCGTAACAATATATATGCATATTTGATGCTATTAACTCTTTGGATAAGATACCAAGAAGGGGATGTTATGGTTGATACATTGTGTCAACTTGGGGAGTCTAGAGGTTTGGCTCAGTGACTCAGCAGGAAGCTAGGGTGCTTACTTTGTATATACATCCTGAGCCTGTGGAAGAGGAAGGCAGGGAGATTATGTGAGAGCTACCCGCCCCTCAGGTGGGGGTAGCCTGTTTACAAAGTAAGGCAGGGAAAGAAGCTGCTTGCCGCCATTCCTCCCTTTTGCTCTGGCTGCATTGCTGTTCGGCTGCCATTGCCCCCTTTGCTCTTGTTGCTTTGCTACCTTCTACCTCGGAGCCAGCCAGGTATGGACTGAAACCTCCACAAACTGTGAGCTAAATAAACCTTTCCTTCCTTCATTTTGGGGGTTGGGTATTTTGTCTCAGCAATGAGAGAAAAGTAACCAAGACGAGAATAGCTGGGTCATGTGGAACCTCTAATTTTAGTTTTTTGAGGAATCTCCATACTGATTTCCATAATGGTTGTGTCAGTTTACATTCCCACCAACAATGAAGAAAGGTTCCTTTTTCCCCACAGCCTTGCCAGCATTTGATATTGGTTGATTTCTTGATGGTAGCCCTTCTTTCTGGAGTGGGATGGAATCTCAATGTTGTTTTAATTTGCATTTTATGGATGGCCATTGATGTTGAACATTTTTTCATATATTTATTTTGTTGTTTGTACATCTTCATCTGAGAAATATCTGTTCATTTCAGATGCCCATTTTGGGATTAAGTCTTTAAATTTGGGGAGTTTCTTTATATAGTTTAGATATTAGTCCTTTGTGGAGTAGCTAGTACAATCTTTTTTCCCATGCTGTAGGTTGTCTCTTCACTCTGTTGGTGGTTTCTTTTGCTATGCAAAAGCTTTTTACTATGATAGGATCCCAGTTATTGATTCTTTGGACTATTTCCTGTGTAGTCAGGGTTTTATTCATGAAATCTTTGCTTACACCTATGTTTCTGTTTTATTTATTTATTTGTTTATTTATTTTTGGTACTAGGAATTGAACTCGGGACCTTGCGCTTGCCAAACAGGGCACTGTGCTGCTGAGCTATATCCCCAGCTCTTATGTTTCTGTTTTAATATTTAGATCTTTGATCCATTTTGATTTTAGTTTAGTGCATGGTGAGACATATGGGTCTAAGCTTAACCTTCATCATGAGGAAAGCCAGTTTTCCCAGCACCATTTATTAAAGAGGCTCTCTTCCTTCCAGTGAAGTGTTTGGCCCCTTTGTCAGAGATAAGGTAGTTGAATGTGCTTGGTATTGTTTCTGCTTTTCTACTCAGTTCCATTGATCCTTGGGTATGGTTTTTTTTTTCCAGTATCATGCTATTTTTATCATGGTAGCTTTGTAGTATAACTTTGTCATGGATTGTGATGCCCACCGCCTTCCTTTGTTGCCCAGAATTGCTTTTACTATTCCAGGTCTCTTCTGGTTCTGTAAGAATTTTAAGGTTGTTTCCTCTAGTTCTGTGAGGTATGCTATTAGTATTTTGATTGGGATTGCAGTGAATCTGTATAACAGTTTTGGAAGTGTGGCCATTTTCATTATATTGGTTCTGCCTTCCAAAGAACAGGACGTTTTTCCATTTCCTAATATCCTCTTTGATTTCCTTTTTCCAAGTACTGTAATTTTCTATGTAATGGTCTTTCATTTCCTTTGCTAGACTGATTTCTACACATTTCGTTTTTCTTGATGTGATTCTGAAGGGTGTTGTTTCCCTAATTTCTCTGTCAGTGCGTTTGTTATTTGTGTACAGGAATGTTATTGATTTTTGAGTGTTAGCTGTATCTTGCTATGTTAGTGACTTTGGCCATTAAATTTAAGAATATTGGTGTTTCTGTGATCTTCTATGTAGAGTGTCATGTCATCAGTAAATAATGATAATTTAACTTCTTCCTTTCTTATCCATATTTCTTTTATTATTTTGTTTTGTCTAATTGCCCTGGATGATGTTTCCAGAACTGTATTGAACAGGAGTAGTGATAGTGGGCGTCCAGGTCTTGTTCCTGACTTTAGAGTAAAAGCTTTCAGTATGATGTTGGGTGTTTTTTTGTCATAGACAGGTTGTATCAGATTGTGATAAGGACCTTCTATTCCAATTTTCTTTAGAGTTTTTATCATGAATGGGTGTTGGACTTTGTCATATGTTTATTTTTTTTGCATCTATTGAGGTGGCCATGTGAGTTTTATTTTTGGTTTTGTTAATGTGGTGTATTAAATTAATTGATTTGTATATGTTGAAATGTCCCTGCATCCTTGGGATGAATCCTGCTTGGTCATGGTGTATAATCTTCTTGATGATTTGTTGTATCTGTTTTTGTTTTTTGGGTTTTGGGGGGCCATTTGTGAGACAGGGTGGCCTTAAACTCACCTCATAGCCTAGGTTGGCTTCAAACTTGTGGAGATACTCCTGCTTCAGCCTCCTGAGTGCTGGGATTACAGGTGTGTGCTGCCATGCCTGGCCTGCTGCATCTGTTTACCAGTATTTTATTGAGGATTTTTGTATCTGTGCTCATTAAAGAGATTGGCCTATCATTCTCTTGTTTGGTTGGCTCTTTCTCTGGTTTTGGTATCAAGGTAATGCTTGTTTCCAAGAATGAGTTTAGGAATATTGCTTGTCTTTCAATTTCATTAAAGTGTTTGAGGAGTAATGGCATTAGATCTTCTCTAAAGTTCTTGTAGAATTCAGCAGTGAATCTGTCAGGACCTGGGTTTGTCCTTTTTTTTTTTTTTTTTTCTATTACTGTTTGTCTTTTCTTGTGACAAAATACCCAATACATAAAGTTAAAGGAGGAAAGGTTTATTTAGCTCACACTTTGTAGAGGTTTTAGTCCATAATTGGTTGGCTCCAAGTTGTTTTTGTAGGGCAGACAGTAGTAGAGGAGGTTTAGGAAAATATGTTTGTTGCAGCTGTGCACATGGACAGTGGGAGGCAGTAGTGGAATAAACCGGAAGGAGTTAGGAAAACAAAAAGCTAACTCCCTGTGGTAGGGAAACGCACATGCTTGTTCCAGAATAAACGGTGCATCTTCTCTGAACTGCCTCTCTGGTGCTTAACGGTGAGTGGGCACAGTCAGAACCAGAGCGAGCAGATTGGCCTCAGCCACTCCCAGCATTGCCGGGTTTGGCTTTTAAACACTGGCCAGGCGCCACCTGAGTCTCTGATTTGGGTTAGGCCGGGACATCGCATTCCTAAGAGATTTCCAGGCACAGCCTGCTGATCTGCTCATCCAGGGACCCACTGTGAGACCGCTGAACTAAGCAGGTATGGGTGAGCTTTCTGCGACGTGGCCCTTACAGTTTGTGAAGTGGTTACAATTTGTCGACTTGGTTATAACCCCATTGCCGTAGAACATACCTGGTTGGCCCATTTCCTTGAGTTTTGCTCCTGCAGATTCAACCAACCTCAGATCAAACTGTTCAAGAAAGTAATGCTTGCATATGGAACAGGTACCGGCCTTTTTTGTCATTGTCTAGGCAATATAGCATAACAACGCTTTATATAATGTTTATGGGTCATGAGGTGCTATAAACAGTCTAGAGAAGAAGCGTGTAATGTACATCCAAGTCCTGGGCCATTTTAGAGAAGGGCATAGAGCTTGCTGTCCATGGGGTGTGTGGGGTAAGGGACAGGTATAGTTATGTTCCAGTAAAACTTTATTTGTGGGCATAACTTTTAATTTCGTATAATTTTCATGCGTCATGAAGTACTATTCTTTGAACTTTTTAACCGTTTAACCTCACTTGTGGGTGGCTGGCAGACTTTGGCCTTAGGCTACAGTTGGGGACCACGGAGCTTAAGAGAGGATTCCATAACCCCTGCCAAGGTACGGCCTTAGAGACCAGTAGGGCTGGCCTTTCTTTAGCAGATTCCAAGTGCTAGATTGAGCAAGAGAGTATTACTTTATTATTTTCATGTTCCTAGCTTGTTTTTCCTTGTTTCTACCGCCCAGCATTAAATGTGCACATTCACTTTTCACGTTCTAATTTCCAGAAACTGTGAACTTCCAGCGGTGGGGGGCACACAGGGTTTATATCTGCGAGTTGAGGCCGTGTGAGGAGCGGGTTCTGTGTACTTCCTGGCAGCTCTGTTGAGCAGGTTAAGCGTTGCATGGATGGGCGGAGTTGGCCAGAGGCTTTCCGTGTGAACCTCAGAAGGGACCTGTGCTGAGGTCTCTATTCAGCCGCTCCCTTCTGTCTTGCAGCCAGGAAGCAGCTGCAGAGGCCTTCTGTGAACCTTTACTCACAAGCAATGAGGGTGGCGGCAGCTCGCTGACCCTTGGCCTGGAGACACTCTTGGGAGGAGCAGAGTGATTTTCAGTGCTCAGAAAGCTGGTGGCTGAGTCCAGCACTAGCTGCAGGGCTGCAGGCTGAGTGCAGACCTCTCACTCACCGGTGCGCTTGCTTGGGCGGCCCCAGTGCTGAGCTGGGTGTGAGCAGGGAGTGAGGCCCCTCCTGTGTTCGAAGACTGGGATCACGCTGCGAGGGACCTGCTCGGCCTCGCACCTCTGACCTAACTCCTTCGTGTGTTTGGCTGTGGCGGTGATGAGAAACTCCACGTGAAAAGATTTTTTTTTAAAGAGGAAAATAGTAAGTAGTTCAGGGGCTCATGCCTTTGACAGGTTGTCCATTTTCATACACATTTCTTTCATCAGTAGGGGTCCTCTCTCTGCCTCTCTGTCCCTCCTTCTCTTTGTGGTGCTGGGGACTGAAGCCAGCGCCTTGCCCTGCCACCACAGAATCTGCTTCCCCAGCCCCTCTGTTCTCTTATGAAAACATTCTGTGTGATCTCCGGCTGGCGTCGCTGGGCCAGTGGTGGCTCTCAGTGCCGGAAGCCAATGATGGGGCCTGGCAGGCGGAACATGTGGTGGCCGCCTCTCCCCCGTGGCCCTGCTCCCAACAGGTGCCCCCGCCTTGCTGTCTGCTGGACACTGCCTCCCTGTGGGGTCTCTCAGATCTCTGTTCCTTCCGAGGCTGTGGTTCGGGTGTCGGCTGTCAGTGTGGTGATAGCCGTCCGTCTGTCCGTCCATCTGTCAGGCTGCTGTAGGGACGGAAGAGGCAGGGAGTGCAGACAGCAGGGGACTGTGCGTGAGGGGCCCCCTCATCCGTGGGGGAGAAGACTGAACCTAGAACGGGTCTGCTTTTCATCTCTCCATCCCAGTGATAATGGTCAGCATCTGTTGAGCACTGTGATGTGTCAGATGCACTAGTTCCGAGGCCTCCTCACATCTGAACTCATTTAATCCTCTTGAGAGCCCAGGGAGGGTCCTGGGGCTCAGGCAGATCCTGAGGCTCCTGAGAGGTGGGCCAGGCTCTGCGGTGGCTCTTGGTTTCGAGTTTGTCCTCAGCACCACTTCAAGCTGCCTGTGCCAGAGATCAGCGGCCAGAGTCCTGTAACACTTTCCCCCCACCGTGTCAGAAGCAGTGCGGACCAGGAGTGGGCAGAAGCAGGTGGGGAAAGGCACTGCACCAGACAGATAACAGAAAACGCCTCTCAGGCTTGGCCGCGGCGGGAGCTGTCTCGGCCTGCTGGGGGCACCCGCCTGACAGAAAAATGAGGAACCTGAGTGAGCCAGACCTCGAAAATCCCTGTGGGGTGCTTCTATGGTATGAGGCTCGAGACAAGTTGGAAAGTCAGGGAACCTGCAGGCTGTGGCCGTTTTTAATTCGAACAATTCAACATCCTGGCTAAACTTATCATTGGCTTATAAGACAAAATGTGACTCGGGGTTGGGGGAGGCTCAGGGAGGTTTTATTGAGTGGCTAAAGGGCGGAGAGTATTGAATGATCAACCGTACATGTCCCTTGGAGGCCAGAGAACCCAAACTGTTTTCTGCTATCAAACTTCCAGCACACCCACCCCGGCTCCCGTCTGCTGGAATGGCAAAAGCGCTTGTGTGGGCCCCACCTAAAATTGCACCGGTGGGGAAGTTGGTGTTAACAGAGGGAGCTACTCAGGGCCCTGTGTAAAATAGATTATTCTTTAAGGGGCAGTTGGCCATTTGGGGGGGAACTATATTCTTTACTCTTTGATGTGAAAATGGGATTCCAAATGGATGCACAATTTAAATGTAAATATGAAACCACGCTCTTGCGTTCTGCCTAAAGCTTCAACCAACTAGACAGAAAATATTTTCTAAAAAAATCTTTCTGTAATGAAATGTCTGAATATTCACAGGAAGGGAGAAAGATTAAAAAGGAGAAGTAATGTGAGTTTTGATTAGACCTGGATCCAAGTAGGTCAGGTTTGGTTTAAAAATTTTTTTAAAACTCAGGGCTTTTAGAACATTTTGGAGATCAGAACTGTGGATCAGGCGTTGTGTATGCACAGGAGGCGGGAGTGTGAGGGGGTACGTGCAGGACAGGTGGAAGTGTGCTGGGTACCCCAACCTTCTGTTAGAGACGGGCTAAGTGCTGGTGCGATACAGTGGAGCACACTACCTTGTGCTGCCGGAAAAGGGCAGCAGGATGTCCCTCTTCCCCTTGTGTTTGCAGAGCAGGGGGTGTGGTCTTGTTTGGATGAAAACTAAAGGTAGTGCAGAGGAAACAGCTAGAGTGCACCTGCACATTTGAACCAGCTGGGGAGATGAGGAAACACCGACACCTGACCTCGCCCTAAACCTCAGCCTTGCGGTGGGGAGCAGGCGAGCCCATGTCCCTGAAGTCTGAGGGCCCCTGACAGAGGGATGTCCCTCCACTTCGGGTGGGAAGAGGGTGATGTAGCTTTCTATTTTACTGCGTGCAGTAGTTCTCCTATTTGTATTACTAACGTTTATGTTAAAAAAGATTAAGGAGAATTTTTTTTTAAAAATCCTTTCTTGATCCAAACCAGTGGAAGGTCAGTATTTGTGCCATCACTTTCCTGCAGTGCAGACCACACTTGCTGGTGTCTGGTACCACTGGACTGAAAACATTCTTTCCTCTTGTATCCTGAGATCAGAAGCTGGTGAAAATGGCATGTGTGGACACCGTCTACCCGTGGCCGTGGCCGGGTGCTTTTTTGTAGACACCACGACTGGATTGTTGCTGCTTGGTGCCGCTAGCTCCCGCACTCGGAGCCGGCTGCTAGGAGAGAAGAACCCTTGGGTGGCACGGTAGACTATGGGGTGAAGATGGCCCTTACCGGCCCTCTTGTGTTCTCCAGTGCGAACTGTGTCCTGCCCCTTAGTCCTTTGTGGCTCCTCTTTCCTCCTCCCCTTTTTCATCTTCCTGTCCTTCCCCATCCCTGCTTTTGTACTCCTCCTCTTCCCAGGTTAGAGCTAGGGTGCCCCCGCCCCGGCGAGGTGTGTTTGGAAGGTGATGGGGTCCGGGCGCTGTGTCCTCCTGGATTCACCCTGGAGGAGTAGCCCCAGGTGTGGTTGGAGGTGGGGCCAGGTGGCAAGAGGCGGTCACTGAGGTGTGCCTCGGCGGGTGCGTCTCCCTCCGGGTGCTCTCTGTTTCCTGCTAACGCCAGGTGCGCCTCCTCCTCCAGCCTCCTTCCCATCCTGTCCTGCTTGGGAGCCAGCGACCAGGCACTGAAACTGTGAGCCAGACCGAACCTCTGCTTTCCTTGTGGCCTTGTGGGTGGTGGTTTCCCAGCAGTGGAGGAAATGATGAACACACTGCTGTTCCTCCTCTCCCTCTGCTTTTTCCTCCCCGCTTTCCCGCCCCCACGTAACCCCCCCCTCACCCCCGGTGCCTGGCACACAAGTCGAGCTGTCTCAGGAGCCTTTCGTCATGGTGTGGCCTCCTGTGCCCTGATAAAGCTCTGCTTAGTCTGGCTTTTTAGCGGAAGCCTTTGGGAAAAGCAGCTTCCTTGTTCTTGGAGACTGGTGCTTCTGTCCAGCCAGACCCGAGTACAAACTTGGCCGCCTCTGTGTGCCAGCCTAAGCAGAGGGTGTTTGTGCCCTGGCCGGGACTCATCCCCAGCACATGGTTGCTGTGTGGCCTCTGTGAAGTCGGACCACTTGCTGTCTGGCCTTGTGCGCGCAGTGGCTCTGGCTGGGACTTCCGCAGGTCTTCAGGCTCCCTCCACAGGGTGTGGTGCTGGCTGGAGCGCTGCATTCCTACCTGAGGTTAGAAACCCTGCCTTGCCGAGATTGATTCTGTAGGGAACACGGAGCGCCTTTCTGACATGATGTGAAAGCATTTAATGTTTGCGCTCACTGTTCACAGGCACGATCAGTTCTTAAACTGTACTGGGGGGGCACTCCACTCACACCGCCGTGTGCACGAGGGGTGTGCGGAAGAGAAGTGGGGCCGTGCGGCCTCCAGTCAGCGTGTGCTGCGCAGCAGAGCCCACATGCCTCGGGGGCACTTCCTGGGTGATGCCTGAGAAGGGAGTATGGCCCGCTGGGTGACGCTGCTGAAGCTGATGCCCTGTTTTCTCTGGCAGGTCCACAGCCCAGTTTTGAGATGATGGGCTTGGGAAATGGCCGTCGAAGCATGAAGTCCCCACCCCTCCTGCTGGCCGCCCTGGTGGCCTGCATCATCGTCTTAGGATTCAACTACTGGATCGCCAGCTCTCGGAGTGTGGAACTCCAGGTATTTTGTTCGAGTGTGTGTCCGGATGCCATCGGGGATTTGAGGGTGCTGTGGCTGGTCTCAGGATCAGCTGTGTGTCACCCGAGGCCTGCACTCCTTGGGCACTGCACTGAGAGCTCTGGGCCTGTGAATTCCTGACCCCAGCCCTGAGGCTGGAAGGCTTTGGGCAGACGACCGCTCCCACCATCCTGTCCGGGATTGTTCCTGGAGCCTCTGTGCTCTTCAGCTGAGCATTTGGGTGTTTTGGGAAGGTAGCTGGCTGAGGTGCACTGACCACACCCCAGTCCTTCGGTCCACAGGAAGTAGCAGAAGGCACTGTTGGCGGTGTGTTGGAGCAAAGGTATAAGAAATGTGCTTTTGAGAGTCCCAGTCTTTGTGGTCGTCATTTAATGGTAGTAGAACTTAGCTTTGTGGCCATCACAGCCCGGGGCTGTGCTGAGCAACAGCAAAGACCTTCTCCTTGGCCAGGTCTGTACCTCACGCAGCCCAGGCTCGATCTGCCCAGCGCAGAAGTAGCAAATAGCATGCCTGCGCCCGTCCCAGCCTTGTGTTGGATCTGGTTCCGAGCACCCCACCCTGGGGCCTAGCCCTCCATGTGTGTGAGAATCCCCGCTTTTGATGCGGCCTGGTCACCATCCACCCTCAGACTCTTCTCCTCGGCAGCAGGGGCCCTTACTGTGTTGAGAGCCACGCAGTTCTGCTCCTGTTTCAGAGGTCACGGCCCCAGCTGACAGCCTGGTGACGTCTCACTTCCCACCGGACAGTGTCAGGATAGCTGTTCTCCTTCAGCACTGTTCACAGATCGTGTCCTTTGACACAAACCCTGCAGAGCTGGGCTTTCGTGTTCCCCGCGCACTGGGGTGGATGGAGACGTGGTGAGGTGCAGATTCCTACCTGGCCGCGTGTCCTGCTGGCACTGGCCTCACCTGCTAGAGTTGTGGGCCACGACCCGGCCTTCCCAGAGCCCCTGTTTCATAGGCAGATGAGGTCTTGGCGTCTGGAGTTGGAGAAATGAGCTTTCTCAAATTCTGTGTGATTAAAGAGTTGTGTGCTGAAATAGGTGATGGCACGAGCCTGTGATCCCAGCACTCAAGAGGCTGAGGCAGGAGAGTTGCAAATTCAGGGCCAGCCTGGGCAACTTAGCAAGATATTTGTCTCAGGAAAACAAAAGAGTTAAGTACTCCATTAGCGGGGAAGAGGAACTAGCCTGGGTAGTTCAGCGGAGGGCAGACAGTGCACAGAATATTCTAGTATATGTAAGCCTGAGCTGGAGGAGTGGGCTGTGTCTCCACCTTGTACAGGGCATGCAAGCCCAGGGAGGTGCATTCCCCTGCCTGGAGCAGTGTTTCTCCAGCAAAGCCCGCGCTGCTTCCCCAGATGGATGCAGGCCTGGAGCCTGGGTGCGGGCTGGGTACCCGTGTGCTGGGGGTTGTGTTGGGGGTCAGGGCCCTGTCTGGGGAAGGCTTGCTCAGCCTCACGCTGTGCTCTCCTTGCAGAAACAAATCCTAGAGCTGGAAGGCAGGGTGCGCAGGGCGGCCGCGGAGAGAGGCGCCGTGGAGCTGAAGAAGAATGAGTTCCAGGGAGAGCTGGAGAAGCAGCGGGAGCAGCTGGACAAGATCCAGTCCAGCCACAGCTTCCAGCTGGAGAGCGTCAACAAGCTCTACCAGGACGAGAAGGTGGGCGCCGGGGGCCCCTCGAGGTCTCTGAGTGACAGCTCAGCTGGTCAGGTGCTGGCTGATTTGTGTGACTGTGCGAGTGTGGCTCGGCCATGGCCGTCTTCTCCACCCCGCCCGCTGTCCCTGTCAGTCCGTGGCCGAGCTTGTTGGGAGAGCTTGGTGCTGATGGTGGGTGGCAGAAATACAGAAGAGCAAGGAGCACCAGACGCTTCCTTCTCTGTGATTCTGGGAACGACCCCAGGCGCTCTGCCATGGAGCTACATCCCAATACTTTTTACTTCTCATTTTGAGACAGTCTTGCTAAATTGTCAAGGCTGGCTTCCAACTTTTGATCCTCCTGCCTCAGCCTCCTGAGGAGGTGGAATTATAGGCCTGCACCACCATTTGTGTCTCTGTCTTTGTTTTTAAGTGTTTTTTCTTTTTGAAATGGTATACTAATGTATGTCTTTGCGTGTATCCGGTTGTCATTATTTGGTATTTGGTTGTTGTGTCAGCTTGCCAGGTTCTTCCGCAGTTTCACTGGTGGATAAAATTCTAGACTCCGGGAACCTTGAGCTCTCAGCGTGCGCATCCAAGTGCCTGGGTATTTTGTGTACAGTGTGAAAGTGTGACTGCCTGCTTTGGATGTGATGACCTGAAGACTTCCCAGGAGGAGCCTCCTAAGGGTTCCACCACCTCTTGATGATGCCATGCTGGGGACCAAGTCTTTAACGCATGACCTGTGGGGCACAAGGTCCAAACTACAGCAGGCATCAACATCTGAACTCTAAGGAGAAACAAATACTTAGACATGGTGCCATTTTTTTGAGGTAGGGTCTCACTATGTAGTTCAGGCTGGCCTCGAATTTGTGGCAGTCCTGCCTCAGCCTCCTGAGTGCTGGTACCACAGGAGTGTACCACCACACCCGGCAGTGCCTTCTTTTTGTTTCCCACATTGAAGCCATGAAACCAAATTGCACTGAAAGGAGAGGGGAATGTGGGAAGGGGAGCCGGCTGTGGGTGTATGCACCACAGCAGAAGGAGGCTGTGGTGTGCCATCTCACAAGAGGATGACATGGGTAGTTTTCCAGGGAGCCGAGAGCATTTCATTTCCGTGTTCACACCATAATGAAATAGCAGGTAATTTGAGGCAGCAGCTACATCTAATCTGATTCAGACACTACAAAATATATACTGTACATGTGCTGGAACGTCACGTGGTGCCCATCAGGATGTACAGTTTTTATGATTTTATGTATTAAATAGTTAATATAAATTTTAAAAAGTAAAAATTCAAAAATAATAGGAAGAACAGGATTAGGAGGCTGTTTAAGAAGATAAAACCTAGTGTGGACAGCGCAGCTGGCCATGAGAAGAGAGCAGGTGTGACCGCAGCCTGAGGACAGCACAGGTGCGGCATCTCTCTTAGTCGCCTCAGGGTTGCTTGTTGCATCCTTCGCCACAGCCTCACAAGCTCAGGGTCCTGGCTTTGCAGGTGTGGGATCTTGGGTTCAGGGAGCGCAGCCGTCACCAGGAGACCTGGACACTGGAAGGCTGGGAGTGGCTCTGCCTCTGCTAGCCTGCCCTGGGCACCTGCAGAAGCTGGGCGGTGACCTCAGGCTCATCACACTGCCTGTTTGCTGTGAGACAGTGCAGTCTTTTCAAAATAGAAGTTTATAAAACATCATATTTGTATCTTTCTGCTTTCAGAGACTACTATATTCCAGCTGGCTTTTTTTCGTCTGTTTTGCAGTCATGGGTGAGAAACATCCATTTCATTCCCTCAAATACCTAAGCATCACTAACTACATCATCTCTCTTTTCCTTAATTTTAGAAAAGTCACCTCTTGTGATTTGAATTGGGATAAGGCTCTTGTAATCCCTTTTTATAATTTTAAGTACTCATAGAGTGGTGTGATACAGATTGAGTATGTCTCCTCTGAAAGGCCTGGGACCAGGAGCGTTTCAGAGCTTAGATTTAATGGACTTTAGAATATGTGCACATGTGTAATATGCTGTCATGTGGATGGGACCCAAGTCTGAAATCCAAATTCATTTATGTTGCATATAGACCTTCCATACACAGCGTGAACACAATCTCTTGTGGTACTTTTGGTGCACCTGTGTTTTCCCTGGGACCCATCACACAAGGTCAGGTGTGGGATTTTCCACTTGGGCATTATGTGGATGCTCAAAAAGCTTTGGATTTTGGAACACCTTAGATTTTGGACTTTGAGACTTGGGATATGCAATCCTGAGTGATGACAACTTTCATGACTCATTGGGTTCTCAGTGGTTCCAGGGAGAAACACCGAGGATATAGAAAATAAAGACAAGAGACAAGAGCTAAGGTCAAGTGGAGGCCTCTCACTGGATAGGAAAAGAGGACTGGTCAGTTACTGTAGGGGAGGTTGATGTCAATTTCAACCTCTCTGCCTAGCAACCAGCTTGCAAGCTGGAACAGCTTGTTTTCATGGCTTGAGGAGTTCCTTCCCCGTGTTCTCTGGCACGCTTTGTCTTAGCCTCTCACGTGTGATTGATTTCCAGCTTCAGCCCCTTCTAACACACAGCCGTGAAGGAGGTCATGTGTTGGGACCTGTGGCCAGGCCAGTTTGCAGACCTTGCAGGATGTCCAGATTTTCTGCCTCCACCTCCCATGTCTTGGGCATTCACTGTTACTCTGGGTGGGTTTTATATGCAAGTGAGGGCCCAGACAAAAGCTTGAAAACCAAACCTATCAGGGAAAATGAACAGACAGACCCTTCCTCCTGGCACTCCTCAGGTCAACCTTGTGTGACAGGATTTTCCTTGATGATGGACACGTTGTCTGTGCTCCACACTACTTAGCCACTGGCCGCAAAAGGCTGTTGAATATCTGGACTATGGCTGGTGGGTCTGAGAAGCTGAGTTTAATTTTAATTTGTTATGGTTTACACCAAAAATGTCCCCCAAGAGCCTCATGTGCTCAGAGGTGGGGTTTTTAAAAGGTGGTTAAGTTATGGGGGTGTTATACCTGCTTTGCTATTAGGAGTGGAGTCCAGTTAGAGCTGGGTCACTGGGGGCATGACCTGGAAGGGTACATCTCCTTCCCCTGCTTCTCCCTTCTCTCTTTGCTTCCTGACCACTGTGACATGAGCACTTTTGTCTGTCATGCTGTTTCTTCTTTAAAGCTGCTGACCATAAGCCAGAATAACCTCTTCTCCTTTAGAGCTGCTGAAATATAGACCACAATAAGCTTCTTCTTGTTTGACTTTTGGGTGTTGGGTATTGTGTCCCAGCAAAGAAAAACTTACTATGATTTTGGTACCAGGAGAGGTGTCGTCACTGTGACTAACTGGCCATTTGGTTTAGAAGCCCTTGGAACTGGTTTGCAGAAGGCATTTGGAAGAGTTTGGAGATGCTGGATAGAGAAGCCCTAGAATCCTATAAGCAGAGCTTGATGGGTGATACTGGTCAGGACTCAGAAGACAAGAATGCTCATAGAAATGCAAGGAGTAAAGGCCAGGTACTCAGTTTAGTTGGGACCAAGTACTCCATTGGCTGTTGAACTAGATACCATGTATATTATGTTCTGGCAGAAAATTTGTCTTTATATTGCTTATGTACTGAGACTTGATGGGAGACTGAGATTAACAGTGGTAGACTTATTACTCTCATGGAGGAAGTTTCAAGACAGCCCAGTGTTTAGGCTGTAGCATGGATACTGCTTGCTGCTTTTAGTGAGATTTATGCTGAAAAATGGGAATAGAAATCCCATTTAAAATGTTTTGAGTTTCACCAGAAAGGAGATTTCTATAAAGTTGGGCCCTGTAAAGTTTTAGCCAAGGGGGCACTCGGTTGTTCAAAAGATTAACATTAAAAGAATCCAGCCAGGTGTGGTGGCATATGCCTATAATCCCAGGAGGAGAAGGCAGGAGGATTGTCATGAGTTTGAGGCCAGCCTGGGCTACATAGTGAGTTCAAAGATGCCTTGAATGGCATAGCAAGGCCCTGTCTCAAAAAAAAAAAAAAAGAATCCAAATACTTTGTACAAAGATGACACCTTGCCAACATTACAAGAGTCAGCAAGACTCCCCCTTTCATAGGCTTATAGATGTAAAGCTTTCATTAAAAAAAAAAAAAAAAAAAAAGAGCTCCAGGAAGCCCAGCTCATTCAGGGCCAACTAAAAAGTTTCTATGAGTTTCACCATTGGTTCTCTTGAGACCTCTACAGCCATGATTCAACGGCGTTGGCTGTTGCTTGAGCTGGTGGCAGACCTAGGTGTCATCCTCTTGGTATGCAGAATACAGTAGTACCTCAGTTCACAAACACTTTTGTTTGCAAACAGTTTAGTTTGCAAACAGAAGCATTTGACAAAACTGTTTTTGTTTGTGAATTCTGCATCAGGTAACAAACACAAACACGGCTATCATTTCCAGAGTCCAAGACTTACAATACATTGTCCAAGACAATGAATTAAGTTCTTGCTTTATAAACCTCCCTGGCTTGCAGAACAGCTGCACCCAGTTTCTGCAATATTGCACTCTTCCTTTCCAATTTGTTCCCTAAGGAAAGCTGCAGCACGATCATTTGTCCCATCTTGTAGGTGTGAGCCTGGCAGTATTGCACATCCAGGGCTCTAGGGATGAACGAGGTGACTGGAATCTCAGCCAGTGTACACATACTTAGAAGATGTTGGCTGGGCTTCAGGCGTGCATCCTGTGTAGCTTGTATTGTTTTGGAGGAAGGTGAGTTTCCTTCGGATATTTAACAGCTATGGGAGTTACATGAACAAAGAGATCTGTGTTAACTAAAGTAGTTGTGGTCTTTTCCTAAAGGGCCTCTGAGGGTAAAGTGGAATGGAGAGGGGTTTGTGCAGGAAAGATGGTGTTTCCAGCAGATATAGTAGCATGTGAAGCTGAGGCAGGGATGGGAATGGTCAGGGAGTGTGTTGTTGATGAGAGGTATGTAGCAAGTGTCATCACAGCCATGTCAGTCCCTGAGGGGACTTCCTTCACTGCTGTCCCATATGCAAGGTAGAGTAGCTCAGTTTGTTTCACTTGGAGGACCCCATGCTCACACCCAGTTGGATGGGGAGGAAACCTGGCTCAGAGTAGAATCCACCATTGGCCAGAGCACTGACCAGTTAACCAGGTTCAGTCTTGATTGTTTGAATGGAGTCCACATTCATGATCTTTTAATAATACATGTTGATGATCCTTTATCCAAAATGCTTGGGACCAGAAGTGTTCCAGATTTTGGAGGTTATTTATTTATTTTTTTGGTACTGGGAATCAAACTTAGGACCTTGTGTTTGCCAGGCAGGTGCTTGTGCCATTGAGATATATCCCTAGCTTTTTTTTTTTTTTAAATTTCAAAAAGAAAAAACAGTAAAAACAAAAGGGAAGAAGTTAAATTATTATTATTCACAGATGACATGATACTCTACATAGAAGACCCCAAAAACTGCACCAAAAGACTTCTAGATTTAATAACCAAGTTCAGTAGCATAGTTGGAAACAAAGGCAACAGTCAAAAATCAATAGCATTCCTGTATACAAACAACAAATTCATGAGAAAGAAATTAGGGAAACCACACCCTTAACAGAAGCATCCCAAAAAATGAAATAATTAGGAATCAATCTGACAAAGGAAGTAAAAGATCTATACTATCTAAATCCGGGTTAAATAACCCTTAATTATTGCAGGCTGATCAGGCCCGCAATCTCCCAAGTGAGTGGACGGTGAAGGCTTAAATAAATGAGACAATGGAAATGACTTCAGGGCTCCAGGAGGGACTAACTCTCTTACAGCTTTGATATTCTTTGAGTTTAGCCAAAGACTTCTCTGGGCAGCCATATTTATTTGGTTTTTAGAGAAAGGAGGAGGATACTCAAGAAAATGCGGGAATCTCGCAGGACCTTGGGAGAATTTTCCCAAGTAGTAAATTATGTCAATCAGGAGAACTACTTTATCTTTAGGTTGGTATTTATTGCAGGAGGGTGGAGCCTGCAGCTGCAATCTTCTTGTAGTTAATTGGGGTTGTAGCCAAAAGTCCTCAGCTGTGGCCTTATCTTGTCCTTTGAGGCGTCACAGCTTCACGAGCCAATACAGGCTTCAGTGGTGACCAGTGACCCATAGAGGTGTATTGTCTGTGAGTCAACTGCCCATCTTTAGACCAGGTGCCTAAGCTTCGGACAACTCCCAAGTAAACATGAAAAGCCAATTGGTTAATATTAAATCCTGCTCAGAGCCACTTTGTAGTAGTCTCCAACACTATACATTGAAAATTACTGTACTCTGGAAAAGGTGATTGAAGAGGATACCAGAAAATGGAAAGATATCCCTTGCTTATGGATAGGAAAAACCAACGTAATGAAAATGGCCATACTCCCAAAATTGTTGTACAGATTTAATGCAATCTTGATCAAAATACCATTAGTTTAGCTCACAGAACTAGAGAGAATTTTCCTAAAATTCATTTGGAACCAGAAGAGATCTAGAATAGCAAAGGCAGTCCTCTCAATTTCATTAAGAGATTGAGAAGTATTGGCCTTAAATCTTCTCTAAATTTCTTATAGAATTCACCTATGAATCCATCATGACCTTTCCTATCCTTATTTGTTTTATTTCTCTCTGTTGTCTAATTGCTCTGGCTAATGTTCCAGAAGTATACTGAATAGGAGTGGCAATAGTGGACATCCTTGTCTTGTTTCTGATTTTAGAGTCAAAATTTTCAGTTTTTGTCCATTTAGTATGATGTTGGCAGCTGGTTTGTCATAGATGGCTTTTATCAGGTTGAGGGAAAGACCATCTATTCTGATTTTCTGTAGGGTTTTTATCATGAATGAGCATTAGACTTTATCAAAAGCTTTTTCTGCATCTATTGAGATAATCATGTGATTTTTGTCTTTGGCTCTGTTGATATGGTATATTATATTTATCGATTTGTATATGTTGAACCATCCCTGCATTCCTGAGATGAATACCACTTGGTCGTGGTGTATAATCTTCTTGATGATTTGCTGCTTTCTGTTTGCTAGTATCTTATTGAGTATTTTTGCAACTATGTTCATTAGGGAGATTGGCCTGTAGTTCTCTTTTTTGGTTGGGTCTTTCTCTGGTTTTGGTATCAGGGTAATAATTGCTCCACGAATGCGTTAGGGAGTATTGCTTCCCTTTCAATTTCATTAAAGAGTTGAGGTGTATTGGCATTAAATCTTCTCTAAACTTCTTGTAGAATTCAGTAGTGAATCCATCAAGCTTTTCTATGTTGCTAAGTTTTTAATTAATGAAAATACAGAAGAATTGGACAGATTTCTAGATATGATTTATCACTAGTATTGAAGCTTCCCTAGGGGATGTCTGTTCTTCAGAGATGTCCTGTAGATGTAAGTAGTTCTCTGTAGCTATCCGAAGAACCTTCCTTCCCAATTTCTAAAGGATACAAAGTTACTATTTGGCTCAGCACCCAATCCTTTGATACTGCGTTGTGGTTATGGTTATGGCCCCATACAATCACAGTATTATCATACAGGGGAGAAAAACTGATTATAAGATGTAGGACATCCTGGCTAAAATAGTACAGTTACTAATAACAATAGTTTCAAGTATAGCTGAACTACTGACAAACTATGATAACCATTAACCTGCAACCTCCAACCATAGGAGCAAACTCTAAAGTTATATAACAAAATAAAACATATACCATGTTCTTGTGTGCATGATTTACCCTTCTGTGGGGGTCGGGGTGTTAGGATGGGTAGGGGACAGGATAAAGTGATGAATGAGGTCAAATACAGTAGAGTCAAGGCTGGAGGTCAAAGGATGATTACTTGAGTTTTGGTCAACTGGAGGACAAAGGAGGGAAAGAATGTAATAGAGTGCAGAGGAGTAATTAGAAAGGGAAGAGACAAAAGTTTACTCGAAAGTTTAAATTCAAAAAGTAGTTGAGGAAAGAGAGAAAGAGGATCAAAGAAGGAAACAAAAAAGATAGGTAAAAAAAACCTAAACAGTAAAAAAAAGAAGGAAGAAAGAAGAGAATGGAAAACAAAGGAAGGAAAGAAAAAAGGAAAACAAAGAAGACCCAAGAAACAGAGGAGAAAAAAAGAAAAAAAAAATCCAAAACCAAAAATAACCACAAAATACAAGACAAAACAATATGACTTCCAACCAGAGAGGAAAAGGATAGCAAATCAGACAAAGAAGGGAGAATTAAAGTAGTAAAATGGCATGGGAATTGTGCCGGGTATGGAGCTGATCTTGGCCTCTGGATGTGGGGGCTGGGACTGGCCTTCTGTTGGTGGAGTTCTCCAGAGCCCAGCTGCTGGCTCCTTGCTGCTGCTTCAGACACTTACGTGTTGCTGGTCTGGGTGATTACTTTGTGTGCCTGGACCTGCTGTCCTGGGTCTCCTGGGTTCCAATTGGTCCGCCTGCCAAACGCATGGTGTGCCTACATGCCCCGGGTCCTGCCTGTCTTGAGTCTCTGGAGGTTATTATTTTTCAGTCGTTTTTTGTTACGAACTTTACTGGTCGAGCGTCTCTAATCTGAATACCTGAAATCTGAAGTCCTCCAAGATTGGAAGAGCTTTGAGCTAGGGACATTGGTTCATGTCTGTAGTCCTAGCTACTTAGGAGGCTGAGGCAGGAGGATTGCTTGAGCCCAAGAGTCTGAGGCCAGCCTGGGAAGTAGGTTTTGGAATTTTGCATAATGGCAGCTTCAAATGAGGCATCCACTGGGATTTGAGTCGTTCTTTTCATTTCTCCCCTTTTCTGCCTCTTTGTGGCAGCAACAGGTGTGGTTAAGACCAGTGGTGTAAATGGAGTTGTACAAGTTCATGTAACTTAGTGCAAGCTATCTGACGGTCACTTCCTATGCTGTGTAAGAAGAGATGTACTAGTTTTGTAACAAAAAATGACTTTATATTAGTAAATTTCCAAGTCATCTTTTCCTTTGTTAACAAGGTATTACTATAACAGGTAACTTTGAAATTATAAAAGAGAAAGTTAGACTACCCCATAATAATATCACCCACAGATTACCATTGAAAACTCTCCACTTTAAAAAAAAAAGATTTATTTAAACTTTTACAAATGATTGCTTATATTTAAGTTTTTATAAACATGCCATATAAATTATAGAATATAAGTGTGGTTTTAAAAAATTATAAACATTTTTGAATACTTTAGATTGTGCAAAACATTGACAAAACAAACTCTTGGCTTGCTGTGCACAATTATAATTGGAAGTACCAACTTTATGGGCAGAAGTTCGTACAGCTCCGGGCAAGGTGATTCTTCACAGATGCTTGTAGAACGCCATGTCTGCCAGTGGCTTTGGAAGCCACTAGCATAAATGACTGTGTTTTAAACCTGAAACCTGCATGTGGCTCCGGGAACAGTTGTAGGCACACACATCGGCTCGAGCGTCTGTGCTGTGTGTCGGGCCCTTTAAACCACGACAGCAGCCATGAGTTTGAGGAGACACCTGCTGCTGGCGGTGTGGAGTAGTGCAGTGCACACCCCATGAACCAGGGATCCTGGAAGGCTGGAGCAGAGTCCCGGAGGGCCCCTCACTCTGGGATCGGTGGCCAGTGACCACCTAAGAGCTCCCTGGGTGGGGCTGTAGCTCCGGCCACAGCCTGCGCATGGGGCTGCTGGCCCAGTGAGAGCGGGGCAAGATGACCGCCAGGAGGAAGCAGTGCCATCTTCTGTGCTTGTTTCTTAGGATGGCCTTAACAAATTCCAGCAAACTGGCAGAGGCAGGAGGATCTCTGGTTCAAGCCCAGCCCAAGCAACTTAGTGAAACCCTGGCTGGAAAAGAAATAAAAAGTGCAGGGGATGTGGTTATTGCAAAGGCCCTAGATTCCATTCTCAGTACTGCTAAAATGAAAAAGACACACCAGGAATATGGGTATAGGGCTCACCCGGTGACCTCCTTATAATTATATCTGCACAGACAGTGTTTCTAAACAGGCTCATTCATAGGTTTGCTTGCAGGTTCCAGGTGGATTGTGTTTTGGGACACACTCTGTACATCCCCTTGGAGCTCAGCCCAGTCCTGCGCTGCATTCATGAGCAGCAAGGCAACTCCTGTCAGCCTGGCTCTCAGGGGCATGCGTCAGACTTCAGGGAGTACTTCCTGTGTGCGGTTTTTAACCTCCAGGGAAATACGCTTGCTTTCTGTAGATGAGTGCACACACATACCCGTACAACAGGGTCTCACAGACCTAAGCAGAAGCAGAGCCTGGACATTAGTTTTTGTAAAGCTCTGCGTTCCCTTCCGGGGTTGGCACAGAATGGTTTGACGTATTCTTTAAAGCTGCTGTTGGAAGAAGGATGATTTAGGGTCCCAGGATCTTTTGCTCTGCACCGTCTTGCTGACAGCGCTCTGTGGCCTTTGCAGTGGCCACAAAGGCGGGGGTGACGGGTTGCTGACTGTCCGAAAGGCTTGGGGACTCTGTCAGGGAGGTGCGGTCCTTCTTGCTGTTGTGTTTGTTTTGGTGTTGTTGTTTGTGGCGTTCTCGCTGGGCTGTTTGCTTGCAGCCGTATATCCACTTTGACATCTCTGCTTTTCACTTACTTGTTGAGTATATAAATTAGCAGCGCAGTGGCACCGAGGAGCTCGGCAGAGTGACTTCTCTGTGACAGAGGCAGAGCTCCCACATCACGCCCACAGAGAGCAGGGCTGGAAGGACGACACAGCAGGAGTCTGGGATGCAGGGATGGCGGAGGCATTGGCGCCTGGGTGTGAAAAGCTCGGCAGCGGGGCAGGGGCCATGAGGCCCAGTGATGAGCACCTGCTTAGTGTGTGTGAGGCCCTGGGAGCGGGAGAGAGGATGGGAGTTAGGGTCAGGGCCCGAGTCTAGGTCACCTGTCACTCTCACTGGCCATGACCAGGCCCTCCCTGAGTGGTTTCAGTGGAGCTTCTGGAAGTCTCCCTGTGCCCAGAACTCAGGGTGCCGAGGCTCTGGGGGCATGATCTGAAGTGCAGGGTGAAGATATTGTTGGGTGCTTTGCAGCTCTGACAGCTGGTTGGTGGTGATGAGAGAGCCCGGGGGGTGCAGCCAAGTCCCCAAATGTTTTGGGAGAAGCTCCTGGGCGCCGCTGGGACGCAGGGTGGTGCTGCTCCCTCCCTTGCTACCTGAGTAGCTTTTAAAAACTTTCCCACTACAGTGGTGGCTTCTTGGGGGCAGAAGCCAGGTGGACGTGTGCAGAGCACAGGGTTTACTTTCAGCCCTTTTGTCCCTGTGACAGACGGGGGGACCCAGAGCTCTCAGTCACTGGCTTTCCACGTCCAGGTCCCTCTGGCCTCTCGGTGTCACTCAGCCAGGCACTGGCGGATGAGCTTTCCGGGGGCCCCACAGGCAAACCCCCCAGCGCCTTCAAGTGGGGAGGACTGAGGAGAGGACGAAGGTGCCCTTGGCTGGTGGGCAGGGTGGGAGGAGCATGCTGCGGGCTTCCCAGGCCGCTCCGGCCAGGCTGTGCTCCACCTCTGGCCCGAGCTTCCGCATTCCCAGCTCCGTGCCAGCTCGCGGGAGCGCATGTGGGCATCTGGGGGAAGGTGCTGCCGCGCTGGGTCTGAGTGGAGCAGACTCGGTCTTGTGAGGTGAGGTCTGAGAGCCAGCCTCGAGGAGGGCGGACAGGCCTGGTGACAGATGGGCTTGCTGGGGCTCCCTCGCCTGCTCTGTGGGGCGCTCTCTGGCCGGGCACAGGGCGCCGAGGCCCCGGATGCGGCTGTGGTAGGTTCTCAGAACAGAGCAGGCTCCTCATCCCCCAGCCTCTCCCTCCTCTGCCCCTCTGTCCTCCCTCCGTCCTTCCTGGGTTGGTCCCGGAGCTCCTCCCTCGCCCTGTGCCTCCGTGCTCTCTGCGTTGCTGTGAGGTCGCGGGGTGGAGGACGGCGAAGTTGTGGCTGGAGCTGTGCGGTGAGGAGTGCGGCCTGGGAGTTCCTGAACAGACCGTGATATCACCGGCTCGGGCTGGAGTCACACTTCCCCGCGACCTTGCGCTGCACGGTGGCTGTGCGCGCCGCCCTCAGCCCTGGTCAGTGTGTGCAGGCTCGACCTGTGTCAGCAGGCCCTTGTCCTCTGGGCAGTGGAGCTTCAGGCGTGGGGCAGAGCCCCTCTGCATGCGTCCAGCCCTCTGTGGTGTGACAATGACAGTGGCACTGGGAGCCACACTGAGGTCACACGTGGTGGACACTCCGCCCTCTGCGCTGTCGTCCTTCTGGGGACAGAGTCTGGAGGTCCCCTGGGAGGAGAGGGGGGACCTGCAGTGGCAGCCCCTGCGCTCTGTGCAGGGTGACAAGGCCTGATTTCGGTCCCCACCACCCAAAACAGCCACATGCCATTGCCGCCCCGGAGCCCAGTGAGCCGTGGGGTGCAGTGCCCATCATGCCCACCTTCCTGACTGGGCAGCGCTGACCCCCGCGGGTGACCGGCACCCAGGGGCCTTGCCGCCCTGCTCTCCCCGTCCGGGGGATGCGCCCAGGCCCCCGTGCCCCTGCTGCAGGCCTGGAACAGCGCGGCCCTGCTCTCTGCACTTCGGGCTGTACTCCACTCTGCTCTGCTCCCTCAGACCGTGCTGCCAGGGTTGCCACAGCTGCGAAGGCCCCAGCTGAGAGGTGCTGGTGTCCAAAGAATGAAGTGTGAAGTCTGCTAGGGTTCAAAGGCTTAGGTAAAAAATACATATATTTCAGTAACAGTTTTTTATATAATCCACAATCTTGAATTCTTTGGGTGTATTGGGGCAAGTAAACTGTCCCTGTGCATTTCACCTGTTCATTGTTTTTTAAAATTTTTAAACTTTTTTGGGTTCTGGGAGTTGAACTCAGGATCTCAAGCTTGCCAGACAGGTGCTACACCACTGAGCTAAATTCCCAGCCCCTGTACATTGTTTTTTTGTTTGTTTGTTTTTTGGTTTTGCCTTTTTGAGACAGGGTCTCACTATGCAGTTCAGGCCAGCCTTGAGTTCACTTTGTATCCCAGGCTGGCCTCGAATCACAGCGATCCTCCTGCCTCAGCCTCCTGAGTGCCTCCTGGTTGTTCATTGTTTTAATTGGGACACTGCTGCCATCCTGCAGCTGGCCCTTTCCACTGTGTGCTGAGTGGGTCCTAGAGCTCAGTGGCCTCTGAGCAGTCGCAGCGGTGCGCTCGTCACCACTGTCTGACTCTGGGATGCTTTGTTCCCCAGAAGGAAGAGGGGCTTACACGCAGCTACTCCCTACCCCTTCCTAATGCCTGCAGCCACTCTGCTTCCTCTGCATGGGCTTGTCTGTTTCGGACTTGTATCTGAGAAGTCGTGGAGTAGGTGGCCTCTTGCGTCTCGGGATCACAAAGCATAGTTTTCCCAGGCCTGTCCGCACTGCAGCCTTTGTGAGCATGGCGTGCTTTTCGTGGCTGCCTAAGGCTCCATATCCTGCTTACCCATCTGTCTGTGGTGGCCTACAAGTTGTTGCCACTGTTGTGGCTGTCACGAGTAGCTTTGCCATGTATGTTGTGTTCAGGTTTTGTATGGTGTGTTTTCATTTCTCTAGGAGCGGGACTATAAGTCACTGTCTTAACTTTTGAGAGAGCAGACTTTCCCACAGCAGCAGTGCAGCTGCTGTGTGAGGGGCCAGTTCCTCTCCAGTTGTTCCACGCTCTTGTCAACATTTGCTGTTTTCTTTATCTCTTTACAGGATTAAACTGTAATCCTGCTGGGGGTGAAGTGACATCTTCTTGTTTTGATTTGCCTTTCTCTGGTGACTTATGATGTTGGGCATTTTTTATCTCTCTTCAGAGAAATGTTGATTCAGATTCTTTGCCCAATCTGTTTCTTTATACTTACCTGAATGTGGCTGCTAAAATACATATATTATTTTTAGAGGGTGCTGGGTGCCCTCACATGTGCCAGGCAAGTAGTGTACTGCTGAGCTCTTCTGCAGCCCGGCTCCAAGGTGAAGTTTAATGTTTGTGGGCGGCCGGCATCTTACCTCCATTGGGCGGCAGCACGCTGAGGGATTTTTAAATTGGTAAGGGATAAAAAGACTCTAGGAACCACTTGACAGTTGTGCCTTTACTCTAACACCATTTTCAGGTTGTTAGAGTGAGCTTTTGCACTGATGATCGGTCTCTCTGAGTCTATTTATGCAATTTCATTACAGAGAACTTACCAGAGGCGCCTGATCCCCTGAGTTGACAAAGTTTAGATAGAATTTGAGCCCTTTTCAAGTAAGATTTAAAGTTAAGGTAGACCCCATCCTCAAAGCAGGTTATTTTAATAAGCCAAAGAAATACAGTACATCCCCAGCTTACGAACGAGCTCCCGGGGGAAGTCAGGTTCGCTAGCTCCTGAGTCTTCTCCGAAGCCTGAGAAAGGTTGTACCTTGTGGGTCCATAAGCCGGGACTTAGTGGTCAGCAGTAAAGGTGCCCTCTGCTCCCAGACTGTGACCAGCATCCTGTTCCAAGTTAACTTTTTGAGAGTTAATATTTTAAAAACTAGTTGTTTACATCTTACTGAGCTTTCATGTAGTCGTGGTGGGTGTAGTGGTGCGCCTGTGATCCCATGATCCCAGCCCTGGGGAGGCTGACGCCAGCCAGTAGCCCCTGTCTCAAATAAAACCAAAGAAAAAGAATGGCAGTGTTGACTTGTGGCTTTGAAAATTTCATGTGAAACACTGATCTTATTCTTTGAGAAAAGTCATTCAGCAGTAGCTTGATCAAATGTACTTGTTTCTCAAAGTGGGGTGAGGGGCCCGGGGTGTAGCTCAGTGGCTTCACTGCCTGGCTAGCGTGAGGTCCTGAGTTCGATGCCCAGTACCAAACAAACAAACAAACAAACAAAAAAACAAAGCGCAGTGATGGTGACTGACAGCTGCTTGCCTGGTGCATCCTCAGCTCTTCCTCTGTGCTCTCCTCAATAGTCCTGGTGGCACTTCCAGCCTTTTCTGTGTGTTTTAAGGGACCCTTCACACACACGTGTGCACTGCCTCCCCCCCACCCCCACCAAAATGTGAAGAACAGCCTGATTGTTTAGGGTGCAGTATATTAACTCATTTAAAAATAATTTTGTTGAATGCAAGTTTTTTCTTCCTTATAACATATAGAAGATAAAAAGAAGTTGGGAAACATTTGTGTAGTTACAGCAAGTACATGAGGGAAGATAAAAATATGTATTTTTTTTGGAAGAATAACGATCCATAGAAACAAAAATATCTTTAGATATTTCAAATTGCATCAGCTGCTAAACTCCCAGATAGTTGCAAATGAATGTGGCTTTTCTGGCAGAGGCTGAGGGGACCGGCGGAGGAGGAACGAGTGGAGCTTTCCGCAGTCCTCTTCTGGGTCAGAGGGGACGTGCAGACACGTGACAAGGGTGTGGGGCGCACATGGCCACGTGCGGGGGCTGCCGCTGCTTTTGTAGGAACGGCTTACCCCGGAGAAATCAACTGCAGAGCGAGCTGTTAAGTGTTCCTTCCCCGGTTTTGCTGTGTGTGGAGGCCCAGAGACGAGGTGGTGCAGTCGTGTGACGTGCTGTCCACTCACAGAGTTGTCTGGAGTCTCCGGAACTGTCCAGTCCGCGCCGCTAAGGTCCAGTCTGAATCCCTGAGCGCTGACCCCCTCTCTCACTGCCCCGGAAATGGCCCTGGTGCTGCTTACGCAGCACTGACCCCTTCAGGTGCCTCAGACCCCCAGGACCGTGGTGCATTTTCCTTTCGTGGCTGGCTTGCTGTTTGCCTTAGCCCAGAGTCTCGGAAGCGCGTCTGTGACATGACAGGTGCCAGGATTTCCTTCTTCCTAGGAGCTGCGTGATACTCCCTGTATGTATGTAAGGTTTTTCTTTTCTTTTTTTCTGGTACTGAGAATCGAACTCACGACCTTGCGCTTGCCAGGCAGGCGCTGTGCCACTGAGCTAAATCCCCAGCCCCTCCCTGTATGTATGTGTCACGGCGTGTTTATCCATTCATCTGTCAGGGCCACTTACCTGGTTCCCTGCTGTGACTAACCGCGGGGAATGTGGGGTGCAGCTATCTCGGAGGAGCCAGCTTTAATTTTATTTATTTTACACCTGTAGAAATGGGACTGTGGGATCCTGGGGAGATATTTCGTCTTTTCAGTGGAACGTCTCCAAGCTCTTCCCAAGAGTAGCCCAAGTTTCAAGCTGTGTGAATCTGGTTCCCACGGAGTAGGCTGTCCCATCCCTTCCCAGTCTCTGCTGCGCCTTGCAGATAAACACGCCCTGGAAAATCTCTCCGGAGACCCTGCTGCTGTCTTCACGGGTCATGGGCGCGGTCCATCCGGTGGGGTTCGTGCCTGGGTCGCCATGGGTCGCACCCGGGAGCAGGCTGCAGGGGCTGGCGTTGGGCTTTGCCTTTCTGTGGGCGCTGGATCCTGTGCCACGAAGGCAAGCTGTCCCTTGGTGGCCCGTCCCCTAGAGTGGGGAAGTCTACCGCCCCCTTCATGGGACTGCTGTGAAGAGAGGGCGGGCGGAGGAAGGCGCGTGGCTGAGCGCGGCAGGAGGGGCCTTGGAGCTCAGCATGGTCTCCTTACCGCGTATTCACCGTTCTTCTTTTGGTTCTGTGCTGCTTTTCCCTCTGCTGCTGGTTTGTCCACTCATGTACCCCACCGTGTCGTACCTCCTCCTCCCCACGGCCACAGACTGCACAGGAGCAGCGAGGCCGAAGTGAAATGCTTGGAGGGCCCCGTTATTGGGGGCGGTGGAGTCCCCTGTGCCCCTGTAGCCAGCCTGGGTTCAGGGTTGGGTTCTGAAGGGGAAGTAGCCTTGGGCCTGCTGTTTTGAGTGGGGGCAGGGGAGCTGGCGCCTGCCCCAGGTCACAGGGTGGCCTGCTGGGTCCTGTCACCTTCCCAGTATGCACGTTGTCGGGGGCTGGGCTGCTCGGCAGGACGCTTCACACTGTGTCTGCTTCCTTGCAGGCTGCCTTAGTGAGCAACATCACCACCGGTGAGAGGCTCATCCGAGACCTGCAAGGTAAGCTGCCCTCCCTGCCCGCGCAGCGCTGGCCCCCAAGAGAACCCGCCTTCTCTTGCACTCCTCCCAGCGCTCAGAGGTGCGTCGATGCTCATGATGCGCAGCGTTAGGACTAATTGAGCAATTTTTTGTGAGGTGCTGGGGATCGAGTGCAGGGCTGTGCACGCTAAGCAGACATTCTGCCGCAAGCCACACCCCTAGTGCTTTTTAAACTTCATTTTGAGATGAGGTCTCCCTGAGCTGCCCAAAACGGCCCCAAGCAGCTGCGATTGCAGACAGGCCGGCAGACAGGCTTTCATGTGTTCTTTATGCCCAGCTGTATTTCCTTAAAACGTTTGCCTTTCACAGTGTTAGTGAGTGGATTGCAGGGAAGGAAGGTGTCAGGCACAGGATTTTGACTCTCACTTATAACTAGGCGAAGAAACACTGGGCTGGGATGTAGGGCAGCGGCAGAGTACTTGCCTGGTGTGTGCAAGGCCCTGAGTTTAACCCTTGGCACTGCTGAAAAAATCGCATAGGTTGAGCATCCCTAATCCGAACATTAGGATTAATGTTTGGATTCCAAAGTGCTTCAAAATCTGAAACTTGGTGAGGGTCAGCATGACGCTACAACTAGAAAATTCCACACCTGAACTCACGCGCTGAGTCATAGTGAAAATGCACAAAATTACTAAAAATATCACAATTCCCTTCAGTCCCCAGATACAGAGTGTAGATGAAGCGTGCATGGATCTCATGCTTGTACTCACATCCTGAGATACTGCAGAAAACACTCCGGTTCTGAAACAGTCGGAAACACATCTGCTTCCAAGCATTCCTGATAAGGGATGCACAACCCTCTGTGATGTGTGTGTGAACTGTTCTCTATAGGTGCAGGGAGAGAGGGAGAGAGAGGGAGAGAGACAAACAGACAGACAGAGAGAGACAGAGAGACAGGGGGGATGTTTAATTGGGTCACACAAACTTGGATTTTCTTCAGAAAACTCAGAAAACCTTTCCAGCCCAATGCAGTTCTTTCTTTGCTCTGTGATGCGGGGTGGTGACTCAGGAGGTTTCCTCTGGGTGGTGGGGGGCAACGTCCTCAGGGAGGAGCAGCGGAGCCCTGCTGTTGCTGAGGACTTGAAGGAGCTCAGGGCTTGGGCAGCTCCGTGAGCCACAGGCGCTCGCCCTGGGACAGCAGCTGGAAGCTGCGATGGCTGATGAAGGCCTGACGCAGCCAGGAGGGCAGAAGGACTATTTAGTTTTTCTCTTTTCAGTAATTTAAATCTAAAACTGATGCTTGACTCAGTTATTGGGAATCTTAAGTATGTTTGGCACAACGTACATGTGTTAACTCACTTCTTAACTGTAAATTTTATTAAATCGAAATTCCAGTCAAGAATTTCTAATAAGCCAGGTGTGGTGGTGCATACTTGCTATCCCAGCTGGGAAGCTGAGGCAGGATCGAAAGTTCAAGCCCAGCCTGGGCAACTTAGTGATTGGCAAGACCTTATCTCAAAATCTTAAAACGGATGTAGCTGAGTGTGAAGGCCCTGGGTTCAGTCCCTAGGACCGCAGAAAACAAAACCTATTTTCAATTTAACAACCAAATGAAAATGTTCTATGATTGTAAAATACACATGACGTTTCAGAGCCTGGAGAAGAATTTTTAAAATCTCTTCCAAAATGTTTACATTCAGGATATATTGGTATGATAGCATTTTCTATCAGGTTAGATAAGATGTATTAGAAAAGTGCCACCTGGTTTTACTTACTGTTTAGAACTGTGGCTGTTAGGAGCATAAATTCCCTAGGTGGCTTTGGGCAGCACCGGTCCATTGCAGACTAGGCCCTAAGTCCCAGTAAGAGGATCTGAGACCTGTTTCGTTGCGGGTGCTTCATCAGCTCCCAGTGCGGGCTTGTGCCGCCCCCGCGCACACACACAGCCTCCGGTCTGCTGCTGTCTGCGGATGAGTTTGTATTCTGCACAGGTGTATGTGTGGAATCAAACCGTCTACACCTGTCCGGCTGGCTCCTTTCATTAACGTAATTGCTGTGGGGTCCGTCTGTGTTGTGTGGGTAGCCGCAGAGCATTCCTTTTCTTTGCCGAGCAGCATCTGCTGTCCCATACTTGGTCTGATGTTATGGACTCTGTGTCTTTAAGACGGCTTAATTGAAGTGACCATTCCTGGCAGAGTTTCCCTTTAGAGCCCGTGTCAGTGTGTGTGGACAGCAGCCGGTCTCACAACCATCACTGCTGTCCTCACTCCAGGCGGTGTCCTTAACCTGGCCCTGGTGCTAACCCTTGCGGTCATGCTGCCGCTTGCCTGGCCTCAGGCACTGCTGAGGTATCACCTGTGGACGCTTCTGAGACTGGTCTGTGTCCCTGAGGATAGCAGTAGTTCCTGGAACCCCTGCCCCAAGCGTCTTGCTAGTCTCGGCTGTAAGCATAGACACTGGGGGCGCTGGCAGTTGTCCCGGGCCGTGTCTGGGCCCTGCTTGCTACTGTCTCCCTCTCTGGTAGCCAGCATTGCTGCTTTGCCTTCTGCCCAGCCTGGCCAGGCAACCGTGCTGGTCTCTGCAGCGCTTTTGTGAACAGAACTGTCAGGCAGAGGTGAGGGTGATGAGTTCTTCTGGGAAGTGACTGTGCCCTGGCACCATGGGGAATGGCACATGGTGCACAAGTGCCGAGGGCAGCGTCCCCATGGAGGGCTGCTTAGGGGCCATGTGTCCAGGTCAGGATAAGGGACACAGGTATGGGAGTGGCCTCCGAGGACAGCTTAGGGCTTGCTCTAAGATGAAAGTGGACACATAGATCTCCCAACACATGGTAAGGGTTGGAGGTCAAGGAGATTCAACAGACATTTGAGAAAGTGAAGCCCAGGTTCCTCAGTGGCTCTCAGCCTGCTGGGTGTGGGCTGGCAGTGGCTGGGGTGTCTCCTCTCATTTTTGCCCTCTTCTCCCCTTTGTGTTCTGACATGTGAGTCTAACCTGGCATGTTTCGGGGGCCGGGGTGACTTGTCCTCTCCTTGGCACAGACCAGCTGAAGGCCCTGCAGAGGAGTTACGGCCGGCTGCATCAGGACGTGCTCCAGTTCCGGAGGAACCAGACCAACCTGGAGAGGAAGTTCTCCTATGACCTGTGAGTGCCTGTGCATCCCAGCCGGGAAGGGGCAGCCAAAGGCCAAGCTCAAGTGCAGCTGGCTCAGAGCACAGAGCTCTCTGCACTTGGGAGGCTGAGGCAGGAGGATCCCTGTGAGTTCAAGGCCAGCCTGAACCACATAGTGAGACCCTGCTTCAAAACAAAAACAAAAAAAACAAAAACATCACAGAGCTTGTGATATGTGCAGGGCTCTGTGAGAAAGAGGTTCTTCTGGGGCTCGTGTCCTTTAGAAACTATGAATTTGGTTTTAAAAGTGTTGGCAAGTGCTTCAGAAGAAATGGGCTAAGTGTCAGCCAGCTGGGTTCATAATACAAACTAAAGAAAAAGACACACATACTCCAGTGTGCGCACACATGCCACGCCCCCCATACATATACACATGGCAGTTCTCAGCAGGAAGAGAATTGTTCAACATGCCATAAAACTCAGTGTACCTTAAAACTTTGTAAAGCACAGGGCACTAGTTAGCCAGCAGTCTAATTCCTTTAGAAATGAGTTCTAGGACTGCTCAGATGCAGGCTAGATCAAACTCATATACTAAGGGACGTTTTGGCAAAATATTACTAGAATTTATTACTGGATGATGACATTGTGGGTATTTTATTTTCTTGAGGCTTTTATAGTGTTTTCCCAAATGTCTGCAGGGAGAATGGAATACTTTTGTAATCAGAGAGTGAAGCCCATTGGGAAGGCAGTAAAAACCAGTTCACGAGGTAGAGAGTAAACCTGCAGCCTGTTTACTTTCCCACCGTTCTTCGCGTTCTTCCTGTCATAAAAGCAATAAGAAAAAGTGTGGGCATCCAGGGAGAGTGCCGCCAGGTATTACCTCAGCGCCCCCATGCCTGACCTTTTCCCCTTGACTGACGTGTGAGTCCAGGCCCACAGCGCAGGACGTTTTCTTCTGTAATTGCTGTGACCATAAGAAATTATAACAGTATTTTTCACTTATTCTCATTATAGATAGAAACTTCATGTAGTTCCCATGTTTCATTATTTACCATTATTTTGCTTTATTTCCTCTACAAGACATCCACCTGCAGGCATAGCGCATCACTAAGTGTGATCTGCCAGGTCACTTTCTGAAGGGTTTCAGCGCGTGCCTCACCCACCGCCCTCATGGGGATGCCCCTGTTCTTGTAAAACACTGCCCACCCGCCTGAATTTCTTCCTCATCACTCTAAAGCCGAACACCATGGGACGCATGAAGCCCAGACATGGCCGTGTGCCCCTTTGGGACAGGGTAGGTCTGGGAGCACGTCGCCAGGGCGTTCCCGTGTGACTGTCGTGCACTGGCACAAGCTGAGCCGGGCTGTGGCATTGTGGAATCACGGCTGTGTGTGCAGCCTGTCACCGACCAATACTTTGTCACATGGCCTGTGACTGTAATCACACTGAAGACGTGGACACAGAGTCCGTACAAGGGCAGCAGCACCGGAGACGCGTCTAAACTTCATTCAGCCACTCGGGGCGTTCTCGGGTGGTGGGCAGTCTCACCCCCACTGTGGCAGTGTCTGGGGATGCTTTTGTCCAGACCAGGGAGCTGCTGAACATCGGACAGAGCAAGAGACAGCCTTACGTGGCCCACAGCCTCTGCAGCGCCAAGGTTCGAAAGCCTGAGTGGGGCTAATCATCAAAGAATTGCACTTGGACAAAAACGAAGTACCCAAGTTTCATTATTATTCTTCCTGAAAAGATACCGTAATGCTTTTATTTCCCCCCATGGATGGAAACGCAAAAGGCCATTCATGGTCTCACCTGAGAAACACTGACCCAGAAGATGCAGAGGTAGCTGGAGGGCAGCAGGGCACAGTGCCCGGGAAGGACGCATGCTCCTACACAGTACTCACCCGGGTCGAGTGTGCACATGGCACACTTGTTAGCTTAGACTAACAGCTCTTTTTGAGAATCTGAGGGGAGGTTTGGGCACCTTGGTAGCATACCTGATGTACAAGCCAGTGCTTTCTCGGGGCCAGCAGTGAGTGCGCATGCCCACCTCCTCCTCCACGGTGCAGACATCGCTGAGTCAGCGCTGCCCCATCTGGCACAGCCTGCAGCTTTCCTGCCCAGGACACTTGGGATAACCCATTGTTGCCGTGTCCCACAGCGCGAGGAGCAGCTTACACATGCCGTGCTGCAGTGTAGCACAGTACTGAGCGATGCCCCTGCTCTGGATGAGAGGACTTCCTGCTTTGAGCTCAGGACTGTGGTGGTTCTCTCGGCCAACAGTTGCATCGGTTAGAATAATCACCAGGGCCAAGGCCTCCAGGTCTCTATGAGTTGGCACCCGTTAACCCTGGGCTGTGGCCCTCAGCTTTCAGGAAGTAAGGCCATCACAGTCTGCGCAGGGTGTGTCTCAGAATTTGAGCTTTGTGCCAGTTGTTGCCCTTAATCTCTTGAGCTGGAAAGTGGAGAATGAACCTCACTTGCTCAGCCCAGAGTCCGAGGCCCTCTGTACTTCCTTTGGCAGGCTGGGGGCAGGTGAAACCAGTGTTTCCTTTGGTAGGGTTAAAGGTTGCAGATGAGCTGCTCGTTTAGTTCTGCAGGGTACAGCTGTCTCTTTGTTCGTTGTGTTTAAGCTCCTGTGTGCCAGTGTACCACCCGTGAGTTACGCTGCATGCTTTTGAGAAGTTTATTCCTGTGAATTTTTCCCTCGATCTCAGCTCTCTGAGGTCAGAACTCTGTGTTTCATTCTTTCTGCAGCACCAGCTCCCTTCCGTGTGTGGAGCGCTATGATCCAGCGTGCTTTGAACTGGAGTGTGCTGTAGGTCAGGGTGAGCAGAGCACATGCTCGGCTGGGAAGGGCTGGCTACGCAGCAGAGGCTGTGGTGGAGTCTGGTTCCCAGCTCCAGCCTTAGCCACGCGGTCTGTGGCAGGCAGTCAGCTCACTTGCCTCTTAGCGTCCTCACTGGCAAGGCAAGTGGGTGATTCTCTCAGCTGCTGTACAGCTCTGATGCTTGCCAAAATACTCCTAAATTCCAAGGAGAAGGCGAAGCCTCCAAGTACATAACAAAAACCAGTTCTTTGGCAACTGGGTGTCCTCTAATCCAGTTCCGATTTGACACTACCCAGAGTTAGGTCCCACGGGTGAAGGACTCAAGTCCACAACAGTGTCCCCACTTCACACTCCAGCCATAAGTCTTGTTGTCCCCGCGCCACCCCACTTCTACTGAGATGCCTACAAATTCAGGGTTACCTGCCACTCCCCTTAGGTTTAAAAATTTTCCAGAATGACTCACAGAACTCAGGACAGCTATACTTACAGTTGTGGTTTTATTATACAGGGCACGGCTTGGAAGCAGCCACACAGCACAAGCTGTAAGTTCAGGTGTTTGTTGGGGTGGATAGACACGGATCTGTCTGGTGGAGTCAGGCTGCTGCCCTTCCAGTGTGTCAGTATCTCCCCGGCCGGGAGGCTAACCACGCCGAGGCTCCGGTGGCTGGCTGGTGCGCATTATGTACCGTGGCTCATGAAATCATTGGCCATGTGATTGGACTCAGTTCCCTTTCTGGACGAGTGGAGCTGAATGTTCCACCCCTCCATTTCTGTGGTCGCTTCCCCTGGCAACCAGTCCATCCTGAAGCCATCTACTTGGAGTCACCCTGACTTGTGAGTCACTGCTGAAGCTCAGGTCCATCCGCAGGAGATTTTGTGAATAACCAAGCACTCCCGCACTCAGGAAAACCCAGTGCTTGCAGAATTGCTGGTAGTCAGTGACAAAGATCACATCTGTTTTCTTATTCTACAGATTGTATTTACAATTTTTTTTTGTAATCTGTAAAGCTCACCTTTTTTAGAGCAACGTGATAAATCTTTAGTGGGCTTCGTCTCACTGCGGTGTTTTGTTTTTGTCATTAGTAGTTGAGCACAGGGACACTGCCTTGCCCTAAGCTCCTCTGCAGGGAGTGTTCCTGAAGCAGGAGAGAGCAGAGGTCTGTGCTCTCACTGAAGTGGATTTCAGAGTCTGATGTGGGAGCAGCATGGCACATGGTCACATCTGTAAGTATTTGTCCTTTCTTTGGCCTTTTTTCACCAAAGGAACCAGTGTATCAACCAGATGAAAGAGGTGAAGGAGCAGTGTGAAGAGCGAATAGAAGAGATCACTAGAAAGGGAAATGAAGCTGCAGCTTCCAGAGGCCTGAGCAAAAGGAACGACCAGGTAACAGGGTTTTCTGCCTGGAGGGTGTAGAGGTGAGGTTGTCCTCCCTCCAGGCGTCTCCTCCCCTTTCTCCGCTGTCTGATTTGCTCTGTCACTGCTCTCTGCTGTGGGGTTGTTTCCTGAGGTGCAGCACAGCAAAGCCTGGGCCCAGGATGCCCAGGCCCGTCAGAGATGTGGCCCCTGGGCCCAGGTGCCGGGCTGGCTGGGATTCCCTCCTTCAACACACAGAGCCGCCTATGAGGCAGATGCTGCTTTTTATGACTTTGAAGGTGCTGAATCCAGTGGAAATGTTAAGTACTGTGGTGATTGGGGGTGGAGCTGGGTCTCTCTGACAGCACCTCCTGTGCTGTCATCTCCCTCCCCTGCCACTCCAGCCAGGGCCACCATGGCGCAGGGCCTTCCTGGAGATTGTTGATGTTTAGTAATACAACTTTATTGAGGCATAATTCACATTTTATGCTTAGCTCAAACAAAGCTTATAGTCCAGTGGTGTTTGGTATATTTACGTTGTGCAGTCATTGGCATGGCCAATTTTAAAACATTTTGCTGTAAAGAAACTCTTCTTTTGCTTCTCACAGCCTTTCTGTCTGTATATATTTGCCTTACCTGTATGTTTCCCATTAGTGGAATCATACAATATATATATGGCCTTTTGTGTGTGGCTTCTTTTCCTTAATATAATACATTTAGGATTCATTCATATTGTAGCCTATTTCGGCAGTTTGTTCCTTTTATAGCTGAATAATTTTCCATTGTGTGGATGCATCATATTTTATTTACTGACAGTTGAGGGACATTTGGGTTTCTACATTTTGTCTGTCACAAATAATGCTACTTTGAATGTTTATGTACAAGTTTTTGTCTGGACATATATTTTCATTTTCTTGATTAATACCTAGGAATGGAATTGCTGGGTCATACGATAGTCTATATTTAACCTACTGAGAGACTGCCAGACCATTTTCCACAGTGGCCATACCATTTTACATTCGCACCATCAATTTCTGAATGTTCCTTTTCTTTGCATTGTTGTTAACTGTTGTATCTGTCTTTTTTAGTATACCCCTTCTAACAGAAGTGGAGTAGTACCTCACTGTGGTTTGGATTTCCATTCCCTAATAACCAGTGATACTGAGCATCTTAATGCTTTATTGGTCATTTGTGTATCTTGGAGAATATCTGTTCAGATACTTTGCTGATTTTTAAATTAATTTGTACTGTTAAGTTTTAAGTTTGTAATATATCCTGCATATAAAAAAATAGATGATATTGGATATGTGATTTGCAAGTATTTTTTCCAGTTATGCAAAACAAAGAGTTCTACCAATGAGCTACATCCCCACCCCATTTTTCCATTATGTAGGTTGCTTTTACACATTCTTGATGGTGTATGTTTGACCCATTTTGAGTTAATTTTGTACATGGTGTGAGGTAGGGCTTCAATGTCAGTATTTTCTTTGTAGATATCAAGTTGTCTTAGTAACATTTGTTGAAAAAAAACCACACAAGACTGTCCTCTTGCTCAATGAATTATCCTAGCACCTTTGTCAAAAATGTTTATTGTAAGTAAATCAGTTTACTGTAAGTATGAGGGCTTCTGTTTATTATGTTCATACCATATGGTCTTGATTACAATAGCATTGTAGTGAACTTTGAATTCAGGAAATGTGAGTCCTCCAGTTTTGTTGTTCGTTTCTAAGATTGGGCTCTTCTGCATTCCTTAACTTTCCATATGAATTTTAGGATTGGTTGGTTTGTTCCATCAATAAAGTCAGTTAGGATGTTGCTAGAGATTAGGTTGGATGTGTAGATCAATTTGAGGAATCCTTGAGTACCATTTTAACAAGGTTAAGTCTTAATGAATATCTGTTCACTTACTTGGTTTTTTAAAAATGTCTTTCAATGGTATATTAAGAAGTCTTGCACTTCTTTTTTATTTTTTTTATTTTATTTTATTTTATTTTTGGTTTTTCTCCGGTACTGGTGCACTTCTTTTTTAAAAACTAATTTCTATTTTATGCTGTTGTAAATGGAATTTTCTTTCATTTTTGCATTGTCCACTGCTAATATTTAAAGTATAACTGTTTTTATATTGATCTTCTATCTTGTAACCATGCTAACTTTACTCTCTTATTTTTGTTTTTTGGTCATTAATGCTTTAGGTCTTTCCATATATAAGATTACGTCATATAGAGAGACAGTTTTATTGTTCCTTTTCCAGTCTATATGCCTTTTATTTCTTTTTATTGACTGATTCTTTTGGCTAAAACCTCTAATGTAATGGTAAGTATGAGTGCACATTGCAGACATCCTTATTTTGTTCCTAATCATGAGGCTAATAGTCTTTCATTATTGTTTGATTGTAGCTATAGCTTTCACTATATCAAATTGAAGACATTGCCCTAGTTTTAATTTTTTTAAGTGTTTATCAAAGAAGAGTGGTTGGATTTTGTCAGATTCGTTTTTTGCATCAATTGAAAAGATCTATGTGTTTTGTTCTATGTTGATACCTGTATCATTGATTGATTTTTTTTATGTTAATCCAGCCTTGTATTCCAGGATAGTCATAATATATGATCCCTTATATTTCACTGGATTTGATTTATATTTTGTGGAGGATTTGGATGTCAGTGATAGAGTTTGCTCTATCTGGTAGTACCTTCTGGTAGTACCTTCGTTTGATTTTAGTATTTTCTGGTAGTACCTTAGTTTGATTTTAGTATTGCGATAATAGTGGGCTCACAGAATGAATTGGGGAGTATTCCTTCCTGTTCTGTCTTTTTTGTAAAGTTTGCAATTCTTTAAATGTTTGGTCGAATTCACTAGGGAAGCTAGCTTGACCTAAGCTTTTCTTTGTGGAAAGTTTTAAAATTATGAATTCAATCTCTTTTCCTGTTACAGTTCTACTGAGATTCTTCTGTGTGTTTTTGAGTTAGTTTTGATAGTCTGTGTCTTTCTAGGAACTTTCCATTTCATCTAAGTTACCAGTCTTGTGGCATACAGTTGCTTATAGTATTTCCTCATAATACTTTTGTATGTGTGGTTGCTATGATGTCCTCTTCCATTTTTTTTTATTTATTTTTTAAATAAAAGGAGGAAAACATTAACAGACAGACAACATTTTACAAAATAGCAAAAGAACAGTACAGACAATACAGAGTTACAAAGTGATAGGAAATTAACAGTGCTTGTTGTATTACATATTGATATCTTCAGAGTGGTTTCTCATGAATAGAGATCTTCTTTCATTTTTAATTTTAGTAATTTAAACCTTTTTTTATTAACCTAGCTAAGGGTTTTTCAATTTTGTTCATCTTTTCAAAGAACTTTCAGTTTCATTGACTTTCTGTATTTTTCTATTTTCTCTTTCATTTGTTTCTGCTGTAATCTTTATTTCCTTCCTTATATTAGGTTTAGTTTACTCTTCTTTTTTTTTTTTTTTTTTAGTATATTAAGTTGCAAATGATTCAGTTATTCATTTGAGATCTATCTTTTCTCCCTTTTTGGTAGTGACATTTATTTTTCTAGAGCTGTTTTCGGTTCACAGCAAAATTGAGAGGAAGGTACAAAGATCTGTCATGTGCCGCCTGCTCCACATAGACATACCTTCCCCATGGCCAGCACTCCCCTTCGTGGTGCATATGTATGTCATAATTACCCAAATCCCATGGTTTGGACTTACTTGTGCTGTTTGGACAAATGTATAATGGCATGTATCCATCATTACAGTATCACACAGTATTTTCATTGCCCTAAAACATTTCTTCTACTCTACCTATTCATTCCTACCCGCTTCATGAGCCCTAACAAATACTGGCCATTTACTATCTCCCAAGTTTTGTCTTTTCCAAATATCTTATAATTGAAATCATACCATTAGTAGCCTTTTCAGATTACTTCTTCTACTTAGTAGTACACACTTATGGTTTCACTGGGTCTCTTTAGCTCTGAACTGCTGTATATAAATTGTCCGTATATACCACAGTTGGTTTATCCTGCCACCTACTGAAGGACATTGTGGTTGCTTCCAAGTTTTGTTAATTGTGAATAAAACTGCTATAAATATCTATCTGCAGTTTTTTTGTATGAGTGTAAATTTTCAGGTCCTTTGAGTAAATGCTAAGTAGTGCCCCTGCAAAATCATACCACAGTGATATATGTGCTCCCATGTTTATAGCAGCACAGTTTGTCATAGCTAAATCTTGGAAACAACCCAACGGCCCATCAACTGAGGAATGGATAAAAAAGATGTGGTAATTTTATACAATGCTGTACTACTCAGCTATAAAGAAAGATAAACTGAAGGTTTTTATAGGTAAATGGATGCAACTAGAGAGTACTTATAAGTGAAATAAATCAGACTCACGTGTAAACATCGTATTGTCTCCCTAGTGTAAGAACCTGAAAGAGTAAATAAGACACAAAAGGTACAATAGATACAGTGAAAGGGAAAGAAACTGCTCAAAAGGAAAGAACTGGGATGGGGGAAGAAAAAAAGGAAGAAAGAAGAAAGGGAAAAAAAATACATACACACACACACACAAGATAGCTAAGATAATTGTACTACTAATTTCTATTGGTTTATTGAAAGGAACAGTTAATGCTTAATTATTTGATGAATTTTGCATGCCTGTATCTGGTAATCTGAACAACTACTTTGAAGATAACAATATGCAATGTAATAATCATTGTTAATTTCCTATCATCTTGTTTTCAAATTCTGTTCATTTTTATTTTTTAATTTTTATTCTCTTAAAAAATTATGGAAAAAATTTGTGTCATTTTCTATGAAACTGTGTAAACTGTCTTCCAGAGTAGCTGTAACATTCTGTGTTCACATCAGCAAAGAATGAGAGCTCCTTTTGGTCCACAGCCTCACCAGCATTTGGTGTCAGTGGAGTTTTAGATTTTGGTGTGTAGTAATGTCCCACTTTTTTTTTTTTTTTTTTTTTTTGTTTTTTCGAGACAGGGTCTCGCTATGCAGTTCAAGCTGGCCTTGAGCTCACTTTGTAGCACAGGCTGGCCTTGAACTCACAACGATCCTCCTGCCTCAGCCTCCTGAGTGCTGAGATTACAGACATGCGCCATCACACCCGGCATGTCCCAGTATTTTTAAAATTTGTGCTTCCCTGACATATGATGTGGAGCATCTTTTCATAAGCTTCTTTGCTAAAATGTTTCTTAAAGTCTTTGGTCCTTTTTTTTTTTTAACTCAGTGGTCAGTATTATTGTTGAGTTTGAGTTCTTTATATATTTTAGTAACAATCTTTTATGAGAGATGTCTCTTACAAATATTTTTTCCTAGTCTGTAGCTTGTCATCTCATTCTGTTGATACTGTCTTTCACAGAAGTTTTTAACTTTAATGAAATCTGGGTTATCTTTTATGTCTTTCATGGATTCTGTCTTTGTTGTTGTAGCTGAAACATCATTGCTATACACAAGATCATCGAGGGTTTTTTTTTTTCCTATTTTAACATATGGGCATTTCATTTAAAAAATACTGGAGATTGAACTCAGATCCTTTACACTGAGCTATATCCCCAGACATTTATTTTTATTTTATTATTACTTATCTTCAAACACTGTCTAAATTGCCCTGAGACCCTGCATACCTAGGACAAAGTACATTTGGCCGCTATATGTAAATCTTTTTATACATTGTGGATTTAATCTGCTAATATTTCATTGGCAGTTTTTATAACTATGTGAGCACTATAGTGTGTAATTTTTTCTTGTAATGTCTTTGCTTTGAGGATTAGGATCACGCTGACTTCATATAATGCATTAGGAAATACTCTGTCTTCTGAAAGAGAATTGGTATAACTTCTTTAAATGTTCTGTAGGACTCAGCAGTGAACTCATGTGGGTCCTGTGCCCTCTGCTTTGTAAAGTTATTAATTGCTGATTGATTCTTTGGGTAGATACAGCCTGTTCAGATTGTGTATTTCTTGTGTGAATTTTAGAGAAATGTGTCTTTCAAAGACTTAGTGTGTTTCATCAAGATGATGAAAGTTGTGGGCCCAGAGCTGTTTGTGGTGTTCCTTTATACTCCATAAAGAGCCCTGTGGTCTTCGGTAGTGTCCCCTCTTTCATTTAGGATCCTAGGGATTTACCTTCTCAAAGGACAAACTTTCAGTTTCATTGATTTTTCTCTCTTGATTTCCTTTTATCAGTTCCACTGATTTATGCTCAAATCCTTATTTCTTTTACTTACTTTGGATTTAATTTGCTAGGCTTTTTCCTAGTTTCTAAGATTTAAATTTACATCTTTCTTCCTTTTTAATGTATTCACTCAGTGCTCTAAATTTCTTTCTAAGCACTGTTCTCATTGCATCTCAGAAACTTTAATAAATTTTCTTTTTATTTAGGCCATAATATTTTTAAGTTTCTCTGGAGAGTTCTACATATTTTTACCCATGTGCTACTTAGAAGTGTGTTTAATCTCCATTATTTTGGAATTTTTCAGCTCTTTCTGGTATCGATTTTTAGTTTCATTGTATTATGATTGAGGAGTGGGCCCTGATTGCATGATTTCTCTTCTTTTAAATTTGATAAGATTTGTTTTATGGCCTAGAATGTGATGTCTTGCTGAATGTTCTCTGTGTGCTTGAGAAGAATGTGTGTTCTGCTGTTCTTGGATGAAGTTTTCTGTAGATGCTCATATCCAGTTGATTGGTGGTGCTGAGTTAGACCCTGTCCTTACCAATTTTTTTTACCTGCTAGAGCTGTCTAGTTCTGAGTGAAGGGTATTAAAGTCTCCACTGATCACAGTGGATCCATGCTTGTTTGTCCTGGTAGTTGTACCAGGTTTTACCTCCTCTGGTTTGATACTCTGTTGCTAGATGCACATACATTCATACTTGTTAGGGAGAACCCAGCCCTTTACCATTATGTAGTGTTCCTCATTATCTTTGGTGGTTTTTCTTGCTCTAAAGTCTGCTCTGTTGAAATTAATATGGCAACTTCTTTCTTTACATAAATGTTAACTGGAATATCTTTTCCCATTTACTTTTAATCTATGAATGTCTTTCAGGTGGGTTTCTTGTAGTCAAAATACAGTTAGGTCTTTTTTAAGCATTCTGATAATGTCTTTTTTTTTGTTGTTTTTTTTTTGTTTTTCTCCGGTACCAGGAACCGAACTCACGACCTTGCGCTTGCCAGGCAGGCGCTTTTGCCACTGAGCTAAATCCCCAGCCCCTGATAATCTCTTTAACTGGTATGTTTAGAACATGGATAATGTGATCACTGTTCATAGTGACTAGTGATATAATTGGATTAATATCTACCATATTTTAAAATTATTTTTGTTGCCCCATATTTGCTTTTGTCTTTCCCACATTCTTTTTGTAAGTTTTAGCTAAGCATTGTATGTAATTCCATTTTGTCTCCTTTCTTGTCATACCAGTTATATATTCTGATTTTACTTTTTAAATGGTGGTCCTAGAGTTTGCAATATTTTTTTAGAGCTGTTCATGCCTACTTTCAGATAGCACTCTACTACTTCACAGATCATGCAAGGCTTTGTAACAGAAAATAACCCTTTCTTCTACCTCATGCAAAGCATGATTGTTGTCATTCATTTCACTTACAGATATCATGCCAAACAGATACATATGTTACATTGAGAAGCACATATAAACAAATGCTATGTATTTAGCATTGGTACTATTTGAAAGGGACACTGGGGATTTGTCTTAGTTACATTTCTCATTGCTGAGACAAAATACCCAACATCCAAAGTTAAAGGACAAAAGGCTTATTTAGCTCACAGTTTATAGAGGTTTCTGTTCATAGTTGGCTGGCTTCAAGGCAGGGTGGCATGACAGAGGGGCATTGCAGAGGAGAAACAGTTCATGGTGGGCAGAAGGCAGCATAGTAGTGAAGAAGCAAAGCAGCAAGTGACAAGCAGCCACCCTCTTTTTATCTGTCATATTCTATCCAGGCTACCCATGCCTAGGGCAGGTAGCACTCACACCCAGGGAAGGGCAACCTTAATTCTAGAATCGCATCATGAATCCATCCCGGGATCATCCTTGATCCCAGAAGCACACGTAGATCCAGCCACCTTTGAAAAGCCCCACTTACGACCACATGAGGCTTTGGGGGAACATCTAGACACAAGCTGTAATAGTTTACCCCACCGCCCTAAAGACTCATTCACATCCCTGTATGCAAACAAACATTTAGTCCATTTCCAAGAGTTGCCAAGGTCCTAACAGTTTCAGCATTGTTGAAAAGTCCAAGTGCAAAGTCTTCTCTGAGATTTAAGGCAAACTCTTAGCTATAAGCCCCTGTACAAATGAAAAGAAGGTTAAACATTGTAACATGCAGTGGCACAAGATGAACATTATCACTCCAAAAGGTACAAATAGGGGGATACAGTGGAATGGGACCCAAGAAAGACCAAAACATTAAGTCATATCGTTTCATGTCCCACATCCCCAGCAATCTGTGGCAAAATATGAACTCCAAAGGGCTTGAGTGATTCCACCCCTATGGCATTGCAGGTGGATATAGCTTTCATGGCTTCTTGCTGGGGTGGACTCTGCTTCCTCATTGCAGTTTTCCTCAGATGATCCATGTTTGTGGCTTCTCCAAATTTTTAGGGTCTCCACTGCACCTTTGGCATCATACTTACAGCTTTACACACCACCCTCTCAGAAGCATACTGCCTGGTCTCCCAGGCCTTCTTCTCAAATCTGGGTGGAAACCTTCCTGACCCTACAACTCGCATTCTTCATGTATCTGAAACCAGCACCATGTGATGATATCAGTGTCTGATGCCAGCTGGAGTAGTGGCCAGGCTTCCTTCTCTCCTGGCTGTAGGGATCGAGTGCCTATAAACCAAATCCCAGGGAAAAACTTCCCTAGGCTGCTGCCATTCTGGAACATGGTGCTCTGGGGCTCTCTTCTCAAAACAAAGTCTTTGACTTTTATGATTTTAAGTCTATAAAGGGTAGGGTACTGCTGGTTCTTGTGATATCCTCAGGCCACTATCCTATTCCTTCTCAGCATGCAAGGTCTCCTCTGCTCTATCTTCACAGTCCACAACTTCACTGGAGCTTCTTTTCTGGTCAAACTCAAAATGTTTTAAATCATTCTGCTGGGTTCTTTGCTACTGATTTTGAACATAAATCTGGCTAAAAGCCCCCAACAGTACCCATGCCACTGCTTCAACATTAGACTGTTTTGAAATCTCTTCTGTAAGATGAGTATACTTCCCTTAATCTCACTCAATCTCAGGCAAATTCTTTGGACATGAGCAAAATGCAGACAGACTTTCCCCCAAAGCATAACATACATGGTCTGGAATCCAGCAGCCTGTGCAGTCCATCATAACAGAAACCTCCTGAGCCTTGTCTTTACCAGAAGCATTTCTGCCAGCATTCTGGTCTTCTAAGGTCTGACCAGAATATCCTACCAAGTATAGCTTAAGGCATTGCAGGGATGCTTCTTCAGCTGCATCTCCAAACCTTTCCTAACTCTTCCCAAAGGCTCCTGAACCATGGTCAGGCACAGCAATGACCTCGCTTCTCTGGTACCAATTGTGTCTTAGTTACTTTTGTCCTTGCTGAGATAAAATACCTGACACACAATGTTAAAGAAGAAAGGTTTATTTTGGCTCATAGATTGTAGAGGTTTCAGTCTATAATCACCTGCCTCCAAGGCAGGGTGGCATCACAGAGAAACAGTTTATGACAAGCAAAAGGCAGCATAAGCAGCCAGTGATAAATGACCAGCATCACATACCCTAATCTAGCCACCTCCAAAAAGCTCCATCTATGACCATATGAGTCAGCTTTGGGGTGACATCTAGATATAAGCCATGATGGATTGAAACCAGGGCCTTCACACTGAGCTACAGCCCACCCCATTTTTTATTTTATATGTTGAAACGGGATCTCACTAAGTCATTATATTGCCTAGATTGTGCTGGAACTTGAGTTCCTTCTGCCTAGCCTCCCAGAGTGCTGGGATTATAGGACTGCATCACCATACCTGCTCACTTGTCTATTATATCAAATTAAGAACAAGGAAGTTTTTATGTTACATCTTGTTACTCTTTTTCTTCCTCCTTTCTTTATAAACATCTGAGTACCTGCCCTACATTATTTTTCTTCTTTCCAAAGAACTTCACATTTCTTAACAAGTCTTCTGGCAACAAGTCCCAATTTGGGAAGCATTTTTTCCTTTGGCTTCTTGAAGAATTTTGTTAATGATAGTGTGTACTCTGAAAATGATACACCCATGCATAGGTTTCTTTTTATTTATCCTGTTTGATGTTTGTCCTTTGAGCTTCCTAGACCCAGGGTTTGGTGACTTGACAGTAATTTGAGGAAATTCCTTGTCGTTATTGTTTCAGATATTTCTTCTCTGCTGCTATTTTTCCTCCTTTTTGTATTTCCATGATAGACACTTTACAACTTCTGCAGTTGTCCCACAGTCCTTAGATGATCATTCTGTTGTTTTCAGTCTTTATTCTCTATCAGTTTTGGAGGTTTCCATTTAAATTTGCTCAAGCTCAGAGTCTTTCCTTGGCTGTGTCCAGTCTACTAATAAGCCCATTGGAGACATTCTTCCTTTCTGCTACAGTGTTTTCCACATCTAGCATTTCTTTGTGGTTTTCCTCAGAATTTCCATTTCTCTGCTTACTGTGTCTGTTCTAGCATAATGGACTTTATCCATCAGAGCATTTAACATGGTAGAGTTGTTTTAAATTCCTGGCTTGGTAACTCTGACATCTCCGCCATGTCTAATTCTGATTTGCTCTCTCCAAGTTGAGTTCTTGGTCCTTTTTTGGTGGAGAGTGTGTGTGTGTTGGGGTGTTGAGACAGGTTCTCACTGTGTAGTTCAGGCTGGCCTCAAACTCACGGCAGGCCTCCTGCTTCAGCCTCCCAAGTGCTGAGATTACAGGTATGCACTGCTATGCCCATTGAGTTCTTGGTCTTGTAAAATGTGTTTTCATTTTTTTCCCAGCAGTGACATAATGTACTCAGCTGGGTAAGAGGAGCTGTTATGTAGGCCTCCAGTAATGTGTTGGTAAGGTGTGATGAAAGGGAGGCATCTGTCTTTGGTGAGCCTGTGGCTGTGGGCTTCACACTTGCTTCTCAGTTCCCAGCCCCCAGGTAGGGTGAGAGGGTTAAAATGGGACACACTGCTCTCTTTCCCCAGGTCAGGTCGCCCCTGACAATACTCAGGTAAGTTGAAGGCAGACTTCCTTCAGGGAAACAGAGTGCTCTGGCCTATTTCAAATAGGTTCCTTTCCCCTTTCTACTGCGAGAAGCTTGAGGGCATTTCTCTTCAGCGTTCACCGTGAGACTTGGTTGAGCTCCTGGAGGTAAAACAGAAGCCTGAGACTCTCCTTAAGACTGAGCAGCCCGAAGTTGTTAACTTTCAGTCAGCTCTGGCGAGCTGTGGCTCCGCATGGTCTGGTCTCCATTAGGTGCGGAGTTTGCTCTAAGTCCTCACCTCTTATGGACCCAGGAAGAGCTGATGGTTTCTCAGTCTGTCTGGCTTCTTGCTTGTTTGTTAGGACCAAGTGATGACTTCTAAGCCCCTACATCAGGGGCTTACCTATGGCAAACCTATGGCACACATGTAATTTTCTTTTAGACAACAGGTTTTAATGTACACTTGTGTTTTCTAAACTAAGCGCTCAGTATTCAGGTTTAATTGCAGTGCTGGTGCTTTGCAATAAATAAGTGGGTTTTCAGTTGCCGTTTGGCACTCCCCGTCTAAAAGGTTCGCTGTCACTGTTCTACATAGTAATGGGGCTGGAAACTAGAGAAGTCTTCTTTCTCAATGCTTAAAGGTACTGATGTTCATCTGTGCACTGCTGTAGCTGCCTCCCGTGGAGTTTTTGTTTGTTTGTTTGGAGACAGGGTCTTGCTGTGTAGTTCAGGCTGGTCATGAACTCATGGTGATCTGGCCTCAGCCTCGCAAATGCTGGGATTGTAAGTGTGCACCGCTGCCCCCTCTGATAGGTTTTACTGTGTTGTGTTTCAGTTTCCTCTATCTCAACAAATTTTCCTGATCTCTGTGTGATTGGTTTGACCTTTTTGTTATTCAAGAGTGTAAATTTCTCAGCTTTCTGTTACTGTTTTACAGTTCATTGCATGTGGTGGGAGACCACACCCTGTATGATTTCCACCATTAGCATTTATTGAGGCTTGCTTTGTGGCCAGCGGTGCTCCTGCCTTTGGGGGGTGTTCCATACGCACTTGTGAAAAATAGGAATTTTTCTCCTGTTGTGTGTTCTCACAGACATGTGTTTGCTCCTGCTGTTTTACTGTGTTGGTCACATCTTTTTTCCTGTTTTTCTGTCTGGTTATTCGCGGGTATTGTAAGCCCTTCCCGGGAGGCTTGTGCATAACCCTAAGCCTTCTGATTCGTGCCACATGACGGGCACTGTCAGGGCAGACCCTGGCATTCCTTCCTTGTCAGGATGTGTGGCACTGCATGCAGGCCTCAGACATCCTGTGCTGTTTCAACTCCAGGCTCCCAGCGAGTCCCAGCCCAGACTGCAGGGAGCAGGCTTGCTACAGGCCGCAGTGCCACAAGCGAAGGGAAGCGTGTCCAGCAAGGGCAAGTCCCAGACACCACAGCCCCATTCTGAGACGGTTTTGGAATTGAAGGGACAAGGTAAGAAAGGCAAGCAGAGCCTGGCACTTTCTTTTACATCCTCTCCAGAGCCCTGTTCACATTCGGCAAGTAGCGGTGCTCATGTGCTGTTGCTCATGCACATCCTGTGAGCACAGCGTGCAGCTGGAGACAGCAGTGAGCTCCGTGAGGGGAACGGGAGTGAGGGCCACGAGGCCTCTTCCCTTTCTGACAGCCCATCCTTGTAAGCTGCCTAATGAGAAGTCTGGAGGGTACTTTCATTCAAGACATCACTGCGATTCCAGGATAAAGGAGAGGTGGCTGCGCCCCTGGCAGCTGTCAATGGGAACAAAGGTGACCCATCCCAGACAGATGGCACCCACATACTCAGCACTCCACCCACCTCCACTTGGAGGTTGTTGAGATTACGTTCCTAAGCCGCTTCTCTCTTCCTCATTATGCGGATGAACTGCCACATAAAAGCCTGTGGTGTGTTGCTGAGATTACAAAATGAGCGGCACAGCTGGTTCCCAAACACAGCCCAGCTCTTCCCCACCCCTTGGAAACACCCTGAGAATTGAGTGGCAGCAGGTACTTGTTGTTTTAATCAAAATGATGCGCCAGTGAGGTCCCAGCTAACCATGTTCTGTGCAGAGGAAACCAACGAGATCCAGCCTGTGAGTGAGGAGGCGGCTCAGAGAGACAGTGGCGTGCTGCCCCGGGAGCCAGGCCAAGGACAGGCTGCACAGGACATGGCCGTGGCTGGCGAAGGCCTTGGGGGAGCTGGAGAACTTGTCCGCACCACACAGGTGCCAGTTGCCCTATCATCGAGCCCAGAACACCAGGAGCCAGAAGAACCTGAGCGGGACCAGCTTGTTATCCGAGAAGGGCCAGAGGAGCAGGCTGCTGCCAGGGAAGGTGGGTGCATAGCTCCTTCCCCGAGGTGTCCAGCCCTCTCCACTGCAGACAGCGCTTTGTTGTCTGCCCGATCTCTCCATCTGCCGGTCGTCCACAGTCAAGTTGGAGGCAGGCATGGACAGTGCACATGTAGCCCTTGAGGTTTCAGAAACAGCGCTAACAGAGTTGAGGGGACTCTGCAGGCACAGGTTCCTGAGAAGAGTGCTCGGCAGAGCAGAAACTGTCTCCTGGCAGGCAGGTCACCCCTGCTTGTCCTCGTCATCCGCGCTCTTGTGCAGGTCTGGTATAGGGTATGTTCTGGCTATGAGCTAGCCAGTGGAGGGGAAGGAATGACTGGGTGGATGGAGGTCAGTGTATATTTGAGCACGAGGAAGAAAGACATGTGAATCCCATCTTTTTGGGTTTTTCTAAGTACCGTGCGCTAACCAATTGCGCCACTGGAACTTCAGGGTTTTTCTTTTTAAAGAAAGAGTGGAAATCAGAGATCAACATAATATTCTGGAATGTATTTCCAGGCCTTAAAGATGTAGAGTTTCCATCCCACTTGAGCCAAGGGAACTTAGGAAGACGTGACTGACATGTTTTGCAATAGGCAGGAAATGTAGCTCAGGGGACGTGTTCATTCGCATAAGTTACCCCAATTTGGTTTAAATCTTTTTCACCCATTTCTCTTCTGGAAGAAAGTTCCTTACCTGCTCACAGTGGGAGGTCTGATGCTGTGCCGAGTTTGAGTCCCCTGATGTTGAGGGACAGCTAAGGCTGCGCTGAGGGAGCAGGACCACAGAATCCCCACTCTCACGGTGCGCAGGGCTTCCCACCTTAGATAAGGAGTGAGGAGAAACAGCACCGCACATATTCCAGTCTTTGTCTTCAATCTTACAAGCTTTTCTTTTTTTTTTTTTTTTTTTTTTTTTT
>NW_004955432.1:1493053-1572179 GCF_000276665.1 Chinchilla lanigera
TTTTTTGTCTTTTTGAGATAGGGTCTCACCATGCAGTTCAGGCTAGCCTTGAGCTCACTTTGCAGCCCAGGGTGGTCTCGAACTCGCCATGATCCTCCTGCTTCAGCCTCCCGAGTGCTGTGATTACAGGCATGCACCGCCAAGCCTAGCTTGCCTACCTTCGTATATAATGCACCTGTAAAATTTTAAGCCCTCAGAATGGCTCTCATGAATGTGTTTTATCTGGACCTGCTTTTCTGGGTGCTCTTCCTCTAGGGATGAAAGCAATTGAACAATCCCATTCCTTAAACAGCACAGGTTTGTTCTTTTGCTCACAGTAGCGACTCCATTTCGTGTCAGAGCAAAGAGCCATTCTAAGGAGGTGGTTTCCTCATTTCCAGCCTAGGTTGGGGCCTTTTGGGGAAGGGATGTGGTCCCACAGTGTCACCTGGGCTCATCCTGAACAGAATTGTGGTTCCACATGATTCTCCTGCTCAGCCTCCCCGCAAGGTGCCGGGATTACAGACAGGGCCCATAGCACCTGGTCCCTTCTGTGGGGCTCGGGGGTGGGGGGGTGGGGAGGGTTTGCTGAGGATTGAACCAGGGCCGCATGCCTGCTAAGCAAACGCTGTACCCCTCAAAGTGCAGCATTCACTGCCAGGAAGTAACCAAGTTTGACTGCTGCAGGGTGATGGGTTCACACCCAGCACCTGGGTGCTGACTTCCCCCCTTGTAGCATCCACAAAGAAATGATGTAGCTTATGGTGTGTGTGATTTTACAGGACAAAATCAGCAGAAGACGGGAGCCGATGACTACAACCTGGATGAAAATGAGGCGGAATCAGAAACAGATAAGCAGGCAGCCCTTGCTGGGAGTGACAGAAACCTAAATGGTAATGTCAGTGGTGGCAGCAGGGGCTTTCACTTTGTCAGTTAACAGCAGTAATACTGCAGTGATTTCAAGGAAACAGTGTTTTGTTTAGCCTTCGGGAGCCGAAGTTGTGGGGTTAGGTGAGGGCCGAGAAACTCAAGGTATCAACTGGAGAATTTGCTTTTAGTCTACCTCTCTACCTGGTGAAGCTAGCCTCCCTGCAAAAGCTCAGCTGAATGAAGCTCTTTGAATGATGATTCCTCCTTTTTGGGAGCGGGGGCTACTGAGGACTGAATTCGGGTTCTCTACCAGAACCATATCCCCAGCCTTTTTATTGTTTTGAGACTGTGTCTTGCTGTGTAACCCAGTCTGATCTAAACTTGCCATCCTCCTGCCTCAGCCTCCCAAGTGATTGGATTATAGGCATGGTACCACCATGTCTGGCTCGATCCCTTCCTGAGCTCAAGATTATCTCCTGACTTTATTCTTCTTTTGATACTTTTCCCATATTTTCTATTTTTGCCTTTCTGAGATAGAGTATTTCCTCAAAAACAAAGGCTTCCAAGTTTGCAAACTTTTCCTTCCATGCTATATGCCACATTTGCTTTACCAAGTGAGGTAATTACCATTCCTGCAGGATTCCTTGTAATAATACCTTGTTTCCTTGTGTGGTTTCTAGCTGTGAGCCACTAGTCCCTGGAACTTGATCTGTGCCAGGCATCTGACGTGATTACAGTTCAGCCCACAAGGCGGCAGCTTGTCATTGAAACAAAACCCCAGATGCATAGCCTTTTTAGAGTGAACGCTCATCCTTGGTCCAGTCCTGTGAATTCTTCCCAAGCTGTAGTTGAGTGGCTGGGAACAGTCTCATGCACACACAGCTTCCTTGCTGGCCCGTCTGCCTCACAGGTTTCACAGTTTTCTGTGGCTGTTGCATGCTTGCTCCCCACCTAGATGGGAACCCCCCCTCTGGAAACTGTGAGGGGAGAAATCGAACATCTTGAGGCTCTAGCAGACATCCTCAGGGTCAAAGCTGGCTTTGATGCTTAATGATTACCTGCACGAGCTGATGACTTTCATTACTATTATGAGCAATGCATTAGTTTTAATGTTAATTTTGCTAAATTTAACTTATCAAAGTTTATATTTTTGGGAAAATGATGAAAATAATTTCCATATATCCTTCATCCAGGTTCCTCAAATGTTACCATCTTAATGTAACTAACATACTGACTTTATTCAGATTTAGTGGGTGCCTATCTAATCTGTCTGTCTGGGACTGCACACACCACTGCTGCACTGCTTTCACATGCTTCAGCCCGGGGCCGTTCTGTATTCCCTCTCATACTCTATCAACTCTTGGTCATTTCTATAGGGATCACATTGGATCTGATGTAAGTGTCTTGAAAATACATCTTGTGCTTATCTAGGATGTCACGGAGTAGCTTATGTTCTAGAAATGCAGTGGTTGTTGAATTGTATTCATGAACTACCCAAGCAATTCTTTTCAAGGTACACAGTACACAAGGAGTTTAAGCATCTCTTTCTGTTCCTTGTGCACTGCCAACTCCACCAATCACTTCTCGTCCCACATAGGAGCTGGTTCCATGGTCTCTGCTGTCTTACCTGGCTTACCAATCTTGTAATGCAGCCCAGTGGCCTACTACGCACTTAGCTTTGCAGTGAAGCCTCCGTGTTTTTTTTCCTTTTTTTGCTTTTTGACACAGGGTCTCGTTGTGTAGTCCAGGCTGACCTTGAATTTGTGGCGATCCTCTGGCCTCAGCCTCCAGTGTGCTGGGATTACAGGGGTGCACCACCAGGCCTGGCCTGAAGCCTTGGTCTTTCATCTCCTGCTCTCAGGTGCCCTTCCAAGGGTCTGACCTGTGCAGAACTTTAAACAAAAGGAGGAGGCAGACAGGGTAAAGACAAAGGTTCTGTTGGCTCCTTTAAGATATAGTTTTAAGATGAGGAAATGTAATTAACAGCTTTACCATATTAAGACCTTACTTGCTTCAGGGAATTAAGATGAAATGGGCATTAACTCCAACTATTACAAGACACTATTAGTTTAATTATGACAGTTTACCATGCAACAGTTATGTTGGTTTCAGCTTTTATTTCTGAATTGTCTCATGTCCTCAGCATGCACTAGGACAGCAGCACAGCGAGGTCATGGTCTCTCACTTCTTGGTTTTAAACATTACCGAGTTCTTAGGTGTCTGAGCTTTCTTTTGTGGTATGTGGTTGGCCATACAATGCTAAATTTGTGTTGCTATGGGTAATACAGTCCTTTGTATGAGTTTCCAGAAACTCAGGAGAAACAGGACCTGCCTGGGCTGGTTTCTTGAAGTATTTAATACTGGAACATTATTTGCCTTTTTTTCCCCCCCTTTTTAGTTTTTAATGCTGAGAAGAGAGACATCATACATTTATTTGATCAGCATGAAAAGCGGAATCACACGCTCTGAATCAAACTGGTATTGTTTACTTCGTGTCAGGACTGAACAGATCACTATAAACCATTCATGAGTGACTGAGTACCCAAAGCTGTGAAATGTACTAAGTAAAATGTACATCTAAAGATGATTGTATGGGTTTAGTATGTACTTTATGTATGAAAACTGGGACTGTCTCAACCAACTGGGAGAGATTTTGGGGGTACTTTTTGTCTGTAATAGGATGTCAGAGTTTTTCAAACCTTTTTGGCTAATAGGTATTTCATGAGAAGGTCACAAATAGAGAACATGTTCTCCTCCTAATGTGACAGCAGTAGAGCTTCTTTATTCTGGAATCTGTGTTTAAAAAAATAAAAAGCTGTAGGCCCATCTGACAGGAAGGCGGTGGGCTGTGCAGCACCCTAACCTGCCTGGGTCCTCTCCACATGCTGTGGCCTGCTGCTGGTGCCAGCCCATCTGCCACTCCTGTTCCGAGTGACTGGCTAATGCTCCTGTGCACTCCTGATTCGGACCATCCCAGCCTAAAGTGCTGTTAACGCACACACCATTAGCAGCAGTTTAAACAAGCCTGAATACAGAGCTGCTTGGGTCAGAGTTTTAAAGACTACTTGTATAGTGAGGCTCGTCATTCTTAATGTATAAAACACTACTGATTTATAATTTGGATGTTTGTGGTCTGTCCTTACTTTGCTTACTTTTTAACATGTGTGGGCAAAGCAAAATCTTCTCTAAGAACATGTACATTACCAAGAACAATGACTGAATTAGACTTCTGTAAATGGAGGCCACACCAGCTGGCCCTAGTATACCCATAGCAGGACAGACACTGAGTCAGCACTGACGATAGGTCTGCACCCCTTTTATTGTCAGAGTAAAAGAACAAAGCTGCTTGATGCTGAAGGATATATGTTACAAAATGAGGATATTTAGAAAGGCAAGAGAAATGCTATGTTTATCCTTATACACTTAGCTCTGATAAATGACTCGTGCAACTGATTTTAAAAATTGAAGGTTGTTAATTTTTAAAATGATGGTTTGATCAAAACCCAGTGATAATGACAATTAGGTTTGACTTGATTCTTAACATTGATGGTAAATAGGCTCTTACTGCTTGTGAGTCACACTGACAACCTTCCGGGAAGTGCTTCGGGGCAAGCCGGAGGAGGCACAGGATGTAATGCAGGGGCCATTTGGTTAGTGCCCTCTTTTCCACAAGGGATAACGGGGCCCAGAAATTCAGGAGCACCTAGCTGCAGGGCTGCAGTTCACCAAGGCAGGCCTGTGTGTGTATATGTTCATGTGACCGTCTCCAGAGTGAGTGTTTGTTTCTTTATCCAGTCTAAGATTTAGCTTGTCCACCCTGAAAAGGCAACTGAAGCAAGTATGGAAGTATGGAAGTAGACTTTTGTCCAAGTTCTTTTTCACTCTTCCTTTGTGTCTCAGTCTTAGGGCTGACATGAATGTTCTTGCTTTCTCAGTTGAAGTATTCACCTCATGTTTAATGTGTGTAAAGTTGCCAAGAAATAAAGTACTCTGTTGGTTCAACTTTTAAACCTTTTTAACGGCTTTCATTGTTTTTAGCTGTTTTCCCTTTGTACCCTGTGAGTTGTGGATAAAAATTGTGGAGATTAAAGATTTAATTGTGGAGATTTAAAAGATTAAATCTTTTTTGGGATAAGATAGATGTCAGTATAATTAAAGGTTAGCCAGGCTGCTACCACTTAGCCTTTAAGGAGTATACTGGAGCCTTGGGGAAAGTTGTGGTGGAAGCTTGACCTTTGCTTGTCTCTCAAAGATGCGAGTGAGGTGACAGTAGTGGGACCTCCAGGGTGATGGATCATGTTTGCCTCTTTCAGAGAGGAAACAGTTACTTCCCTGTGTGTGTGTGTGTGTGTGTGTGTGCGCGTGCGCATGTATCCAACTCAAGGCTTTGTACGCGCTACAGAAACACTTCACTACTGAGCTACCTCCCCAACCAGAAAAAGTTCACTGGTGCATTACAACCCATTCTCTGAAACTGCTGCTTTACCAACTTAACATGAATATCACTTGAAAGATTAGTCCTGTTAACCCAGTCTATAGCCACATTTCCTCCTGTAAAGAATCCTCTTCTAACAATCTCCTTGCTCTGATTATGTGAGAGGGGCTCATTTAAGTTATTCCAAAAGTCAACAGAAGACATGTCTGTGAGTAAACGAAAGCACCACACTTTCCTAGAATGTTAACTATAATGTCTGAACTTTAAACAAGTGCAGGTACTGCTTCTAGCTCAGAGAATGGCTGCATTAGTAACTAAGTGGAAGACAGTGCAGCGGACTACAGTAAGAACCCTACAGTGTAACGAACACACCAGTTCTGGTTAGAACTAGTTCTCACTTAACTCTTAAATCTGATACACCAACTTGAGTTTAGACACCTACTGCAAGTGTCAGACACACTGACCGCTTTTCAGATTCTACTTTGCCAGACCCCTCCAGATATCTTGTTCTTACCAGGGATCACTCCTCTCCTAGATTCCCAAGCTCCTAAGGACACTATTTTAGCTTCTCTGTTAAAGCCCTGGAGTCATGCTGGATCAAGTCTTAGCATGATGAAGTCCCTTTTCTGAAGATTACACTACAGTTCAGAAGATAAGATGGTTCTGGGTACTTCTAGGAGGCATGGCCCTTACCAAGAGAGGAAGGGTCCTTCCTGGGATGTGGCACTTCAGCTGAGACTTGAAGGATGCCAACAAAGTGGCCACAAGAGGCTTGGGAGCCAGGAAGAGGCAACGCAGCTACAGCTTGAGAAGGTAGAGGGAGCTGTACCAGGTGCTCTTGGTAGATCAGGTCTAACTGGAGGGATCGGGTTTGCCAGCTCCTCTGACACTCAAGTATGAATTCTTTTACTATCTCCACTGCTTCGCTCCACTGCTTCATGTGACTGTCCAGCCTCTGTCCCACGTCTTCAAGAAACAGCTCTCCATGCTGTCACCAGCTACCTTTACATGCCCAGTGCAGTGGGCCCATTTTGGCCATTCTGTTACTGGCCCGTGTGGCTGTGTATTCTGCTTATTTACCTCCAGGGTTCCTGCAGGAGGCTTTTCCAGGGACCAGAAACATAGTCAGGAGAGGAAGAAGGCAGGCAAATGCCTCTTCCAAATATTTCAAAGAGGGTGCTTTGATCAGTATTGATATCGTGGCTGGCCAGAAAACTGTTATGCGAAAGCAAAAAAGAGTGAACTGACGGAGAAACTTAAACAGTGGCAGCCTGTCCCTGTCACCTCTGTGGCCTCCCCCTCCCCTGGCCCACTGTTTATATTCTTGTCACCATCAGGCCTTTGGCACCATTTCCGTGCCACTGCAACCCCCACACAAAGCCTTAATTTCCATGTATAAGACTACTTAGTCCTCTATTCATTTCCACCTTGGACTTCATTTCTTGGCTCCCAACAGAACTAGTCTCTATCTTCACCAAGATGTCCCAGAGGCAGCTCAGTCTAAATGATCCTTGTGCCCTACATATGCAAAGGGAACCTCATTTGCCAAGGCCAAAAAAACTGAATCATCCAGTTCCCACACAACAAACAGACTTGCTCATTAACCACTTCCTGTTAGCTGTACTAAAGCATTTGAGTCCATCCATTTCTCTGCTCTCTCCACCATGACTCGCTAAGAAAATTTTCACTCGTGTCCCTGCCTCCAGCCCTGCCCTGTCCGGAACCAATCTCAGGCAAGCAGGTTGATCCCATCAGTTCTCTGCACTTAAGACTTCAGTGGTAGCTAAATAAAGTCCAGATTCTTTAGCCTGGCTTCTTGCCTGCAGGTCTGTGCACATCCTATTTCCCTGTCTAGAATGCCTTGAACAGCTAACACCTCTTGAACCTTCGGGACTCAGGCAAGACCATGACTTTCTCTGTACAGTTCAATATGAAGTCATTCTCCTACACGCATGCCTTAGCTTTCTGTTACTGCAATGAAATACCTGAGAGATAATCAACTTAAAAAGAATAAAGGTTAATTTTGGCGATTTCTTCAAGTACAGTACATAGTTAGCTGGCCCTGTTGTTTTGGATTTGCAGCAGCAGAGTACATCACCGCAGGAGTGAGGTGCAGGAGGTCTGTCTGCCTTATGGCAGCCAGAAAGCAAAGCAACTAGAGAAGGGTGAGGGTGGCATGCCCCAAGAACACACCCCTGCAGTGACCCGCTTCTTCTCACTAGGACTTGCTGCCTCCCAGCAGCACCTCCAGCTGGTGACAAAGCCTTTAAACACAAGGACTTAGGGAACATTCAAGATCTAGACCAGTGATGGTTAACCTTTTAGAGATGAGTACCCAAACTGCAACCCAAACCCACTTACTGCATATCACAAAGTGCTGACTCTTCAGTCAAACCTGAACACTGAGGTTTTACTTTAGAAAGAACAACTCGTACATTAACATGTCTTAAAAACACAGTAACCCCGATGCCATAGTTCGCTGCCACTGATCTAGACTGCAGCAACCAGCATACACTGTTGCATTTTAACTATGTACTTGTTTTTCTGCATTCTTCATGCGATTATAAGCTTGGGGGAACAGTATCTTCCTTTTTTGTTTTTGTCTTCAGTATCTTAGATGGTACATGTTTTAACATATTCTAAAGATGCAACTACAGTGACACCTTCGTTGTTGAACTCAATTGGTTAAAAATTCATGTCCAAACATTGAAAAGTTCGAAAATTGAACGTATTTTTCCCTTAATAATGGAAAACCAAGTAACTGGTTCTGAGGCCCCAAAATTATATGCATAAATTCATTTTTGCAGGACTGTAACAAATTTCTCAATGATTTCTCTTTTTTTTGGTACCAGAAATTGAACTCAGGACCTTGTGCTTGCCAGGCAGGGGCTGTGCTGCTAAGCTACATCCCTAGTCCCTTGGTTTCTTTCTCTATCATGGTTCCTCACTGTTTTCCTTTTAACTTTACTGCTGGTATCAGTAATTTTCTTTGCAGGCATGGTTAGTTATCATATTTTGTGCAAATAAAGCACAAAAAAGTGCACAATGACAAATATTTTAAAGTACTAACACAAGCACTATCTGTTGTCTGGGTAAGAACAGTGCTTAGACATAAGTGTCACCCATCTGTATCCATGGCAAGAAAGGATGTGTGACTCATTCTCAGCTATACAAGGTTTTTCAGGTTGGGTTTTCTTCAAACTTTGCTGTTAGGAGTAGTGGAAAGTTCAAGCAGGAGCTGTTTGACAACTGAGGTTGTATCACTGTATTTTTCTGACTGTAAGTCTACTATAAGAAACAATACTTGAAAACCTGGCTACTTAAAAGAAAGCACATGATTCTATGAGTAACATACACTAATAAATCTGCTTTTTAGCGGGTAGTGAGTCAACAGCACACTTTAAGAAGACCCACTTCAAAAAATACACATATTCTTGATTACTGAGCTATTGCTCAGTAATGTTCATTTGCAGTAGATGACCCAATCAGACATTGTAGTACGAAGTGCCAGAGCAACTGCACTGATACATATAGGTGGTTTTGTTGTTTGATTTTCTGCTTTAAAGGCTATGTATTCTGTATTTCACATCTTGGCCCCTAGGATGGAAGAATAATTTCTCAGCTTCCTAACTTGCCTCAGGGCCTTTTTGGTTATTTGCAAAATGTCATGTTCTTTGTACTATCCTCTTTTGCTTTTTCTTTTGTTTCTTCTACTGCCTATCATTCCTTTGCCATTTTTTGTTTTCTACATTGATAAAGCACCAACCACAAACTGTGCTATTTCCTTTCTCAAGAAGTATAAGCTTTATTTCTTCTTCCTAGTTCAAAAGTTTCTGTTGTACAGGCCATTTTTCTCTAGACTTCTGAAATCTCAGGCTGCCTATGGGCTGGTCCTGGTTAAGGCAAGTGTTACCACTCTTGGAAAAGAAGCTAGACTACGTTCACTGGAGAGCAAGGTCAGGAATATACTTACCTTACTGTCTTTTTTATTGGAGCGGCAGGCACAGTCAGGTTAGCTGCTTCAGAGTTATTTTCAGAAAAAGGTCTAAATACCACATTTTCAAGAAAGAGGTCAAAGAGCTAAGGATACAGCTCAGTGGTAGAACACTTGCTTAGCATACATAGGTTGGGTCTCTTAGAATCAAAACAAAATGGTGGCAAATCAGAGTTGAGATACTTAAAAGCGCAGAACTCTTATCATAAAAACTCACTAATTTCAGGCCACACTACAAAAGCCAGCTTAAGCTCATATAGTACTGTCACTATACAGTGAGTACCTCGCTCATATAGTACTGTTCCCTACAGGGGACAGAATAGGAAGTCTGGACAGCTGCCACACAAACTCCCAGCAAAGGAACAGGGAGAACAAAGGATGGACAGGGCAGGGCTTCTGGCACCAAGCACTCACAGGCACAGGTGGGCTGAAGTAGTGACACTAGCAGACCCTACCTGAATATGTTTCATGGATTAAAGTGAAGAGGAAGGAAAAAAGAACGTATCCCATTTAAGGCAAGGCCTTCCCTACCTTTTCATTGTCACCAAGACATAATGTTCACTCTAAAATGTGCCAAAAGTAACAAAGGATTTAAAAAAACCTGTTCATCTCCTTTTCGAGTCAGAGAGCCCCCAAATGCTTTTAAATGTGTCTCACCAGAAAATCTCATATAAGGGTTTAACAAACCTCATGATCTGAAAAACCTTCTGGATAATTTTGAACTGCTAAAACGGTGAAGAGCAAACACCTTCAGCTCTAGGTATGTTTCACATGGTACTGTCTTTTATCTCCAGTAGTACGTTTTTTGTCAAGAAATTTATTAGCCTTTACAAACACTATTTTCACTCATTCATAAAAAATGATTTATGATTAAATCTGTAATAAAACCATGTAGACCAGTTTCATCCATGGAACATAATAAACCACTTTAAAACAGCAGTTTTCATTCATGTCATGTAAGGCTGTCAAACTAAAAGTATTCTTTACAATGGGTTGTCATCCAAGAAATCCATTTCACTTCACGTTATATGGTGAGACTGATGGATATATCCTCGAAGAGCAGAATCTGAAAGCAGATTCTACCTTTTTGTGGTCATGGTTTCAGTCTCTCTCAAACAAGTTTCACAACAGGAAAGTATTTGTGAATAGAGAAATCAAATTCAGGAGGAACCTGTAAAGAAAATTAGAAAATCAATTAAAGTATCTACAAGTAATCATGCAATCAACAAAAAGCACTATTTTAAAAGTTTTTTGTGTTTTTAGAAAGGGGACAGCACAAAAGAGATTTAAAAGTTGATTTAGCCAGGTGTGGTGGCACATGCCTTTAACCCCAGCATGTGGGAGGCTGAGGCAGGAGGATCACCATGAGTTCGAGGCCAGTCTAGGCCACATAGTGAGTTCAAGGCCAGCCTGGATTGCATAGTGAGACCCTGACTCAAAAAACCAAACAACCAAAAAAACCAAAGAAAAACAAGAAATGACAATGACAAGAAAAAGGAACTAACCTGGAGGAAAAAAGTGACCAACTTATTTCTGGGCTTATGAGGGTCATCAGAAAATACACGGACTGCCTGTTTTCTACCTCCAGAGAACAGATAACAAAGGAAAATAGACTTACATTATAGAAAGAAGCTCAAGTTAAGTCAGGGAACAGCAAATTTTTTAGTTTCTGAGTCAGATGATAAAATGAGACTCAGTAAAAGAGGGCAGGAGAGAAGCCAGACAGACAATAGAGAAACAATCGGAGTGAACAACAGGGTTGGACATAATGGGAAAGTGTCTCCTGGCTGGCCTCCTCCACAAGGCAGGACCTGCTCGCTACCTAACAAGCTGCCCTTACCTGATGACACAACGTGACCAACGAAAAACTAAAAGAGAAGGCTTTAATTCTTGAGAGATTCAGTTTCCGAAAGTTAGGTGATACTTAAAAACCTCAAAGTCCCATTAATTTGTTTTTGCACATTTTATTTTTCTTACCGAATTAGGGCAGGTAGAAATGTTAAATAACCAAATACATGTCTCATGGCAAAATGCTATTAAATCTTTAGGATGACTTTTGTTCGGTGTTTTAACTTTTTCTGTAATAATTATGCATCTCATTGAAAAAAATAAAAAACTTTAATTTCCCAACAGTGTACTTACCTTGGACTCCTTTTTGTGTCCTCCTGCCAATAACTTCATAACCACAAAATTGGGTTTGGCAACCTTTAAAATTCTATTGACCTAAAACACAAACATTAAATTATAGTAACAGGAAACTCATAGCCAAATTTTCTTTATATTACAGATACAAATGAGAACTTGGCATACTAGAAGTGCTGAATTTAATACAGGCAATTTAAAGTAATAAGCACCTTCTAACAAAGAACTCCATTTAGCCAGCTGTGGCGGGAAAGGGCTCCTGTGTCTTGCTCTCCTGGGAACAACAGCATTAGCTGTTGCCTCCTGAGAAGGCAGCAGAAGGCAGTGCTCAGAGCACAGCCACTGGGATTAGGCTGTGTTTTCAGACCAGAGCTTTGCCGAAGAACCTGCCGAAGTTCTCTAACCTTTCTGCTCCTCCATGTCTTTATGCATAAAAATGGAGACAACTCTAACCCACAGAGCACTGCTGTGAACACTGTGTTGTATACTGATGTTTTGATCAACCACAGAAACATGTGCAACATGACCATGGTCCCAAGGGACAGCAGCTGGAGCTGTTGTAGCTTGTATAAGTGTGGTATGATGTTCATATAACAGCTGCTTTGCCTACAATGCCTTTCTCAACACAACCTTGTCCTTAAGTGATGTATGACTGCAGTAGGAACTTGAAACCATGCCTACAGGTATTTGATTACGGTGACTTTTGACTACCACTGATCTAAAAGGTTTCCATAGACAGAGGAGCAGCAATGGAATGGAATGCTGGATCCCTCTCAGACAGCAGTCCAGAAGTCCCCGTTGCTGCCCTCTTACTGACCTCTGGAAAGACAAGTGCGGGACCAGTTCCTTCTCAACTCCAGGTAGATGCCCAGCTGCCTATGTAACACTCCATTTGCACGACTAATGGGCGCCTCAAATTTACCTCATCTAAATCTGCCTGGCCCCCTGCTCTGGCTCCACTGAGAGCCTTGCCTATATGAATCAATCCATCCAGCAGCGTATGCCAAAAACCCTCAAGTCCTCCTTGACTCCTCTCTTCCACTAACATCCCACATCTAATCCTCCAACAGCCTCAAAGACTGGATCTTAAAACAGAGCAATCACTTTGGATCCCCCCACTGCCACAGCTCTCTCCTGGGATCACTGCCATGGTCTACTCCAGGACTGACTCTCTGGACTCCACCTTTTATCCTACTACAATCTATTTTCAGCACAGGGCAAGAGTGATTCTTAAAATCTCCTCTGCTTAAACCCTCCTAGAGTGCATCTGCTTGTTTCCCCGCTCCAGTCAGCAGTTCTTCAAATGCTTTAGGGACACTCCTGCCTCGTATTTTTCTTTTGGAAGGTTTGCTTCTTTGCCTTCTAGGATTCTCTCAGAGGCCACTGTTTTTAAAACTGCCTTGGGATTTAGCCAGTGGTACAGCACTTGCATACCATGTGCAAAGCCATGGCTTTCATCCCCAGCACCACCATTAAAAAACACAACAAAAGAAATCCTACTTCCTGCTTCCAGTAGCCATTTCCTATTTCCAACAGTTTGACTTTTCTTTGTATCATTATGTCTTTCTAATATATAATTTACTTGTTTAATGTCTGTAGCCCCACATCCCTTCCTTATCCCTCCAAGGGTTAGGATTTCACTGTTTATTTTCTGCTGGACATACAGTAGGTGCTCAGTAATAAATGAAACGTGTCATTTATTATGGGGACTTCCCTCAGATTTATACTACCACTTCATTTAATAGGTGGAATATATGTTTTTAAAAAAAGCCTCACTCCTCTCTCCAAGACACCCAGCTGTATTCCCAAGAAGCAAACACTTTAGCAGTACACTAAACACACTGTATGGTACCCTCTTTCTAAACTTTTAAAGTCCTGAAAAGCATTCCACTATGGTACATAAAGATCTTCCTCATCCTAAAGACTGTATAGCATCCCACTGAAGGACACATCAGTCCACTCAGAAGACCCCTGCAGATGAACACTGACATTTCTCGCATTTTTTGCCACGAGAAATCCTGCTGTAGTGACTATATATGTATTCACACTTTCCCTCATTTCCTGTACATGAATATGGACCGGAGGATACAGCCAAAGCAGCAGCATTGCTGAGTCTAAGCACCTGTGGTTTTTAACAGATACTGGTACAGTACCCCTTCACAGAAGTGGTATCAACACATACTCCCCAAATATAGGCAATTCTTTTTTTTTTGGTAGCAGGACGTCGAACTCACGACCTTGCGCTTGCCAGATAGTACAAATAAGAATTTGTAGGTGCATCTATCTCAGTAAAAAAGACTGCATCTATCTCAGTAAATAATCTTAGGGACATGGCAAATTATTAAAATATCAAAAGCTATTTTCAAGATTTATTTGTGTATCTCAAAATCTTTAAAAGCAATAGCCATAAATAGTCAAGTGGAAAATGTTGCTGTGATAACTGGTCATATTATTTTTCAAAATTAATACTTAAGATCAGACTGGCAAAACTACTTGAGATCCTTGGCAAAAACATGTCAGGCTCTGCTTACTAACACTATAGAGTTATGATAATTGGCTTTTGTCTAGTAGTAAGATATCTATTTCCTACCCCCCCCATTATAATATAATGAATCCAGTCTTACCTCATGGTCTGGGTTGGGGATATTTTCCAATATCATTTTTGCCTGCTGAAAATGCTTACTAGCTGCCACATACAGTTCTGGAGACTGAGGAGGTGGACTGTATTTATTGAGGTCCGACATTTCCTAAAAAAAGAACATTATTCAAAATATGTTAATTGGAAAAAACTCTAAAATACTTATATTGTTATAGAAATCTACACTATCCATTCATATAAAGATAGGCAAACATTCAGCCTATATTCCTATTTTTCCCTATGTAATATTCAATTCTCAATACTTATATACCGCCTCATAATTGCATTATTTAAGTAACTGTTAGTGCGACTAGTACATCCATCAAAAAAAAAACAGATTCACACTATTTAAAGTTGCTATTTTTATCACCTGTCCCAGTCATTTTGACTACGTATTTTAACAAGATGACTAGGTACAAACAGCACATTTCTAAGAAGGTGTAAGACTAAAGATCATACAATGACCTCAGTGCGCAGGTTCACCTTGAACTGTAGATAGTGCACTGGTGGCGGGGTCATCACACTGTTGAAGGGAGCAAATCTGTGCTCGTATCGAACTTGTTCACTATCGAGCTCAAACTTGGGTTTGCGTACTTTGCCATCCATGTCAAATGCTACCATGGTCTAAAGAAAAAGGAAATAAATTAAAAAAGAGAAAAACAACCTGAAAACATGATCATCATCATTAATAGAGAACAGAACACTAAAACCCAGCTGCGTATGTATAGTTAAAAACAATTTATGGCTTGGTAATCAGAAATGAGAAACACTACTTTTATGTGCTACGCTTTATGCAAAAAAAATTTCAAGCTCCAGCATTCAATGTATTACTGTTTTCCCCAAGTATATTATAGGATGTGCACGTTTTTCTTCCATGCCACACTTAACAGTATCTTCTGAGGAAGTGACTAGCATATTCAAACAGGTCTTGTTTTTCAAATCCTTTCGCTTTATGTATCTTAATGTAAACTATCTCAACTCATTTCTTGGACTGTCCAGTACTACTTCAGTTAGTCCTCAGTCAGTACCTGCTGCAAATGCCTGCTTTTGCTTACAACACTCGAAGTGCAGCCCACCCGCTTCCTCATATACTGCTAAAAACCCTGAAGTCCTCCCTTCCATGAAACTTTTCCTGGTCATTAGTCAGAAACAAGGTCTTCTTTTATGACCTGTGCCACATGTCTGTCAACATTTGTCAAATGCCTGTTTGGCATTTATTAGGCCTGTGTGAAACAAGGACAAATGGACACAGTATCTGACACATGGCAAAGGTTCAAATGCTTGTTGAAAATACCTAGACTTGAAAAAAAAGTAACCTTTAAGTAATGTGAGAAGTAAAGATGAAATAACCCGGAAAGAATCATGAAAGGGGTTCATTTAAAGTAAACTAAGTTTTTAATGACTTACTTTAAACATTCCAGCACACATGTTCTGGTATGCTTGACTCATTGTGATCTCCCGGCTCAACGGGCGAACTGTAATCAAGAGAAAATCCTCTTTACTCTTCCCCCTGACTCTTGAATTACCACAGGAGAAAAATTTTAAATCTCCCAGCTTGTTTACTAACTGTGAACTTTAGTTTGCCCCTACACTAAATTTTATCTTGTGACCAAAATACACTGAAAAAGCTAAATGACTGTGTTCTCAAAATATTACTCTAAAACTGAAATACGAATTTTAAACTTTTCTGAATTTACCAGAGACCCAAGCAATGAATAGTTAATCACTGACCTAACCAACCTATTTCTCTTAAAAAAAAAACAGCACACAGTGTAGCAGGATCTATAATGCCTGTAAGGGAGCAGATACTTTTCCCTCCTCACAGGGTCAAGGAGCTCAGTGCATCACCATCCTGCACCCAGTGGAACAGCATGGCTCCAGACCAGGGCAAGAGCCTGCTGAGCCTCCAGTTCTGACCATGGACTCCTACTATTTTGTTCCCTAGCCTGCCTTGTTTCATGTGGCTAATTCTTGATCTAAGATCCTCTGATACACAAAATAGCAAAGAAAGGAACCAAAAGCACTTCTATAACTAACCCTGGACTCAATTTCTACCTTCTAATTTCTGAAAGGATGATGGATGAAAACTACAATATAATGACTAATTCATCCATTACAACTCACAAGGAGCTCTCTACAAATTTGCTGGTTGAAAGTAAAATATACTCCAGCATTATTTCTTAAGTTTAAAAACAGTCCACAGCACCTTTCTTTTTTTTCTTTGTTTTTTTACTGCTCCGGCCTTTCTGCTGCTCTTCCATTATCCTTTCCTCTGCCATTTGAGAGCCATCAGCACGACTCAGTGTGGACATCAACCATGCATAAAGGAATTCAGAAAGATACCTGAAAGGATGTAAAATGTTGGTTAACAGAGCTAAGTAACACAGCTCTATCAACACATGTGTTAGTAATAATAGTATTTTCTTCAGTTTCGTTTCACAGTGAGAACTGAAGCCAGGGCCTCAAGCCAGCGAAGTGCCCCCTTCACACTTAAAAAAGATTTTTCAATTTGGTATCAGATTAGCTCTTGTAAGAATTGAAGCATTAAAGGTGACTTCCTTTCCCTTTCTACATTTTACAACTTTCCATGACTTGATAGTTATATACATGGGAGTCTAACAAATGCCCATTAAATTGTTTTTTAGTAACATCATATTTCACTTTGGTCAATATTTTCTTTGCCAGTTAATCACAATATAAGTAAAAAATATATGTAAAATATAAGTACAACAAATAAATTTAGAAAATGACAAAAAATTATAGCATTATATAAAACCATTCCAAAAAATTAAGAACATTCAGGCTCATAATTTACTTGTTTATTCAGTAAATAATATGTAAAGAAATATTCTATCAAATAATTTAAACTAATCAACATATTCTACTAAACCAGAAAAGTAGTTCAAATCTAAGGTACCAATATATGTATCTTTTGTAATGTAAGTAATAAAACTAAGGACCATTACTTACACTAAATAAAAAGATCTGTAAGAGGTTTTATGATTAAGTTTGAACATATAATGCCCAATTCCCGAATTTTCCAGAAAGATGTAAAATAAAATAGATTGTAATATTAAAATACATTGTCAAACAGTATTTTTTAAAGCAAAACAAAAACTATGCAAAAAACATATAGTACTTAGACTGAACTTATGCCAAACCAAGCATTGTGATTCCTTGCAGGTAAAGCAAAATGGGAAATATATTTTTATCTGATCAAAGGAAAGTATATAACTTCATATGGATAGAAAATAACTTCTGAATTTAGGAAAAGCAGTTATTATAATATTCTTTCACAAGATACAAATGAACTCTTCCCCCACCACACTATAAAATCTGAGGCTCTATAACCTGTATCTTAACTTGAGGGAAGATTTCTATTAGGAAATAATAGTGCCTTCTGTCTTCACATATTCTCACTTTTAAACACAAATGCATGAAAGCTTAGCTGAGAGGATTCAGGTCTTTCCTCTCAAACACCAGGTACTGCAATGAGCTTCAATCAAGTGTTTCTCAACGACACAGTCCTATCTCAGGAGAGTTAGAAGGCTGATACTCTATCACCAGTTCTCAAATGTCATCTCTGGGCTAGCGGCAGTATCCCCTGCCAACTAGTTAGAAAAGGCAATGGCTAGGTGCCACCCTCCTGACCCAGGGACTATGGGGATTGAGCCTAGCAAATGATTACCATGCATGTTAATGTTTAAGGACCCCACACAAAAAAACAAGACGGGGGGGCCAGAGATGTAGCTCAGTGGCACAGCGCCTGCCTGGCAAGCACAAGGTCCTGAGTTTGATTCTTGGTACCAAAAACAAATAAAAAACCCAAAAGATTATTTTGGGAAAATGTATGTGTCCAATCTGTAATTTTAAAACCAAAAAACAATTCAGAATATGACAGCCACAAGAATATTTATAGGGAAGAATTAAAATTTCTTTCATTAACAAGAAATGAAACTGCTCAGGTATGTAGGTATATCTGTAATAGATATTCATTTGCTGAATTAAGATCCTAATTATTTGCAGAGAGCAATGCATGAAAATTTTATTTTGATTTGAGAAGTGGAGAGAAAAAGCTTGCAATTAGTCACAGAGAATTCTAGCATGTTTCATTAAAAAAGAAACCAACAGGAATATATACTACAGGCTAATAACAAAACGTATCTTCTGTAGTTATATAACCACCACTCAGTAATAGCCATTTGGTATTATCTTTATAAATGCTGAAAAATACTCCATAGATATTCTCATATTACAGTAGTCACTGCTCAAATATAAATTTTCCTGAGTTATCTGTTAAAAAGCTCATGATAAAAATGTCAACAGAGAATTACTTTTTTTCCTGAGTAATGACTCCAGAGAGTACGTATTTTAAGTTAAATTTAAATGAGTTTAAATGGCAAACTGTATTAAACTCTATACCAAATTTAAGTGTTTGTGATGGGAAACATAGGTCATTACTAGTTTAAAATTATTTCCATACCTTGCCACTTTAAGAAAGATTCAAGAGACCTGAATTCATTAATGCCTATTTTTCTTTATTTTGACAACTTTTCCTTGGCTAAGATAGTCCCTAACACCCTGTTCCTAGGTTTTTCTATCTTGTTTACTGGTGCAAGGGAAGAACCATTCTGCTGAAGAGCACCTTTCACTGACTCCCAAAGTATGGAAGCAAAGCCTCAGGGCCACAGTTTTCCCAGTGACTACCCTGGCTGTGACCTTCTCTGAGGAGAAGGAAGATCTGGCTCCAATCTGAACTTCCAGTCTGTCATGTACATACAGCTACTCCCTAATACCACTGAACTCAGAGCAAAACGTGTTACTTTTTGATCTTGTTTTCTGCACTGCCCAGGCTGGCCTAAAACATAAGCCTGCCCACCTCAGTCTTTCAAGTAGCTTGGATACAAGCTAACACCACCATGTCTAGCTCGTAAAATGTATTAATTTCTCTCCACAGAAACAGATAAAAGAGGGGCTGGGGATTTAGCTCAGTGGCATAGCGCCTGCCTGGCAAGCACAAGGTCATGAGTTCAATTCCCAGTACCGGAAAAAAAAAAAACAAAAAAAAAAGAAACAGATTAAACAGTTCCAATTAATCCTTATTTCTGGAGCCACTTTTACTTGTTGTTTTTACATAGATATTTGAATGGCTGGGAAAACGTGTACAATGTTATGGAAGAAAAGATGTTCAAGTTGACCTAGCTTTAATTTTCAAGTTATTTTCTCAAAGCTAAATTATACTAAATGAAAAAGCACCCTGGAATTAGTTTATTTCCTAGATACTATCTCAGATCTGATCCACTTCATGGGCCACCAATTTTAACTAAAATTGTTCTCTTACCAGTATATGTAGTAGTACTCATGCATGCTGTAGAGCTCCAACTCAAAGCCACTTAGCAGATACTGTATCATGATTCGAAGGTTATGATAAAGGACCCATGTCCCTAAACAGGCCAAATGTTGCCTTTGGGGTTCTTGTTTCAACAGCATAGTGTGAAGCGCTGCATCAACCTTCTCTGCCTATCAAAATAAAATTTAACATTGACTTCCTTTTAGGTAATGGAGAATTTTAAAATATGAACAGAAAAGTTGGTGGGAACTCAGCACCTATAATCCCAGCACACTGGGAGACTGAGGGAAGATTATCATAAATTCAAGTGCTGCCAGGGCAACTGTGCAACTCAGTGAGACTCTCTCTCTAAACAAAAAATAAAAAAGGACTGGGATATAGCTCAACCCCTAGTACCACTAGTACCACCTAGTACCACTCAACCCCTAGTACCACCACCACCACCACCACAAAAAGGGCAGGAGATTCAAATCTCACCCCTAAAGGAATCATACTTTCAAATGTATTTTATTAGGTTGGCATACAAAGTTAGTAATAGTTAATGACTTTCTAAACACTCCTTATAGGAAAAAAGACATCTATTTTAAGTAAAAATATATAAATAATTAACTGAAGATCTTTAGTTATATCATTTAATATTGCAGGTGCCACTCACAAATTAACTTTAAAATGAATATTTTTTATTACAATGTAAATTTGCTTTATAGTTCTAAACACATTTCATATTTTATCCTGATTATCAAAAAATTACTGAACATATTTATCCATTTGGATTATTCTTGTTTTTCTCATAAATTCTCCTTTGGTATGTGAAACCATTAAATTTTAAGTGAAGAGCAAACTCATTATAATGAAAAATTAAATATTTAACATACAGTTCCAAAGAATTGTTTTTAAAAATCTAGACAAAGTGACTTGTTTTTTTTAAAAAAAGGAACTTGGCTCTTACCTCATCCTGCAAAGTAGCAAACTCTTCCAGAATATGCCCAAGTTTATCTCTCTGCCGAGCCCTGTTATGTCCATGGATCTGAATAAGACTACAAAATGGCTGGAATACATATACAATTTGATCACTATCAGCGTGAAAATTGCCTTAAAGGACAACATTCCAAGTTCTCAAAATCGGGCTTAATGGAAAAGATGCTGCATATGTAAGAATCATGCCTATGCAGGTTTTTTTTTTAACACAAATGTCAGTTTTTAAGGAACTCAACACCAGCATTTATTAACTAGAAAAAGGTGGCTACTTGTTAAACTTGTTTTCACACAGCAAACATATCTTCCTTCGATCTTTAGTTATATTCCTATAATTTTTAAGGAGACAATTTCTTTTCTGTCTGTTTTAAGCTAAAAATTAACATTCAAGGCTGATGTTTCTGTGCCACTTTAAATATTCCAGAATGCCCAATTGTTATTTGGCTTGAGTAATGGCTAAGACCTCTAAACCTTGACTATGACTAAGGTCCAGCTATTACTATTCTCCTGCATATAGTATTACATACATATCACAAAATACTGTAATATTTCATTAATTAGACAATAGATATGAATGGCAGGATGTTCTGATTTAAGAAGTGTGAATAACATCTTTGGAGTATAATATTGTTTTCTATTTGTGTACACTGACAGATATTACCTCATTTTGTCAAAAACTATCCTAAAAATGCAGAGAAATACAGGTTTAGCATCTAACTTTTCAGAAAACTCAAAATTCAAAATGCTCGAAAATCCCACACTTATTGCATGCTAGTATGATACTCAAAAAATTTCAGATTTTGGATTTTGAGTTTTTGGATAAAGGATGCTTAACCCACAGAATTTATTAGAGAACTCTAAAATCTGAAATACTTTTTGTTCTAGGCATTTCAGGTAAGGGGTCCTTAGCTTGTATAGCATCTCACCCTGGAGAGTGAGCAGTGTGTAAAGCAGTATGCCTGGTGTAAAGTGTCTGAGTGTGGGGGAACCTGCCTCTAATCCCAGCACTCTGGGAGCTGAGGAAGGAAAATAGCACATTTGAACCCAGCCCAGCTTGAAGTAGTTACAATAATTAAAACTGAATAAAGAAAAGAGAAGAAGAAAGAATAAATCAGGTGTTTTTTTTGGTGCTGGAAATCAAAACTCAGGACCCTGCACTTGCCAGGCAGGCGCTGGGCCACTGAGCTATATATCCCGGGCCCCAGGTCTTCTGATTGTCTTTTGGCCACACTATACTTTCTTACATGTATTCAGTGAACAGCCTTAGGCTTTAAGGAACTGCCTGCCTGAGTTCTCTAAGATAAATGCTTATATAATTAATGATAGCACTTTCATGTAATTTTGATTATTAAAGTAATACTAAGATAAGCATATAGAAATGTTATAAATATTCTCTATAAGGTCAATAAAAGTAAATTCTTATGTCCATTTAAGAAAAAAAAGGAACCAAGGAAACAACGGCTGCTTTACCAGATAATGGTAAACACCCCCACACACCTCCCCGTAAGTCATCCAAGGCAACCTCTCTTATCTAACAAGTTGCCAGGAAGGCTGCGGGGTATAAAGCCATCCACTAAAGCACTATGAGACACAAGCTTTTCATTTCTTCTATGGGAATAGTTGATGAAAAAGCATAAATTAATGACACTGAAGGAATTACCCACCATAATTCTTTAAAGTGTCTATCACAACATTCCAAATTACAGTTCTTACCCGAACACAGTGAGTAACAAAAGAGTCAATACAGTCCTTAGCCTGGTGATTATTATATAGGCAGCACCTGTAAGACAACAGTCACTTCATTAAAGTCAAAGGATCCGGCCTAGACAAAAGCAGCAGGGATTACTGTAGATGCCATTAGAAGAGAAGATGGGAAATGGAGAAAATGGAACCAAACACATTACTAAGCTGAAGAATGATAGCATCAGATTGAGAAGTATTTCACTACTGCTGTGCTGTTTGCATCTGTTAAATGGGTGATTATTGTCATCCCTTTGGTTTATACTTGGACAATCCAGATTGGTTCTAGTAAGACCACACAAGCAAGAGAAAAGGAAATCCTAAAGCCCTCACCTTTCCAAACTCTCCTCCAGTGTCATGAATTTTTACACAACTGATTACCTCATGGACAGTGCTCCTGAGAATAACAGCAAAGGAAATACTACAGAGAATCCTCTCAAAAAAGTGTCCCCATTTACAGCCACTGGCTATCCTACCCCAGTACACTCCTCTCACTGTGCATCTTCTGTCCTTACAAACTGGTCTCCTTGCCAGGTTCCTTATTCAAGTCAACAGCACTTCCCCTCAGTGCTAGGGATCAAAGTCATAGCCTCTTGCACACTAGCCAAGTGATCTACCACTAATCTATAGTCATACCCCTTTTAAAAATTTTTACTTCAAGACAGGGGTCTCCTCAAGTTGTCCAGGCTGTCCTCAAACTTTGGTATATGATCCTTTTGCCTCAGCTTTCCAAATAAGTGGGGTCACAGGCATGTACCACTTCTTGTCAATCGCTTCCTGAGCATTTCTTCCTAAATACCTGTTTCCTACCCCAGAGGAGCTGTAGAGGCCAAATATCGTTTGTTGTTCTTTTTTTTTAAAGTATCTGTGGAGATCACTAGGATTTTTTTGTTTCTTTTCTGGGTGGTTTTTTTTTTTTGAGACAGGGTCTCACTACGCAGTTCAGACTGGCCTTGAGCTCACTATGTAGTCCAAGCTGGCCTCAAACTTGTGGAGATCCTCCTGCCTCTGCCTCCCAGGTGCTGGGATTACAGGTGCTCAAGGATTTTTTTTAAAAAGCCAAAGAGACTTCCTTCTAGTGCCTCAACAGGGGTTGATAACTTGCTACTCAAAATGCTTACCGTTTTGGCAAGAACCACAAAGATAAACAGAGCCAGTCATGGAATGGAAAATAAGTAGGATACCCAGCAAGCCAGAAGGAATATAAAAGCAGAAACCCTGCTACAAGAGGTTGGTGAGATAAAAATTGCTGGAAGAGCTTTTAAATCTGTAACATCAAAGTACAAAAATATTATTTATACAGACTAAAATATACCACTTTTTAGAAAAAGGTTTTCTGGATCTAAAAGTAATTATTTTCAAACTTTAAGAATTTAGTAGATGAAAGATGTTCACTTTAAGCTTCAAGAAAAAGAATACTCTCACAACACAGCAAAAACAAGGAGATGACTGTTAAAGAGTTTCACAAGGGATCCAGAAGACCCAGAATACCAAATGTTTTTAAAAAAGGAAAAACAAACCATGAAGGTGAGGCAACAGTTAAGTTAGTAATAAAATGATATGATATGAAGAGTTAATACCTTACTGAGTTCCAAATTGATCATACAGTTAACAACACAATAAATATTACACAGCGGACTTCCTATGCAAGATTCACCATAACTGAGTAAAATCAGAAATAAGTAACAAAAAATTATCCTATCTTTACTTGAAATTTTAACAGATGATCTTTGGATTGAAAGAAAAAGAAAGAGAAAGGAAGGAAGGAATGAAGGAAGAGAGGAAGAAAGGAGAGGAAAGGGAAGAGGAGAAAAAACAGAGAACAGAACGAAAGAGGAAGGGAGGCAGGCAGGCAGAGAAAGAGATATCTTTAGAAAGCAATATAAAGATCCCTTTCTACTGAAATCTAAGCATAAAGCTAAACGAGAAAAAAAATGAACATCCTTAAATATCTCAATATAAAAAAAACTTCCAAAGAAAGATGTAAAAAATAACAATAGCTGGGGAGAGTGGTGCACACCTATAATCCCAGCACTTGGGCAGCTGAGGCAGGAGGACCTCCAGGAATTTGAGGCCAGCGTGGGCTACACAGTGAGTTCAAAGCCAGCCTGAACTACACAGCAAGACCCTGTGTAAAAAATAAAAATGAAAACAAAAAATTGGCCTTTTGAAAGACCTTAGTTACCTCCTTTCCCCAATGAATCATGTTACTTTCTATTAATCTGATCTCTGAAATAATTTTCACATCTGTCCTCTTCTTTATATTCCCAGAGGTTAATCCTTCATCATCTCTCACCTATATAAACAAATCAAGCTATCTACTTTATATGCAGTCACTCCTTCCCATTAAAAACCAATCATGCTAATTTCTTACTAACATCTTGCGTAGTTCTCATTGACAATCAAATAAACTCCAAACCGTACCGAAGCATTCAAGACTCACCCAAGTCTCATCCTAAACTGACTACCCATCCCCATTCATTTGCTCAAGAATTATTCACTATGTGCTTTTTTTGTGACACACTACACACTGGAGCATCAATACATACCAGTTAGAGTATTTCGCTACTGTGATACAACAGCCAACCCTACCTAGGTTCATGGAGTTTATATTCTAATTGCGGGGATGGGGAGAGAGGAAAAGAGAAGACAAATATACAAAGTACACTATACAATATGTAAAAAAGAAAATTTGTTATGGAAAAGAGAACTGGGGTGAAAGCACAGACTGCAGTTTTCAACTCAGGTGGCCAGGGTAGCTCTCTGAAGTAACACGAAACAGACTTAAATGTGACAAGGACATCAGCCACTGGGACTTTTGGGGAAAATGCTCCCTGTCTTCCATCCTGTGTAAAGACTCCGGGGCAAGAGAGTGAGCCTGTTACGTTCCCAAAACAGGGAAGAGGCCTGCATACCTGCTGCAAAGGAGAAGAGGGTGAGAACAGGAAGGAAGAGGAGGAAAGGCAGAGCAGGAATGGGGTAGGCATGCAGACCTGAGCACTCTGGGCTCCGTCATATGGATCATAGCTTTTACTGTGGATGAAATGGGGACTGCGACTGCCACTGTGACAGCCTCTGCATGCCATCCCGTTCAGACTCCTATGACATGATTTTAGGGCAGTGACTCTACCACAGCATAGTTTAAAGATCAATTATTTGCATTTAAAAAGTTTATCTAGACTCAAGTCATTGAGAAGAGACCTTATTTTTTATAAGGTTTATTCCCTAAACTGCCTAACACAGTGCTTTGTAAAGGTCCACAACAAAGTACTGAATTTTTTTTTTTTAAATCTAACGTCAACCTTATAAAAACCTTAATTTAAATCTAAATAATATGTGGCAGAGATGAATTAATTTTAACATGATTATGTTACTTTTAATACTGAGACTTTATCTTATCCTAAACAATTTTTATACTTTGGCTGTACAGAAGGGAGTGGAGAGAAGCTCAAGTTTTACAAGAACACATACACTCTAAAGTGTCTCATATACTTACTTGGGGGAAAGCACCGGAGGACTGACAAAAGACCGAAGGGCATCTTTAACCATGTCTTGCATGAGATGAGTTCCAAAGACCTTTTTGTTATCCACCAGGAAAGTGGTCTTAAAGCAAGTATTACATATCACTTTAGTTATGTACGTACTAGTAGTACTGCCAATAATATTATCATTATTGAGGCATAAACATGCTACAGTAACTATAAATACTACAGAACACAAAATTAAAATACAAAAATTGTTGGAAAATTTTTATAAATTATTTATCCACATGGGTATTGTTTATTAATCCTTACTTAAGGTGAAATGCAATGTAAGGAAACAAAAAATATACAGAAATAAAAATCTCAAGTCAAGAATAGCTGTAAAAACTGAAGAAGTCAATGAACTGATCAAATACGTCAAAAGTGTTAATGTGTAAGCAAACGTTTCACAAATTATGAGACATCAAATGGTTATATATATGAATTATTCCATAATAGTTTTGCTGTTTTATTTGAAGTTTTGGGGATCAAACTGTTAGGCCTTGTGCATACTAGCATTGCTCTGTAATATACTTTTCTAAAAATGGAAAAAATATATTTTAAAGTTCACATTTAATGATAACTTGCATTTAATTTCCTCCCCTTAACAATCCCAGAGTATTTTAATATTAATATAAAGACCCTGACTTCCTAATACTGTAAGTTTACACAAAATACACAGTTTTTGTTGTATTGTTCTTAAATTCTCAAAAATGCATTGTTTACCTACTACCACAATCAAGACACAGAACAACTAAATGATCACCAAAACATTCCCTCATGGGAGCCTTCTGAAGTCAAAACTACCCCATCCAGGGGCTGGGGATTTAGCTCAGCGGCACAGTGCCTGCCTGGCAAGCGCAAGTTTGTGAGTTCAATTCTCAGTACCGGAAACCCCCACACCAAAAAACAAAACAAAACAAAACAAAAAACTACCCCATCCAAACCTCAGGCAACCACTGATATGCTCTCTGGTGCTATCATTTTGCCATTTCCAGAATGTTACTAAGATTAAATCAGATGCTTTTTTAATTTGGCTTCTTTCACCTTTTATAATGGCAGAGGCTGACATGCGCTGTTGAGCATATCAATACTGTACTTCATTTCTTTGTATTTCTAAGCAGTAGTCTACTGTCTGTATCGCATCCACCTATCACCTTGAGAACATCTGAGTTGTCTCATGTTTGTGATCATGAACCAACAGTTCTAAGTATTTGTGCAGAGGCTCTGGAGAATGTCAGACTTCCTTTTCTTGGGTAAACAACTAGGAGTGTGACTTGCATGTTTAACTTTTTAAGAACGCCAAATTGTTTTTGAAAGTGGCTGAACCATTTCACACCACCAAGACGTATTTTCAAAAAACATATTCTAAAAGGTGGATAGTATTTCATTGTGACATAATATGCATTTCACTAATACTATGCTGAACATCTTTTCATAATTTCAATATTTTTCCATTTTAAAATTTAGTGTATTTCTTAAAGAATTTTCGTGTTTTAGATCAAGTCCTATGTCAAACATACAATTTGTAAGTATTTTCTCCTACTTTGTATTTTCTCCTACTTTGTAGCATCTCTTCTTTAACAATGCCTTTCACAAACAAGTTTTTAACAGTTTAGTTTTCTTCTATGGATTAAACATTTGGGGATCACACAAAAGAATTGTATTTTTTATAAGTTTACAGGGAATTTTTTCTTTAAAGTTTTATGGTTTTATAGCTGTGCATGATATTGCACACCTGTAATCTCAGCACTCAGGAGGCTGAGGCAGGACGATCACAGTGAGTTTGAGCTACATAATGAGTTCAAGGTACATAGTGAGTTCAAGTGAGTTCAAGTTCCAGCCTGAACTACATAGCAAGACCCTGTCTTAAAAAGACCCAAAAGAAAAGTTTTATGGTTTTGCATTTTTTAAACTTATGACACATTCTGAATCATTTTTAATATGCCTGTCCAAATTGTTCTTGCACCATTTGTTGAGAAGACTATCATTTCTCTTTTGAAGTACCATTCTACCTTTGTAAAAAAATAGTTAACCATTTTTGGATCAATTACTTGATCACATTAATAACCAATAAAGGATTGACTAGCCAATAAAAGATTACATGCTATATATGTCTATATATAATAAAGGGTCAGTTTTTTTAAAAAAAGGTTTTCTCTTTGCTTCTACTAAATTGTGGGTCCATCATTTTGCCAATATCATATGTAAGACAATAGTGTCAGTTCTCCCCCATTTTTTAAATTGTTTGTGCTAGTCTAATTCCTTGCCTTTCCATAAAAATTTCAAACTAAATTCTTGACAACTACAAAAATTCATGTGATTTTGACTGAGAAAGTTCTGACTTTGGGGGAAATTAACATCTTAAAATTTTCATGTGGGGGATGTAGCTCAGTGGCACAATGCCTGCTTGGCAGGTGAGACCAGAGTTTGATTTCTGTACCCCACCCCCCTCAAAAAATTAATCCTTTCAATCCATGGATAACATTTCTCTAAATCTAAGATAATTTCTTTCATTAATATTTTACAGCTTTTCAGTACACAGGTCCTACACACAACTGGTTAGACTTACACCTAAGTATTTCAGTTTTTCAATGTAAATACTGATCTCCCGTTACTATGTTCTGTTTCTATGTTCATGCCAAGTACATAGAAATACAACTGTTTTTGAATACTGACATCATTCAGCCTGTGCATCAGCTCTAGGAACAATTTTGTAGTGTCTCTGGCATTCTCCATAGCAAAGTGTGTAATCTGTAAGTAGATACTATGCCTTTTATGACTTCTCCCTGCTTTCTTACACTGGCTAAGATGTCCAGTGAAGAAGACAGTGATGACAGTGGAGTGAGGAAAGGAATCTCCTTGCTTTCTTCCTAATCTCAGAAGGAAAATATTTAACCTTTCCTCATTAAGTGTGATGCTAACTGTAAGTGTTTTTGTATATGCCTTTTATCAGGTAAAGGCAGTTCTCGTCTATTTCTGCTTTGCTCACTTTTTAATCATAAATAGATGCTGAACTGTGTCAAATGTTCTTTCTGAGTCTACTAAAATGTTAGACTGCACGGTGAATTACAACGACTTTCAAATGTTGAACCAGGCTTGCATTCCTGGGATAAACCCCACCTGGTTGCTTTGCTTTTTTTTATGCATTGCTAGATTTGATTTGTTAATACTTTGTTCAAGTTTTTTACATCTGTGTTCATAAGGGATCCCGGACTATAGTTTTAAATGTTATGTTGGTTTGGTTTTGGTGCTGAGTTGCTGCTGGCCTCATATAATAATTGTTCTAGCATCTTCTATTTTCTGGAAGGGATTGTGTGGAACTGGCCTGGAATTTTTATTGTTAGGAGGTTTTGAACTGTGAATTCAATATTTGATGGATAGAGGATTATTCAAATTATCTTTTCTAAGTGAGTCTTGGTAGTTTCTTTTAAGAAATAGGCCCATTTTATCCAAGTTTTTTTAGTTTATGGGCCTAAGAGTTACGTATAAAAATTTCATGTGATTTTATAAATTTGTACAAGGTTTAGATTAACACCGCTTTTACCATTCATGATAATCACATGTATCTTTTTTTCTTATTCTGTCTAATTCGAGGTTCATTAACCTTACTGACATTTTCTAACAACCAGATTTCAGTTCCACTGTTTTTCCCTCTACTAGCTTTCACATTTTATTGACTTCTGAGCTTTACTTTTGTGTTTTCCTTCTTTCTGCTTACTTCACTTTGCTCCTTTGTCTCATTTCTTAAAGTGGGGGCTTAAATCACTACTATTACATCTCCTTTCATAATATAAACATTTAATGATACAAATTTCCGGCTAAGAATTGCCTTAGTAGAATCCCACAGATTTCAGTGTTTTTTATTTTCATTCAGTTCAAAATTTTTAATTTCCCTTAGGACTTTCATCTTCGATTAGGAAGATATATATAAGAGTGTTTCTTAATTTTCAAGTTATTTGGAACTCTTTCCAAATAGTTTCCTCTCGGATATGAGGGTGGTCTGGCTGCAACATCTGTCACCCTACTGACTGCCAGGGTTGACTTGGCTCCGTGAGTGTCAGTCATCTTCCTTCCTCAACACTCAATGTGCAGCTCTTGAAGCTGCACGCTTGGTCAAAGAGAACCAGCCACCCTGATAGAGGATGTTTCCTCAGTCAAGGGTATACGAGTAGCTGCACTCCCCTGCTAGAACCTCCAAACAAGTGCCCACACAGCTTTCTCTTAGTGATTACTACTTTAATTTTAAAGTTATCCGAAAGTTATTTTTAGGATTTCAATTGTTCTAAAATTACTAGAGTATGATCTCAATGACTGCCTATCATTCTAAGTCAACATTCTGATTTAAAAATGTACAATAATGTGGAATAGCCTTTAAAAGCATCTTTTGTTTATCAGTCAATAAAACGTCATCAACCCATATATAACTGAATGTTTACAGCAGTGCTTGATAGTAAGTGCAACTTACTTGTAACAGTGATCTTGAGAGAACACATGGTGACTGTTCACTAAATTCACAGAAAAAATCCTAACAGACACACAGAAAAAAATAATGTCACTCAGATTAAATAATAGCAGAAAACACTGACATCTACTATAGTTTTTGTAAATGATATGCTACTAGAGCTAAAATATGATGAACAGTTAAAGGTCACTACTATAGGAATTGTATAAGTATATCAAGAGGACAATGGATAACTTTAGAACCTAAATTTTTTTTTTCTTTTTGGGACAGGGTCTCACTATGTAGTTCAGGCTGGCCTTGAACTCACTATGCAGCCCAGGCTGACCTTGAACTTGCAGCAATCCTCCTGCCTCAGCCTCTCGAGTGCTGGGATTACAAACATGCAATATCACACTCAGTCTCAAAATTTTTTTGAAGAACTAATCAGAACTGTGTAGATAGCAATATTACATTTGTACACAATAAAATATCAGTAATAATTTGCTAACTAATGGCAGAACTTTAGCTCCTACTCAAAGAAATAAGTATTGATCAACAGGTCAAATGGATTTCTATTACTATTGTAGATTTGGAGAAAGACCAAAAGGTATGGCTTTAAAACACACAGAGAAAAAAGAAGACAAAATACACCAAAATATTAACACCTATAGATTGTGGGACAGCAGTTTTTATCATCTTATTTCTCTACACCTGCCGAATTTTAGAGAAAAAAATGTATTTATTTTAATATTTGGATGTGGGATTACCTGGGATAGATATCTATGCCAAGGAACCCTATGCTACAGCTGTAGCTGGAGACAACAAAACAGAGGACTTAGAGCCTCTTCTGGCGAGCAGGAATTGCTACGGTAGCTGTCGCCACTGCACACTCCCTACAAAGGCAGTGCACTCCCAACGCCCAAGCACAGTGCTCATCAGCACTCAGAGGTGCATCCACCACAAGCCTATCTGCCATCCCAGCTCCTACCAAGAAAGTCAGTACTACTACTAAGCTGGGGCCCTCCTCATTCTATTCCTATGCAACACCCCACACAGGGAGGGACGGAAAGACAGAGGGGAGAGTGAAGGAAGGGAAGACAATCATTTAGGTCATGACTATTTCAGAAAGGTTTCCTTTTTCTCCAGGAACTGCTATTCCCCCTGATAAGTATCTCATGACTCTTGACTTCCCTATTCTATCCAACACTGCATCTGCAATTTGGTTTTTCATTTCTTTTTTTCTGAGACGAGGTCTCACTAGGTGGCCTGAAACTCACCATCCTTCTGCCTCAGCCTCCCAGGTATTGGGATTGTAGGGCATGCCACACCTGGCTTCTTTCCTTTTATAAAGAAGAAATAAATAAGCCTGTACTACTTTATTACACTTGCTGGTGTTTTTTGTTTTTTTTTTTTTCTTTTTTGGTCACACTAGGCATTAAACACAGGATGTCATACCATGCTACCAGGCCTCTATCATTGCACTACATTGAAAGTCCTTTCTATTTTTTTACTTTGAGACAAGGTCTCACTAAGTTTGAAGGTTGGCCTTGAACTGAAGATCTCCCTGTTCTGGTTTGTGTCTGGATGTCCCCCCAAAGCCTCATGCAGTCATGGGGCACTGGGCTTTTTGGGAAGCAGGTGAATTTAGAGTTTGTGATTGGTTCATTGTCTAGTGCTGGTATTGGTGGTATGAATGCTACACATTCCCTAGGGCAGGTAGCCTGCACACAAGATAAGGGAGGGAACAGGCTTGTTTCTCTCTTTGCTTTTGTTGCTTTTGCTGCCTTCCATAGCCATGAATTGTTGTCCCTCTGCCACATGCCACCCTGCCTTGGAGTCAGATTATGGACTGAAACTCCTGCATCTATGAGCCAAACAAACCTTTCCTCCTTTAACTTTGGGTGTTGGGTATTTTTGCTCAATAATGAGTGAAAAGTAACTAAGACACCCTCTGACTCAGATTCCCATACAGGGATTAAAGTGTGCACCACCCCCTCTGGCTTACACTCATTATCTTTAAAAGAGCACACATTCTAGCTCCTTTACTTCTCTTCTCTGTCTTTAAATTTTACACTCCTCAAAACGAATGTTCTCTCCCAGAAATACTACCTTTCTTTCTATACCACAAAGGAAACAAAAGGAAGAGCAAACTGTCAGCCTCAGCCTCAAACCACCAACTGTACGCATATTATCCCTTCCCTGTCTCAACAATAAATTGTACTAAAGACACCAGCTTTTTCAGGAATATTAATGCAGTGTCAACGATACATCCTCCAAGCCCCCAGAGAGCAAATTCTCCTCTCTACTGGACCATTATCATTTACATTATGGCCCAGTGTCTCCCATCTTTCACATGTTTATCTCCCTCTCAACGGCCTTTGGCCCAAACCTCCCAAGGGAGACGCTGCATCCAATGTCTTTACTCTCCACCATCAACATGCTAATGTGTCTCTTAGTGGTTGCCACCACTGTCTCCCTCACTAATTCCAGTGGACATTCGTTTAGGAACTGAGTGACCTCTCAGTAGAATTTGAAACTTTTTTCTTAAAAAACCATTCAAGCAACTTCCAAAATTTCTTTCTCTTTAGCCACTTGTTAGTCTGACCTGTAGGCTTAAAATTTAGTCCTAGACCTTCTTTTTCTTAATCTATACTCTATTTGACAATTTTAATACTGCTCATGTTTCACTTACCACCTATACTGTAAAAGGTCAAACTTGTATCTCTTAGCAAAGAACTTTAACACATTCCTGCTGGCTAGAGCCTGCATGACTGTACCACCAGTGTTTCAAAACCGCCAGGCAGTGAATTATATAGCCCCATCACAAATGTGTTAATTTCTATCTGTTACCGTTTGTGTCTGGATGTCCCCTCAAAGCCTCATGTGGCCATGGGGGATGGGCTTTTTGGAGGCTGTTGAATCTAGAGTTTGTGATTGATTCATGGTCCAATCCTGGGATCAAGGGTGTGAGTGCTATACCCTAGGGCAAGTAGCCTACATACAATATAAGGGAGGGAAAGAGGCTTGTCTAACTCTCTCCCGCTTGTTGCTTTTCCTGTCTTCTGCCACCATGAACAGTTGCCCCTCTGCCACGCTACCCTGCCTTGGAGCCAGCTGACTATGGACTGAAAGAAACCTCTACAAACTGTGAACTAAATAAACCTTTTCTCCCTTAATTTTAAGCATCAGGTATTTAGTCTCAGCAAGGAGAAAAGTAACTAAGACACTATCCATATGGCCAATACCAACATCTATGCTTAAATATTTTCAAAAGCTTAAAGATATTTTCAAAAGCTTAAATCCAACTTCAATAAAACCTCTGTGAGTTCCACTGTTTCGATGACTAGTACCAGCATGTATCCAGACTTGAGGTCAGAAACTTGGAAGTATTAGTAAAGGCTTTACTCGTGCTCCACGTGCTCATCACCAATGTTCTGTCAACTTGGCTGACACATAGCTCCAGCATTAACAAGCTCACATCATCTTCCTGTCAACCTTTTAGTTCAAATTACCACCATCTCTTCTCTGGACTACAGTAAGGGTTTTTTAATTTGATTTCCTGTGTTTACTCTGGTCCCCTGCCAATCTTTTCCACAGTGCACCCACTATATCTTTGCAAATTCTTAATGCAATACTACTATCCATTAAGTACTGACCCTACATAAATCTCTTCCTGGCTTTCCTTTGCCCTCTGATAAAGACCAAAATCCTGAATGTCACCTAAATGGCTTGCCTGGTCTGTGTAATTCTCCAGCTTCACCAAACCCAACTCCCCCACTCCATATTCCATGTTCCCAGCTTTCTCATATTGTAGTTCCTAAATTATCTTGTGTTCTTTCTCTTCACAAGGCAGTACGTTCAGCTTCCTTCACCTGGAACTGTCAACCCCAATCATCCTAACTAATGTCTACTCAACTGTGAGATTTTACTTTGCCTTCCCTGATCACCTTGGTCATTCCTTCACTGTGTTCCTTTCCCTCACATCACTATTCTGCTGAGTAGTTGTATAACGATTTTTATAACTGTATGAGCAATTTCTCTCTCACACTAAACTGTGATGATATGCTTTTGCTCATCAATGCACAAAGAAAATGCCCAAAGATAAGTTGCTGAGTTGATGAATGCATGTTTACTTTCATAGTTTCACCTGTACTCTATTTCTGCCTTTCTTTGCTTCCTTTTTTTTTGATGCTGGGGATTGAACCCAGGGCCTCATATGTTCTAGTCACTCAGCTACATCTTTAGCCTTCATTTCTGCATTTCTTACTCCTGGTACATATCCACAAGACAGCATAATCCACAGTTTATTATGCAATGCATTTAAACTGAATGGTCTTCCTAATAATTCCACAGTTGTCATTCTGGACTGTTAATCTGAGTTTCTCTTTACTAATTTCCTTATCCTCCTCTTTGCCATTATGTTTCCCCCATATGTAAAGCATCAAAAAGCTAGAAATGGCAGAAAAATACAAAACACAAACTACTGTTCAGTATCCCACCACTCCAGAAATATAATATTCTAGATTTAAACCTTTTTTTTAACTCCATCTCTAGCAATGTTTTCTTTTGTGTGTAAGAGAATGTGTAAGTCGGTATATGTAGTCTTCTTAAACAAAACAACATTCATAACATCTCATGTCAATATTTCTCTAAAATATGCTTTTTAATGGCTATATGGTATGTATCCTACACATACCATAAAAATGGATAGACTCTTTAATATATCTTTGTATCCACTTCAATTATTCTACACCATATCTCTAGAATTGTAGAGTCAGAAAATACACAGCTTTAGACTTCTGAGATATAACCACGGGAGTGTGGGAGAATGACTATTTCTCTTTATCAACATTAAACAGTACTGTACTTTCCAATCTAATTTATCTCACCCAGATGTATGTATTTTTATTAGTAATTTGGCACTTTATCCTAATAGTTAATAGCAACAGATTTCTTATGCACACCCAGACTATCTAGTTCCCTCCCTCCCTTCTCCTGGCCTCTGTCACACATCCCCACCACTATCAGTTCCTGTGGCACGTCCTTCAAGCAGTCACAGTCCTTCCTTACTATGCCCTCTTCATATCTAGCACCCACAGCCCAAGCATAGCTCCTCTAGCACCCTTCCATCATGGCATGCCATTACACAGTCATCTCCCTGAACAGCAATCCATAATTTTCAGTTAGAAAACCAAGGACCAGTGAAGCCCTGTCTGGGTTGAGGAATACTGAGTTTCTCTGCTGCTCTAGAATATCTCTGGTGATAATAATCAGACTAGGTAGGGAAGGTACAAGATAGATGGAAACTGAATCCATAATCACAAGGTTCTAGTATGTACACGTAATGATAAGAACTCATTATTGTATTGAGAAAATCACTAATCCTACAGCTGATTATGGATATTCAAGAACTAAACGTAAATAAAACAAAATTTTATTTATCTATATGATAGTATACATTATAATAATTTATATCAATTATTTCCTATGTATGCTAATTCTCATGTACTGAAATGATAAATATAAATATGTAAAATTAATTTTTCAATGTTTTATGTGATGATTCTATCCCTACCAGCCAAATTCTGGGCTTAGGGTTCTCATTACCTTTCACCTGCATTACTAAGCTACAAGAATAACTTTCACTTGTATCATTTCACTTCTCACTCAATAACATACAATGGAACCACAATCGAAAATCAAAACATTAGGTTTTGCCTAATACTGGTTTACTTTCATTAACCATAATTAACCACTGAACTTCTGAATTCTTAACAAAACACTTAGAATATCCTTCTTACTGACCACACTGCTCACATTCCCAGAAAGATCCTTTTTCTTACTTTTCATTAGCAATGTGTTACTCATTTCTCAGGACTGAAGTCAAATTCCAGCCATGTTCACATGTGTTTCCCTATTCTAAAACTCTACTGCATATGCAGGACACTGAAGTGTGTATTAGATCATCTAAGTAGAAGGGAAAGGTAGAAATACAAACCCTGTCATATATTATCTAAACCCAACTACATTTTTATGTGTTACTTTATAAGTCTTAAGAGATTGCGAATCTTAAAGAATTATCAGTCATTATATATTCTTACATATGGACCAAGATATAAATTATCAGCATGATCTACTTATTGAAAACAAAATTCCAAAATTTGGGCATTTTGATACCTACAAAACTTATTACGCTGTACTTCCTCTAATCAGGCGTATACTAAAATAGCAATAACTGAACATAGAGTGTTTCTGTAGACTGAGCTAGGACAGGAGTATACACACTCTTTGCTTTGTCCTATAATACTTGATAATGAATAAAACAAACAAAAAACCCCTTCATTTAACATCCTCAAAACTCTGATGAGTACATATTAAAAACAATGCCATCCAGGCATGGTGGCGCATGCCTGTAACTCCAGCACTTGGGAGGCTGAGGCAGGAGGATCACTGCGAGTTCAAGATCAGTCTGGGCTACAAAGTAAGCTCAAGGCCAGACCGAACTGCACAGCAAGACCCTGTCTCAAAAAGACAAAAAAACAAACAAAAAAAAAACAATGCCAAAACAACAGTGTGAGAGTAAAAAAGCCTCCCTCACCTTCAGCTTAGCCTCCATAGTCACAAGCAAAGTACCTACAGATGTGGGTGAGAGGCAGAAGTATGTCAGAAGTACATGCAAAGGTTGCCATGACCCTCCCCATTTCTCAATCCTACACCAGCTCAAAACCGGAACTATGTATGCAATCATTCTTTAATACAGCTTGCAGAAAAATGTCCAAAAGATCACTGACAACAGCTCAGCAACCTATCCTGATAGAAACTACTACGAATTCCCTGAAATGCCTGGAAGGCACCACAGTCTTCTCAGAGGGCTTCATGACTATGATTGGTGTGTTATCATGAAGTAACAGAAGGCTGTCAGTCCCATGGCTTGTTTCATTTCAGAAAAAAAATGCCATTTGTCAACTAAGAATAAAACAGAACTGACAAAACAATATACACGTGAAGAGTATTACAGGATATAAAACAATAAAATGGGTTGCTTGTACGTCAACATCTTATAATTAATCTGATGAACATGAATATACACCCAGGTAACAATTAGGATTAGGAAAGTAGACACAGCAGAAAGAATAAGAAAATCTATTCTAATTTCTTCTATGGAATTAGAGTCATCTATTTCAACTCTAATTTGACTCTGAACCTCAACTTGTTTATCTGTGAAATAGCCTGCAAAATGAACTGCGTTTATGACTATGGTCTATTTCCTACTTTACATTTCTACAATTGGACAGAATCAGGGCAATCTACTAAAAAGAAAGCAAGTACAACAGAAGGTAAAGGCACTTTTACGGAGCATCACTAAGGAATGAGGATTTAAATTGGGCTTTAATGACAAGGAATTAATGGAAGAAAAGATAAAGGTATTATAATGAAGAGCACAAATAATAGCACAAATCTTTAGTGACCATCAACTATTTCCCAGAAACTACTACCTAATGTAGAAATATAAACTAGATACTTGTGATCTCAAGGGAGGAACATAGAGTGAAAACCTTCAACCAAGAAGGGAGGCTCCACCAAAGGCAGGCTGTGAGCTAGGGACACAAGTATGCAACGTCACAAGGCAAATGCAGTTATGCAACACATATTGGTATACTTAAGTCCTAAGAAAACAGTATTATCTTACAAATTTTCTACTTTATTAACCTTACATATGCCACTATACCTTTACAATTGAAAAGCACCATTCCTCAATTTTTTAATATTCTCCAAATAAACCTTGTTTTTCTGTATTTTAACACATAAAATTGATAAACTGCAAAATATGGGAGCTTAAAAATGTGTGTGCTCTTTCACTCTTACAACCTCATGCTTTAGGAATTTATCTTTAAGGGGGAAGGAAGTATATGATACAGATTTACATACAAAGGTATTCATCTTTATATTGTTCATAACAATGCAACACTGAAAATGACCTAATGATCTAAATGTAACTTAATATGAAGGAACTCAAAAAACCTGTACTATAAGCTCACAATGGAATACCTTATAGTCATTAAAATAACAAATAAATACATATTTGTGACATAAAGATGTCTATGTATTGAGATTTACAATTTAAAAAAAGGTTATCAAACATCAGCCCATTTTTATATCTAAAATTAGTTACACAGAAACACATATTTATGCGTACATATACACTCTTATAAGGGTTTAAAAGAATCCAGGATCGAAATTCCATTCCTATAACTTGGGTGAATGAGTTAACCTCTAACTTTACTTCTTAATGTCTAAAATAGGTAGTATAAACTCCTTATAAAGATTAAATGGAATGTATATACGCATGTACATCTATGTAACACATATGGTCATACACACATATATAAGTATAAACTATTCTGTTATTAAACCAAAGTTACATTAGAGAAATACAGACTTGTACTTACCAGGATACAATGTAAATTTGTTAAGTTCACAACCTCACACACAGTTTTTATTCTATCTATTAATCTTGCAAAATAGTTAACCATTTCTTCCCTTTTAATTATTTTTGCATATCGAGGGAAGGTGGGTGGAAGTAGCCTCTGGTTAACAAGGGGCTCAAAACCCATCATAATTGGATGATCTAAAAAAGAGAGAGAAGAAAAGATTTTCAATGTCCTTCTGAATTTTAAACTGAAAATGCTACTAAATGTAAAATTAAATGCCAATTTCAAAGGCATCTTAAAACAAATTCTAATTACAAAATCCCATGGACACTACAGTTTGTAATTACATACACTTTTCAAAAACTAGGATAAGCAGATTTAACAATTTGAAAACTGTATTCCTTATCTACATGGTGGTAGCTCTAGTGACAGGGATCTCTAATTCAAAATGAACTTTAAATCAAGAATAGGGTAACAGGGCAAAGTAATCTCTCCAGCAAGAGGAAATGCTGCACTAGGCCATGAGACCACGAAGAAAAGTAAAATGCAAACATGCAAGCTTCTCTTTCCCTCAATTTGCTGAACAAAGCAACACTTCAAATTTAGCTTCCTAACAATCCAGAATAGCAGAACAAACCAGCCCCCAATGAGTCCTGAATGAATCTGAGATATAATTATAGAAAGCTAACACATTTTAAGAAGAACATTCTGAGAAACCTGAGGGTGAGTTGTTGTTTTTTTTTCCATTCTCTGCCTGGTGAGCTCACATTTCACACCAGTATAAAGCTTCAAACCAAGTCTTTCCCAACCTGCTACAATGAGGGATCCACAGCCCAGAACTAAGAAGCAATTATAAATTTTGGATTCTAAGTTCTCCTGCTGGTCTACAAACAAACTACTACCTATAAACGAAAGATTAAAAACTGGGTATGCTTGTCATCCCACCATTTTTGGAGGCTCAAGCAAGAGGATTCGAAGTTTAAGCCCTGCCTGGGGAGGTAAGCAAGATCCTATTTCCAAACTTAAAAAACAATCAAACAATAATGATGGAGGGCTGCAGCGGAGATGGGAAGGGGATGAAAGAAAAAAGAATTTAGATGTGTTATGCACATATAACAACTCCCCCACAAGGAATGTAGTTATTATGTACTACAAATGTATACTAAATAAATTAATTAAATTAAATTTTAAAATTATAAAATTAAAGCAGAGCAAGTATATCATTAAGAATTAAAAACAAGACTGACAATCAAATTATAACAATACTCCAACCATACCTACACAGCTCTTGTGTGTTTTTTGTTGTCTGAAATGCTGGTGATTGACACCAGGAATTCATGCATGCTAGGCATATGCTCTTACCACTGAGCTACATCTTCAGTCCTATTCTTTAAGATCATGCCAACAAAGATGTGCCACAGGTGCGTAGTGTTCTCATTCTTCTATCAAATTCTCCCTGCCTAAAGTTACTTATTATCACAGGAAAGTGCTCTACAATATCCTGCTATTCCTATAAAATTTTTTTTCTATTCCAGTGGAAGATTATTGTTAGACTGACTATGGGACTATTTTACAAATTTATCATTTATAGGTAGCTAACAGATATGTAAATTTCATCCTGACAGATTCACCGATTTGTATCCCATTCTACAGGAAAAGTCTTGCTATATATATGTAATTCAGTTCAACATTCCATTACTTCAGATAAATTTGTGCTATTTAAAATTTTTCACTTGAACTGGTTACAAGGTCTCATTTAACAAATCTAATTAAATCCATGACACATACTCATTTTTATATTTGTATGAGAACCTGGTTTTACCTTCTTCTAAAAATAGTCCTTGAACATTCTCTATTCCTTAAGCACTGTACACTCTACACAGTGATTCACAAATATGTTCTACTAGGCTTCTTTCCTTTTCTGCAACTGTTTCCTCCAACTACAGTAGAAACCCTATCTGTATTCATTCCTACCTAGTAGACCTGATACAGGTTGAATGCTTTCTCCTGGGTTCTCTAGTAGCACTGTGTATGCACACTACTATGCTGTTTGTGTGGGCTTATGTAATTTTCCACCCCAACTCCCAGGTCTTTGGAAGCAGCAACTGCCCTATGTCCCAAACAACTAAACACCTGGCTCATAACAGGCACTAGAAATATATCTGCTGAATGATAAGACACACATACAGCATGCTGAAGATAGAAGAGTTATTACCATTCCAATGAAACAAGTTTGAACATCTGATTTGTAACACTTGCAATTCCACTGATCTCTTAGAACTACCTACTATTCCAAGTTCCTCTCAGGTATAAGTGATTACATATATAGGTATGTAAATATATATATGTATTTTTTAAAAACTATTTAGGTATGACTGAGATACAATGCAATGCAAACATTAAATGTACAGCTCAGTATCTTTTTTTTTTTGGTACCAAGAGTCAAACTCATGACCTCGCACTTGCCAGTCAGGCACTGTGTCGCTGAGATATATTCCCAGCCCCACAGTTCAACATCTTAAAAAATATGTACAGTCATGCAACTGCCACAGTCAATATAAACCCTAAGGAATGAGGGTTTATAAATCCTGAAAGGTTTCCTGTGTCTTATCAATCACTCCCATGTCCCAAATCATGGAATCTGTCTCTACAGATTAATTTACCATTTTCAAAAACAAAAGAAATTGTGTATTTATATTCTTTTACACCTGACTTCTTTTACTGAGCATGCTTCCAAGATTTAACCATTGTGTTCCATTTATCTGTTTCATTCCTTTTGATTACTGCAAACTATATTTCATTTTATGGACAGACCACAATTTGTCCGTTCATATATATCCCTCTCTTTAAAAGATGAATATATTACTAATCTGCTTAAGGTGAACTTTCTTCTTTTGAAATAATCTCAAAAGCTCATAGTAAAGTTATAAATATAGTCAGTATCAAATCATCCTCAAAAAATGTGTTACTCCTACAAAGACATACTCTTACATGACTAAAATATAACCATCAGAATTAAGAATCTAACACTACTACTTTAGGCCTCATTCACGTTTTGTACCCTGTTCCAACAACAGTCTGCATACCCATGTAAGTATCACAGCTGCATTTGATTTCACTGTCTTTTATTCTCCCCCAATCTGAACAGTTCAGTCTTTGCTTGACATCCATGATTCTGAAATCACTGAACACTAATAGATTAGTAATTCTGTACACTGCCTTTCCAGGTAGGTTTGTTTTAAATCTTCATGATTAGATTCACGTCACAAATCTCTGGAATGTCTCATAAATTATGATACTCTTGTCAAATGTTGTGGTACACGCCTATAATTCTAGCATTCAGGAGGCTGAGGGAGGAGGAATGTCAAAAATTTAAGGCCACCCTGGGGTTACATAGTGAGTTCAAGGATAGCCTACATAGTGAGATGCTGTCCTAAAAACCAAACCAAAACAAAACAAAAACTATGTCAGCAAAGTGATTATTTGACTCACTACTGGTGGTATTAACTTTGGTCACTCGATTGAGGCAGTGTCCAATATGCTTTCTCTTTATAGTTACTCCTTTTCCTTTTGTAGTTAATAAATATCTGGGGCATATCTACATAAATAGGCTCATCATCATTAAACAGCCCATTCATTCATTTATCTTATATTAGTATGGAACAACGGCTTCCTCTTTTATTCAACAGGTCATAATCTATCACAATTACTTACTTTGATACTCACATTTTCCCTAATTTGTCCTGGATGAGTATCCCTTCAAGATGTTTTCTGTGTGCAGTTAGAATGTTCTATCTTTTTTTTAGTGTTACTCACTTCTGACATAAGATGTTCTAGCTTGATCTAGTTTTGTTCCTGTCCTACCAATGAAATCAGCCAGTTCTCCCAGATGCCCGTGTTTCTTTTAGTGGATGAAGGTCTTTAACAAGCAAGATCTCAAAGCTATTATGCTTACTTCTACTGAGGTTAGTTCTGCTCCTAGACTCTCTAGAGGATACGTATTTACTTCTCTACCAATCTATAGCTACTGGAAAGTATGAGACTACACTTATACCTTTACCTTCAACCCAAGTTCAGTCTTGTTTTCTCCCTTTCCAGGAATCAGCGTAACTCAATCCCCCAAATTAGCACCTTATATATATTTTAATATTATTAAATTAATATTGTAGTATCCATGTAAAATAAATCTTCCCTTGCATTACTTTCTAGGGTTGCTACAACAAGACCCTACAAGTTGAGTAGCTTAAAGCCACATTCATTCTGTCACACAAGTTCAACATCAGCTTCTAGGGGCTGAAATCAATGAGTCAGCAGGGCAGTACCCTGTCCAGAGGTTCTGGGGGTGAACTGTTCGTTGCCTCTTCCAGTTTCTCATGCCTGTTGGCACTGTCTGCATTATAATACCATGCCAATCTCTCTCCTTACCTTCACATGACCGCCTCTTCTCTGTGTGCCTCACCTTTGTCTGCCTCTCTTTTCGAAGAACACTTCATTTAGGGTCTACCCAGATAATACAAGATTATCTCAACGAAGATCTTTAATCACATCTGTAAAGACCCTTTATCCAAAAGTAACATTTATAGGTTTCAAGAATTAGGACTCCCACAAGGAATGTAAACGTTATGTACTATAACCATTTAAAAAAAAAAAAACCAAAAAACATTACGGGTTGTAACCAGAAAAAGAGAACAAGAGAAAAAGAAGACCTTAATATCTTTGGAGGCTTCATTTTACCCACTATAATCTATCACAGACAGAGCAGGCAACCATGACCTCCACTTTATGGGGAGAGTCATCCTGTTACCCTGTCTAAGCCCCCAAACCCCATGGTAGGCCACCTTTCTGCAGAGATTCTCTTCCTCAAGCTGCTAAGAGTGCAACTCTGCATGCCCACAAGGCCACCTTTTCACTTGAGACACCCTTTTCACCCAACTTGTGATCTGATGCCCCACTCTTGGGCACCTTCTTGCCTGCAGGACTGGCCCCTCCTGTAGGGAGGCCTTTGCCAGCATGCTCAAACTGTAAGTCCAGTTTGTGACCACATCTGACAGCTTTGTCTCCAACACAATTGCCTTGCCAATCTTCCTCGGGTCCGAGCACTCGAAAATACACCATATGATGTGAATATGAGTGTGTCCTCTTCACTCGACTGGGCTCCACACCCATGTCTCCTTCCCTCCCTGCCTTTAGGTCCCAATTCTACACTATGCTGCCTTCTCACACACATGCTCTCCTCACAGTACAAGGCACATTGCACCCAGTACAAGGCTGCTTTCAGACGGTCCTTCCAGTTCTGCTTAGGCTCAGGTCTTCTGCACTGACCTATCTCTATCTGTCTATCTAGAACTACACTACCTTGGACTGTTAGGCTTGTGTAAGCTTTTAATTAGCAAGTGTGACTCTGCCAACTTTGTTTGTTTCAATAATTTCTGCTACTGAGGATATGATAGCACTATCTCAAACCTAGTAACTAAATTTGTTTTCCAAATCTCTTCACATCTTCTATTTATTATCACTATTTAAAACTTCCATGATGAAATGCTTTTCTGAAAGGTCAGTTTTCAGGGCTGGGGATGTAGCTCGGTGGCACTGTATTTGCCTTGGCTATTGAGTAAGGCCCAACGTTCAATGCCCCACATCACAAAAACTAAAAATGAAAAATATATAAATAAACTTCAAAGCTCTAATTTTCTTCCTTGTATTGGGGGACTCTTCATTGGTCTTTTTTTTTCCCCTTTCTATAAAAGACCCTTTACCAACATTTATTTAGCCATTCTGGGGCTGAACTCAGGGCCTTATACATACTTAGAAAAGCGCTCTAACATTGAGTGCTATACCCTCAGGCTGAATGCCCTTTTACTTTGAGTATTTGTATTGATTTGAGTCCAAGAAGTTTTCTGACCTTTTTCTGATTTCTATTTCTGCAAGAACTTATCTTAGTTTATCTTTTCTCTTACAAATGTATCTTTATTAGGCAGCAAACCTGGGTGAAATGTATATTATTTTTCTCCTTATTTCTCATCTTTAGCTCTACTTTATGATTTCTAAACTTTTTGGCCTGAATTTGTCATTGCTGCCCTTACATTTTGAATCTCAAAAAATATAATCCTTCTCCCACATCTATTTTTGTTTTACATATGCATGATTACATTTCTTTGAAGGTATTTTGTGTACTTGCACATTCTGACCATTCATGCTAGAGGCTTTCAACCTTGACTGTACACTTACATTTGAAAATGCAGTGCAAAAATACGCTCCTAAGAGCTCTGTGAATAAAGGCCATACTTTCACCCAAGCCATTTTATCAGAGAACTGCTTATTATGAATATATTTCTTTTTTGCCAGTTTTTCTACCTGGTGGGCTTGCCAGATTTCCCTATGAAGAATCTTCCAAACTTTTATGCAGAGTTCAAGAACCTGACCTTCCTTGTTTTGGAAGTTGGTGGGTTGGGGGAATATGCCATAGTAAGTATTTAAATTTTCAGTTTACTTCCATTTAATGTGCATCCTTCAACTATGTCTCACATCCCCTCAGTTCAGAATCAGTGGAGCTAAGATTCAGTTATTTGCAGACAGCTAAGTCTTTTAGTTTCCCAACTTCTAACACTTTGTTTCTATTATCTCCTATCCCTATGCTTTTCTTTTTAATTTTGTCTATGTACAGAAAACAAATGTTTTCTTCATCGTTTCTTCGGGGTTTCAAAAGATGAATGCAATGCCTTTCATCTACAAACTTTTTTCATTCCTCAACAACTGCCATCAATGCTGCTAATCTATCAATTTTAATCAGATACCGTTTAATTTATTTTAAAGATGATGAACTCTCTTAGCCAGGCATAATGATGCATGCCTATAATTCCATCACTCTGGAAGGCTGGGCCAGGAGAATTGCAAATTCACACCCAGCCTGAGCAACTTGGTGAGACCCTGTTTTAAAGTAAAAAAATAAAAATAAAAGGCTAGGGATGCAGCTCAGTGCAAAAGCCACACAACCACCAAAAAAGATATGCTCTCTCCAAGACATGTATCAGATTTGGAACTATATTCCAAAAGTATCTACCAATTTAAGGCAAGCTAAGTTAAACCTATTTATTTGTGCTAACACCTGTTAAGGATGCTCATAATCTAAAAGGTGAGACCTAGCCAAAGATTACTATGAGGCCACATGGGAAAGAAGTACATTTTAACTAGTGGAACCGGGAAAGTCTTAGTGGAGGAGACCATTTCAATGTCATTTTTAAAGAATAAACTAGAATTCCACAAATATATTAAAAAGAAGTATAATTTAAGACAGCACATGCAAAGACAAAGAACACTATCTGCTTCATTGGGTCTTTTCTATTTTGTTCCTTCAATAAATATACAGTGTATATATAACCCACAAGTCCTGAGTAATTACAACCGTTTCTTCAGTTTTAATATTTAATATGCAAATGACTCCAAAATCTAATTTTCTATCCATTTTGCAGAGCCAAATATTTACTTTCCTAGTGCACTGCTCCATGGTACCACATCAAACAATACCATTCATCATCTGAGCCCCCACCTCCAACACCTCTTCTGCCTTCTGCATCTTAATATATTAACATGCACAGAATAAACCCACCAGCAAGTCATTCTTAGACCATCTTCCAATTTTCTCCCTTAACTCCATTGTTTCCGAGTCCCACTCAATATATACTTTAGTGAGAAGCTAAATGAAGGCTTAGTGCTTTTCAGTTAGCTATTTTGTCACTAACTGAAATTTTAAAAATTAGAAGGCAAAATGCATAAGCTTAGACCAAAACTAACCTGAACTACTGTTTTCTCATCATTCTTTTTAGAAAAACATTAACTTTGTTATTACACAACTTTTACGGCTTTATGAAGGAAAATTATAATGTTAAATTAAGCAAGCTAAAAGGCACTACACAGTAAACCAAGCACAGGGATTAGTATTTTTTAAATTTGAATTTTCATTTGTTTAGTTGTAAGATTACATTTTATAAAAATGTAAATTCAAAATAATTTTATGTAAATAATTTTCTTAAATCTTACTTATGTGAAATATAGAGGAGGCATTAAGATGTAGCTACTAATGATCCCACAGTAATTATCCTCAGAGTTTGCTTGACTGCAGATATGGAGCAGAACAGCTCCCAAAAGTGACACATGGTGAAAAAGAGCATCACGTTCCAATAATCTGGAAGGCTCCTGCTTTGCATCATTCACATCACTATTACACAAACCAACCAGTTACTCTCAAGTCACACACTGGCTTTCATAAAAGCATTCTTGTGCTAGATTTCAAACTGTTTAAGAGTCACAGATATCTTACAACTCTGTAAACATGTACCATAGGTATGTATTAACAACTTTTAAAGAAAAAAGCCCCATAGTTATAAAAATTCCCCCTTGTCACTTATCTCATGCACATACTTTCCTCTGGGAAAAAGGAAAATGTTGATCAATTTACACAAATTGAATAAAATTACTAGTGACATAGATCATGAGAATACTAATTTCCTAACCCAAATTACTTCTGGAATATTATATTACCTAATAAGAATACCACAATTCTTGCCCCTAAGAGGGGAAGAACTGAAAAAGAAAAGCCTAGGGTCTGTCGTGGTGGTGCACATCTGTAATCTTAGCACTTGGGAGGCTGAGGAAGGAGGATTGTTGTGAGTTCGAGACCAGCCTGGGTTACAAAGTGGGCTCAAGGCCAGCTGAACTGCCCAGACAGACCCGGTCTCCAAAAAAAAAAGGATGGGAATCAGTATGATCTTGCATTCCTGGTCACAAGATCAAGAACTGGGAAATACTAATGTAAAGAATTTAAACACATTTAATTTTAACAAGTTCTGGAAATAAATAAAACTGCTACACACTGTCTAAAATGTTAACGCAGGTGCAAATTTTACAAAGATATTTCACCTTTTTTTAAGGTACTTTTTTGGGGAAGGAGGGATGAATAAAAGTTTATTTCACAAGTAAAAGTGAAGAATGAAGAAAAAGCTGAGTGAGGTGAGCAGAGTAAAAGAGGAAAAAGCAAGCACAGTACACCCTGGAGGATGCAGGACCAGCTACAGTGAGAAAAGTCGCAACAGCCTAAGGTACTCTGCAGGAATCCAACTTGAGTGCCAACAACATGCTAGGCACTGCAGAGATAGCCCTCACCTAAAGGTACTCAAATCTCACAGAATGGAAGTAAGTCAACAATTACAGTCAACATTAGAGGCGTGGATTAATGCAATGAGGTCACAGAAGAAATGCTAGGCCTGCCTAGTGGTTCGTATGGACTATATAATCAAGGTGATCAGTTTTTAGGCAAAAGAATAAAAAAGAAGTTAATGTTGACATCACAGCAGCAATATATGCAGAGAACATATGAGGGACAGGGCATACCTGCAGAGTCTAAAAAAAGTAAGACACAGGACATGGTGAAGTTCTACAATATACTCTTTTCAGTCTAAAAAATTTACGAAGGAGAGTCTAAAATATTCTGTATGTCTTTGGAGTAAACATTCCAAGGTCCAAGGAAACTGACTTGAATAAAATTTTAGAATAAACCGAACACTATGTATATTCTGGATGGGAAAGAAGGAAAAAAAGAGTAAGAGCAAAATGGACAATTACCTCCTTTTGTAGTATCATTCTGGGCCTGGATGCCATGATGCAATGAATTATGAATGGCAGAAAGAAGATCTGCTGCTTGAACCATCAATTTTTGAGCTTCTGCAACAGCACTGGTCTAGCAAATAAATCACCAAAAACATTCTTACATATTCTTTCACTGAAAGATATACATTAAATAGGAAAATCCTATAAACAATAATGAAATTAAATGCTTGCTGTAACGATACTGGTTTTCACAAATTATTCACTTAATGCAGGATGCCCAGATTCTGTTAGGATAAAAACAAATGTTTTTTTTCCTTCATATCAATGTACTATGGGACCCACTAAAAGATCTGAAATCTGATTTACTATATTAATCTTATTTTTAAAATTAAAGTCCAGAGACAGCTGAAAAACGAAAATTTCAACAATTCTACAATATTTATCATTAAAATAGTGAAGGAAAAATTATACAAATCAGACCCATAATAAAGGCTATATCTTTACTCACCATTTATTCACAAACTAATCTAATTAACTGTGTTGAAATGACACAGAAGAAAAAATACTGACCACCAAGGGCTTGCTTTTGGTTTTCTACAGATCTAACAATTAATATTTAACTGAAAGGAAAGAATACGCCTACCTAAAATTTCCATTTTTAATTTAACCTTTTCAATCCACAACATAAGACAACTTACAAGCAATTTCTGCTTATATTATACTATTTACTAACAAGTAATATGAAACATTATTTTTATATCAACAGAAATAGGTTCTGGAATACAATGTAAAATTCATGTAACTTCTCCAAAAAGTCATTATGGTTACTCTGGTCCAAATATATCAATGCCAAGTGCTACACAAATCTGATATCAGGAGCATGTAAACAGAGAAATCTCAGAATTGCTTCAGTAAGGCATTCTATTCAAAACCCACTAAAATAAGACATAAATATATATGACAATAAATTCCCTTACCTCTTTCTTGGTAAAGGCTATAAGCACAGTCAGTAATACACGAGTAAATTTCACTCTGCTGAACACTGCTAAACACTGTTGGTGCTAAAAAAAAAAAAAAAAAAAAAAAAAAAAAGGAAAGGACTACAAATTAAAACATGCAGAGCCTGTCAAGAAAATGTCATTTTAAAATATTTTAACTTCTAAATCTCAATGTTAATAACTTACTATAGTACACACACCTTCACTTACAAGCTTTTACATGCTGAAAAATGAGCTGCAGAAAAATTATCAAACAAAGCCTTTTCTTTTGAAATAAAAGTAATGTTACTTAGCAACAGGAAGGATTTTTTCTTAAATTATGCTATTATCTCCAAACTAATTAGCATTTTTTAAAAAAAGGATTTAAAGTGCTATTAGCAGATCAGAGAATTTAGAATTTCAACGAAGATTCAGCAGCTTTTGGTAATGTGGACATTCTTGAGCTTTTCCAAGCTTTGATGCATCATTTGTCAAAGATCATTTTTTCTTCCTACCTCATAGGGATATGGGAAGAGTTCTGAATCATGTATTTGAAAGACCTGTATTAGCATTCTATCAAAATGAATACAAGGGAAATAAAGTCCCTTGCAATGTCCAATTTTTAAAGAAATACCTTAAAAAGGGCTTCCATAAATTATAACGCAGTTCATAAAACTACAACATTAAGAGGTAGACTTCTCTGATATAATCTACCAGAAAATAAGTTCAATTACTTCTAGTTCAACTTCTGGATCTCTTTCTTCTCCTTGTCGACTTCGAGTACTCTAAAATTTTAAAAAAGGGAAATTAAAACAAATACAAGCCTGGAGAAGTATTGGATTATAAACACACAAAGTAAAGAAAGCACTAACTTAGTTTGTAAATATAGACAAGGATCTGTTTTAGGAAAAATACAGGGAAAAAAGAAAGCTATGTCCCATATTCTTTTCCCTGCTATTAATACTATTTATAGAAAGCTTATTTTAAAATAAAGATCACAAAAATAATCAGGAATTCACACAGCAAAAGCAAAACAATAAAATAACATAAGCAAAAGCATATGACATATAGTTCTAGTTTCCTATAAAGAGATCTATGTTATAATCACTGATACTCTCAAAATTAACCATCTTAGAAAAAAATCAGCAGCCTTTAAAAGGCACAGCAGAAATACAAAAGACTCATAGTTAATACTACTGTTTTGTACACTAAAATGAAATATATCTTAATACAACAGTTATAGCTGCTTCACTTGCCAAAATTTCAAAGCACCGGCACAGGATAATCTGGTAGCAGATGTGGGTTCTGGTCCTAAAGCTCCTACACTCCCCAGGTATATACCTTTAAGACAGACTGGCGCAGCTTCACTTTTTTTGAACTACATTTTCCTCTACCAAAAGTGGGGCAGTGTATGTGTTGTGTTTGCAGTACTGGAGACAGAGTCCAGGGCCTTCACACTAGGCTATATTCTAGCCCTTTTATTTTTATTTTAAGACAGTCTCACTGAGTCAGTAAGTTGTCCAGGATGGTCGTCAACTTGTAATCCTCCTGCTTCACCTCTCAGAGTGCTGGGATTACAGGCCTGTGCCACCACACCTGGCGGTATGCATTTAATTGCCTAATTCGCTTAATAACAGTAAAAAATTTAAAACAATAGTAACATTTTAAGTGTTATTTTACACTTATACTGCCATATTTAAGTGCAAAGTAACAGCAGAAATATAACATCTTTCCTGTCTTAATTTCTATGAGAAGGGAATCACCAGGGTCAACACAGCTGAAGGGTGTCAGCACGGCCTTCAATGACCAGTGACATCACCAGATGCTCAGCTCCCCACCATACAGCAGCCCTAACGCTGCATTCACTCCTACCTCTACACAGGTGAAGAGGACAGTCCTTACCTGTGAGCAACTTAAAACTCTAAAACTCTAGTGGAGAAAAATATGTTCTTACAATAGCCTACTAAAAGTCAAAAACATTGACAAAAAACTGAAATAAATGAGTTAATTTTCAATACTTGAAAATGACTAACTTATCAAAAACAGTTTTCAGATTCACTAACAAACAGCTACACATAAAAGAGACATATGGTTCTACCTATTCTAACTTGTGTATGTGTGTGTGTGGTGTTAGGGATTGAACCCAGAGCCTTGTACGTGCAAGGCCAAGAGTTCTACCACTGAGCCACATCCTCAGCCCTATACTAGCTAATTTTAATTAAACTGACATTTAGGAACATAACAGCCCTACATCAATGTGCAGAGAAGACATATATACCTTTACTCTTCTTTGCATGTCATCCTCCACATCCTTTAGCATGCCTAGAAAGAGAAACAATTACCTTTAAAAAGGAAACAAAATGCAAAACTTGTAAACTATCTTTATAAATGGTTTTACCTGTAACTCGAAGATCTGTCACACTGTTAGCCATTTTAAATCCGTAAGTCATTGACTGAAAATCTTCCTAAACAAAAACAAGGATAATTAGACCCTTGAATAGTAGCAAAATCTTCATATTTCTCTCACAAAATCATATTTAATAATAGGAGCACAGAAATGGAACGTCACTCAGCTTGCCCTAACATCAATATCACATCTCGACACTTTCTTTATAGGAATATACTTAAAACCCCAGTGCTGTCTCTGCTCTTAATTTCAACTGCCTGTCCTTAGGCAATTTAAGCATATCTTCATTTAATATGTTCATTTTAAAAATAAGGTTAGTACTTATAAAAGTATCACAAAACAGTAATTCCCACTTATAAAGTGTTCCCACATTCTTTAGTGAGCATATGTAGGTAATTACTGCTTGATGATAGGGCTGCAAGATTTTGAGAATTCTTACTTTTAAAAATAGTATCTGTTATACCCTGTTAAACTGCAAAAGCTAAGCCTTCTCAAAAAGACTTACTCAAAATGATAGGAAACCCACTGTCTACAGCCCAAGGTAAAGAAAAGATTATTCACATACAGATCCCCAGTCCCAAAATCGTATTTTAAATGAATTCATTGTTGAGTCATAAATTAAGTCATTTGCTAGACTCACTCTACCAAAAAAAAAATGTAGTATTTGTTTTCATAAAGAAGTCAAGTTTCTGGCATATTATAATTCCTACAAAAATGTAGAGAGAAACAACAAAATAGAGTAATAGGTAGTTACAGAAGTGGTCAGAATTACAACAAAATTTCTAGATTCTTAACGAAACAGTGAGCATCATATTCATGCTAAGTACTATATCTCACAAAAAGAACAATAACAAAACACCACAATATTCTTGGTCTTAAGGAACTCATCGGCATTATGTATTATATGACTCACATGACTGAGTCTTTAAAATCACAAGTGATGTTATAGAGCTATAAGCTTATCCTCTAAAGGAAGTTTGTACTTTATGTCTACTTAGACTTGAAAGAAAGAGGATCCCAAAGTTTTATATCCCCAAAGGGAGACCACAGTAGGTCTCTGGAAGTGATACAGCCTGACTCACTTTTAAAAAATCCATCTGCCTCTGGTGGTGCATAGATTACAGGAGGAACAAGTGTGGGTGGAGGACCTGTCCAGAGGTGACTTCGGGAGTGAGAGCTGGTGGTGCCCTAAACTAGAAAGAGCTGCAAAAGGGTGAGGAGTGGTGTACCATACACTTTCAAGATGGAGCCCACAGTATTTTCTGAGCAATGTGACGTGAATGCGGGAAATTGAGTGGAGGGTCGTATGATAAATGCTAGGAAACTGGACACTAAGGGGGCCCTTTGGGATGTACAACTTTAGGATATAGTACTTACCATGAATTTGATGCTCACTGTTTTAGTTAAGAACTGAGAAATTTTGTTGTAGTTCTGACCACTTCTGTTCTCCCTCTCCAGACTAGCTGCCAACCACTCCTCATGTTACCTGCATTACAGTTACTCCATCTTATTATGTACACACCACATATCTTCCCTCCTCAAGACTTTTGTATATGCTGACCTTACCCCAAAATATTTTTTTTCAAAACATTTGCAAGGACCTAGCTCTTACTATATTCCAGCATGTGTTCTAATGTGAATTTTTCATCTAGATTTTCTCTATGCAACCTCTAAAGCAGTTTATATCCCCTTAGCCTAATGTTTCTCTTCTTCATGAAACTTAGCAACCCCTGACATTCTACATGCATATGTTTGCCTATGCACTGACTATTTTATACCAAGAAATGTGTGATCCAAGAGGCCAGGGCTTTGTTTTACCCACTGCTTTATCTTTGGGGCTTAGAGCAGTGCTGGGCACAAAGTACCTAAATGTTCAGTAAATGTATGTACACATGACAACTGCAGGGCAGAGGAAGAATACAGAAGGCAGGGCACCTTTCTACATGCACCAGCTAGCTACAAGACACACTCAAGTATACTGGAGGCAGTGGCAAACGGGGAACATGTGCTTTGTTACACTATTGCAGCCACAGTGAATACACACACAGTCAGTGTGCATTTCCCCTAGTTCTCCAGAAGAAAAATCTATGTATTTAAAAACAGGTAAAATCCAATTTTGAAAAACTTAAGGCCCACATGGTATGGAAAAAAACAACAAAAGCCTAAGTTTTATCTGTCAGCTGTTGGCATGCCAAGCAGAGTCTAAGAAAATCCTTCTGGTGTACTATCACAGGTTCTGTGTAACAAACACAAACCTTAAATTGGGTGTGCTGACACATACATGCAATCCTAGTGCTCAGGAGAGGCTGAGGCAAGAGGAGCACACATTCGTGGCTGAACCTGGGTATACAGCAAGGTTCTTTTTCCAAGGGAAAAGAAACTCAGTAACAAGAATTCAGTGTAAGTCACTGGAAGATTGAGAGCAGGAGAGTCATGAAAATAGACTGGTGCCATGGAAAGATTGCTCTGGAAGCTGTGTGGATAATCATCAGTAAAGACCAGATACTGACTCTATGGAGTAAACAGACCAAGCAAGAAATGACAGTGACTTGGGTTGTGACTGTATAACACTGGGAATTAGGAAGTTATTGAAATCAGGATACATTTAGAAAGTACAAATGAACATGAGAACAAGGTTAAGTATTTATAGTTTTGTTTTGCTTCATTTTTGGGAGACAGGTCTTGCTATGTTTCAGTCTGGTCTTGAATTCACTATGTAGCCCAAGCTGACCTCAAACTCATGATCTGCCTGCTTCAGCTTCCCAGAGTGCTGAGATGACAGGTTAGTGTAACACCATAACTGGCTCATCTTTAGGTTCCAAGTTCTTGAGATGGAGCAGACTTTGCTCCATCTTTAAGGGCAGAAATGGTTTATAATTTTGTCTGTGTTTGTTCTTTTCACTTTTCCTTTCCTTACCAGTTTTTTTTTTTGGTACCAGGAACCAAACTCAGGACTGTGTGTTGGCCAAGCAGGTGCTTGTGCCACTGAGCTATATCCCCAGCTGGCTTATAATTTTGGTTATGTTAAGTTTACAACTTCTTCATTCATCCAAGTGAGTATCTCAAAGAGAGCATCTGCTTCACTTTAGAAGGCAGAGAAGGAATCAGGACTAAAGATGTATTTGGACTTCATCAGTGTACAGTTGGTATTAAAGCAAAGCTCTCGAGAAAATAAACAGCGTATAAGAGAAGCAGAGGGAACCCCAAGGAAATGGAACAACTAGTGATGTGGAAATAAAGTTACAATTATAGTATCAAGAAAAAGTACTTCAAAATAGTGGTCAAGTATGTCTAACGATGCACAGAAGGTTATCGAGAGAATATTGGAAACAGGATTTAGTCAGATAAAGATAAGCTCTCTGTAGAGGTGGTAAAGAATGACCATTTTGGAGCTCATTCGAAGAGCTTTAACTATATGGATATGAGGAGCCCTGGGATCAAAAGAAGTGAGATGTTCAGTTTAAGAATGACTGATATTAAGACAAGTTATATGCCACTAAGAATAATACAGCAGTGAAGAAGAGACCTGTAATGCAATACAAGGAAGGTTTATTAACCACAACAGAGAAGAGATGGAATCTAGGATACAAGTGAAGGGGCTGAGTTGAATTGTTTTAGTAATACTTGATTTTAAAATGGGACAAAGACCAAATACATAGACACGGATACACAAAAGCACTTGTGGTTGCGAATATTTCAATACAGTAGGAAGCAAGGTGATGATGAGGAGACTAGCACTGGAAGTCTGAGAAATAAGACAGGGGAAAGTCAGTATAAAGACTAAGAAAAGCAAACACATTGCAGAAGTGTCAGCCAAGATCATCTCCATCTGAGATTTGCAGCCTTAAAGTGAGAACACATACACAGATGTGAGTTTTCTCTAGTAGCTCCTGCTGCTTGCGAACAAGCAAGGAGTAGGCAGATGGTTGCGGTTTTGTCAGATAAGAGACAGAAAAGATGAGAGGGATAAGAAAGCTAAGGGTATATGAGTGATTTCAGCTACTGACCACGGCAATAAGGGTGTAAGGAAAGTAACCGTAATACAGTGGCATCATCTATGAATTGGAGTTCATAATAATAGAAAAAACTGGGAAAAGTACACAAAAACTTAAGCAAATACAGAACAGACATTTGTCACCTTGAAAAAAAAAAACACTTTTATATGAGTGGAAGTACAAGCACACACTACTTTGACTCATCTGCCATTCATATTTACATAATCTTTGCAATTTCAGCACTGATTAAACCAAAAACTGCATTACTATTTGGGGAAAGGAGGTAATGCATGAATTCTAAATTATATACCATTGCTAAAATTGTGAAGTATTTAAATCATAAATAAAAACATAAATTTCTTATGCAGAAGTATGGGAAAATATTAAGAGAAAGCTAAAATGGGAATAGTAATGAAATCAGAATGGAAGGGCAAAGAACTATTTTTCTTTATATGTCTTGTACTTTTTGATTTTTAAAACTATGTGCAAGTACTCTTATTACTTCTGTTAAAACATACATGCAAGTGAAATAAATTGGACACGTGTAAATACCACATTGTTTCCCTGGTGAAAAAGAAAAGGAGTAAAAAATGAAAACAAAGCTTTTGTAAAAGGGGAGAGTAAGAGGAGTTGAAGGGAGGGTAGGGAAATGGGAAAAAAGAATCAAATTTTATCATGTATAGGTACAAAATCTCTATGATGAATGTGATCATTATGTACTAATAAAATCTTGTATAAAAAAAATGCACACCTTAGTAAGAATTTTCAAGTAACAAAACTAAATATGACCAGATTACTACTTTTAGGAAAATAACTGTTGAGCATATGAAGAATGGACCAGAGAAAAAGCGGGCCGGAGAAAAGATTCAGAAAATCTCACAGGAACCTAATCCTAAAGCAAGGCACGAACTAAATCAAAGACAAAATCAGAGAAAAGAGGAAACAGAGCCCAGATTCAAGATTTTTGCAAATTACACGAATTTACACATAGGGGTAAGAGAAATAAGCAATCAAAGATACCAATGAAGATGTCATTTTGCAAGATAATCAAGAGGAGAAGCAGTTTGATGGTGTTGGAATTATGGTTCTCATTTTGCACATATGACTAAGATATTAAGAAAGAAATGTTAAATGGCTGAAAATGTCTCCAATTCAACAGACACAGTTGAGAATAAAATATTCTGGCAACTAGGAACTTCAACCACATCCACATCAAACTAATAAATGACTTGTTCATTATCCTTAAATAAGTAAATCATTCTTTCTCATTATTAGCTTCCTTAAGGATTCTTCCGAGGCAATCAGCATTTTTTTCTACTTACAAAACTAAGATACACGTAGTTAAGATCTAGAAAATCTGAAGAGTTCACTGAAATAGGAAAAATAGAATCTTTCCAGTCTAGGAGTTAACTTTAGGTTGTATTTCTTTCCATTTGTTTTTAAAAAGTTAGCTACACTGTATGCTGCTTTTTTAACCTTTTAAGGTAGGCCTTTTCCCTTGCACACTAAACATGCTCCTTCATCACACTAAAGGCTATACATTCAATATGTGTAATAAATGGTTTATTTCAACCATAACCTTAGCAGGACATTTTGGTTGGTATTACTGTAACTGTTCACTGCTTAAAACTCTTTATTATCACATTTAAGCATAAAGTGACCATATTTCTAATTATTTCTATCAGACTGAATTCTAGAGGTACAATAACTAGTTTAAATGTTATCAAAATAATTAAGCTTGTTATACAGATTGTTAAATTCTTTTCCAAAAGAGCTGTGTTAATGCATTTTCACTAGTAAAAGCTGAAGTACCAACATTAAATATTCTCTCTTTTTTGGGGGGGGAATTGGGAAGCAAACTCAGAACCTCCCACTTGCCAGGCAGGTGCCGTGCCACTGAGCTATATCCCCAGCCCCAATATTCTCATTTAGAGGGAGCCATCGCAGAGCCTAGATGAGCCCATGGGAAGGGAGAGACCCTGCTCACCACCCTTCCACCATCCTGGGAGCCTCCATCTGGAGGAATCCAGGTGCTTGGCCCATCTCCCTATACCATCAGATGGGCAGCCAGCAAGGGAAGTGCCTGGGATACCTGAGTGCCCATGGCTCATCCAGAGGAACCCAGGGTAAATCCTCTCTAACAAGGGGAAACACTTTGCATACAAACTCCTACTTTATGACTGGTTCTGTTATGTAACTACAGACTTTGCTCCTATGGTCTGAAGTACAAAACTAACAGTTACCATGGTTTGTCAATATCTAAATTGTGCTTGCTGCTATCATTGTTGCTAATTGTATAACTGTAGCTAGGATGTTACATCTGTTGTAATCGGTTGTTCTCTCTTGTGTAGCAATACTGGAAAGATCTGGGGTAAAAACCTCACCATACCCTACACCAAAAGACTGGTGACACAGCCAAACAGAAACTAATATTCCACTTTTAATAAGCTGAGAAGGTAGGGTCTTGAGAGACACAAATCAAGAATTTTCTATACAAAAAAGATATCTCTGAAGAACAGATGCTTTCTAGAGAGGCCTTGATACTAGTGATATAGGTACCTATGACCAAAACTCACAAGGTGCACCATACAAAACAAAATTTAAAAATTTCTCTGAAACAGAAAAGTCTAGACAAAGGAATAAAATGCAATTTCAGACATCCATCCCAGCCAGAAGAAATCCAGGAGACATCAACATAGAAGAAATTGGAAGTCACACACCTGATATTTCTGAAATGGTATCAACTAAAGTAAAGAAACAACTCCAGGAGGCTATGGAGGAAGTCAGATCAGAAATAATCACTCAGGTAAAAAAAAAAAAAAACAACTGACAACCACAATGAAAGAATTGCTGAGACATAGATTAAAAAATAGAGAGGCATAGGAAATTAATGGAAACCTTGAATGAATAATACAGAAAAGAATTAGAATGCATGAAACAAACTCAAAGAGACATCCAGGAAATTAAAAATTCCACTGAGAGCTGGCAAAACCACTTGAATGAAACTGAAGATAAAAAAAAAAAAAAAAAAGAAACTGAAGATAAGACTTTCAGCCCTTGAAGGTAGGATGGCAGCTAGTGATCATGAAAGGAAAGATCTCTTAAAAATAACAAGGAACCAGGAAGTAACAATTCAACAGCTGCAAAATGATGCAGAGAAAAAAATACAGGACTTATAAGCAGGAGTCAACACAAATGACATAAAAAGACTATCTGCAGAAGTAACAGCGCAAAATTTCCCAAGCATGGGAAAAGAATCTGCCATACAGGTAAGTGAAGCATAGAGAACTTCCAATTAGCCATAACCAAAATAAATCTGTACCCAGATATACAATAATCAAGATCCCAGAAATTCAGCATAAGAACAAACTATTAAAAGCTGTTACAGAAAAGAAACAGATGACCTCAATCTAACAAAGGAAGTAGAAGATCTACACACTGAAAACTATAGTACTCTGAAAAAAAGATAGAAAAGGATTTCAGAAAATGGAAAGATATCCCTTGCTTATGGATAGGAAGAACCAAAACTGTGAAAATGGCCATATACCCAAAATTGTTACACAGATTTAATGCAATTCCAGCAAACTTACCATTAGCATACCTTACAGATCTAGAGAAAACATTTCTAAAATTCATCTGGAACCAGAAGAAACCTAGAATAGCACAGGCAATCCTGGGCAACAAAAGCAAGGCAGAAGACACCACAATCACTGACTTGAAATTATACTATAAAGGTACTATGATAAAATCAGCATGGTACTGTCAAAAAAAAAAAAAAAGACCTGAGATCAATGGAACAGATTAGAAGATGCAGACACAACTACAAACACACTCAGCCACGATGGCTTTGACAAAGGGGCCAAATGTGTTTACTGGAGGAATGATAGCCTCTTTAATAAATGGTGCTGGAAAAACTGGCTTTCCATGTGCGGAAGACTAAAATTAGACCCAGGCCTATCACCATGCACTAAACTAAACTCAAAATGCATCAAAAATCTAAATAGTAACACAGAAACACTACATCTACTGGAAGAGAAAATAGCTCAAAATCTTGAACACATAGGGGCAGGCAGAGAGTTCATGAACAAAAACCAAACTGGACAGGAAATACTTCAAAGCATCAACAACTGGGATCTCATCCTATTAAAAAGCTTTTATACATCAAAAAAAAAAAAAAAAAAATCAACAGAGTGAAAAGCACACCCACAAATTGGGAAAAATTTTAGCCAACTGTCTCTCAGACAAAGGACTTATACCTAGAACATATAAAGAATTTTAAAAAATCCAACTCCTAAAATTCAAAGACCCAATCAAAAAATGGGCATCTGGGGCTGGGGATTTAGCTCAGCGGCAAAAGCGCCTGCCTGGCAAGCGGAAGGTCGTGAGTTCAGTTCCCGGTACCGGAGAAAAACCAAAAAAAAAAAAAAAAAAAAAAAAAATGGGCATCTGAGATGAATACATACTTCTCAGATGAAGATATACATATGGCAAATAAATACATGGAAATATGTTAACATCACTGGTCATCTGAGAAATGTAAATTAAAACAACACTGAGATTCATCTCTCCCCAGAAAGAACGGCTACCATCAAGAAATTAACCAATAACAACTGCTAGCAGGGCTGTGGGGGAAAACAAACCCTTCTCCATCCACTCTGGTGGGAGTGTAGACTGGTAAAACCATTGTGGAAATCTGTAGAGATTTCTTCAAAAAACTAGGATTACAGGTCCTATTCTACCCAGCTATTCCTGTTCTGGGTATTTTCCCAGAAGAATTAAAAACATCATGTCACAGCAATATATGTGCACCCATGTTTATAGCAGCACAATTTGTAATAGTTAAATCTTGGAAATAACCCAAATGCCCATCAACTGAGGAATGGATAAAAAAGATGTGGTATTTTTATACAATGGAGCATTACTCAGCTATAAAGAACTCCAGGCTTTTAAAGGTAAATGGATGCAACTAGAAACCATTTTCATAAGTGAAATAAATCAAGACTCTCAGGTGTAAACATCATATTGTCTCCCTACTACAAGACATTGAAAGAGTAAATAAAATCCAAAAGGTACAATAAATATTATGAAAGGAAAAGAAACTGCTCAAAAAGGAAAGAATAACTGGGATGGGGGAAAGGAGAAAAGAAGGAAGGAATTACACAAGATAGCTAAGATAATTGTACTACTAATTTCTATTAGTTCATTATAAGGAACAGCTAGTGTTTATATTGTTTGATCCTTCTTACATGCCTAAATCTGGTAATCTGAGCAACTACTTTGAAGATAACAATATGCAGTATAATAACCATTATAAATTTCCTATCATTTTGTTCTCAAATTCTGTATTCCTCATTTTTTATTCTTTAAAATAAAAAATAAATAAGTATTCTCATTTAAAATTTTTATAGAGAAAAGTGAACTGATTACTTTAATTTATATTTCCTAGATTATACTGAGGCTACATTTTCTCCCATTTAAGTCCTCCGTCCATAACATATATAGATATCCAATTATAGTTTCTTCTAGTACTAAAAAATTTAGTTTTTCTTAAAGTAATACAGACACATAATTAAAATTCCAATGTTACAAACAGCCATATTCCCCAGTTCTTGGTATCTAGTTACCTTACTATTGAAGAATACTGACATTGTTTCAAGATCTTAATTACTATAAACAATACCACAATTAATATCCTTGTGCACAGGTCTTTGCGTACAAGGGCAAATGTGTGTCAGACAAAGTACTTGAAGTGAAACTGCTCAATCAAAGTAAGTGCATTTCTCATTCATTAACTTAAACCACTCTTTTTAAAACTCCATCTACCTGGACAAGATCTTCTATAATGATACTCATTATCAATGCAAATATTTAACTAAATAACCAGTGAGTGTTTAAAAAGCAGACATTATTTCATTAATAACTCACAAGCCATACACACAAATGTGCACAATCATATTAGGTACCTATATAATTATTTCCACATACATAATACAAATTTAAGAAAGTTTTATGTACAATGTATGGAATCATGGTTAGAGCCCGAGATATTTATTTTGGATCAGGATAAGTATTCAAAAGGAACTTCACAATTTCAAACAATGGAAGAATTCAACAAAAACAATTAGTTATTATTAACAACTGCAAATGTAATCTCCTTCTCCCTTACAATTATCAGTATCTGAAACTTTATTTTTTGTAAGAAAAAAAAGGCCTGTCTAAAATTCAGTTGTGTGAGGTACTTAGAGCTGAAGGAAAACATCTTCTCTAAAACATGCTTCGGATTGTTTTCCTTTGCTTTTCTTATCTAAAGCTTGAAAACAAAGCCTTTTTGTTAGACCAAAGCTGCATCTTCTGTTTCCGTTGTCAATCCCTGCAATTCCCGGACTACTCCTCTGGACATACGGATACTCAATGGATGGTACAAAAGGAACATGTAAGACAAAAGCCCTTTGTTGAAAACTGGGTTACTTCTCTATTGCAAGTAGCAATAGCTACACTCTTTTCTTGAGATGGGGGCCTTTTTATGGTACCCAGGCTAGCCTTTAACTCTTGGGTTCAAGCAATCTTCCCACCTCAGCATCCCATGTAGTTGGAAGTTCAGGCACAGCCTCCATGCCTAGCAACTGTATTGCCTTTAAAAGCTATTCTTAGCTATACATGCATACAAAAATAAGAATCATAAAATCATTTAAATGTATCACAGTGAATAAAATGGGCAATGAGCTTCAGGAATTCTTATATTAAAGAAATCTTACTTCTTCAAAAACAGCAGCTTTGTTTACTTTTTCTCTTGCAATGTCACAGATTTTCAAGATTCCCAGAGCAAAAGCTTTCATAGCAGGATCTTCTATAAAGTCTGGATTATGAATGTAAAGGCACGTAAATACTGTCTGTGCCAAGGAATGGCCTTCCAACCATGTTATCTATAGAGAAATAAAAGAATGTACATATTTAGTGTTACAGAGTCTGCAAAGTCTAAACTGATCCAAAAGAGAGACAGACACTTGAGTAACTGTAAGATTAACCAAAAGATTTAAAAAGGAATTAAAGGGAAGATGTGAAAAAACCAGAGTTAGAACTTGCTTTACTGAAGTTTTTAAAAAAATCATATACAGGCTGAGTATTCCTCATCTGAAGTAGTTAAGATCATAAAGTTTCGGAGAGTTTTCTGGCTTTAGAATACTTGCATACAATTTATGAGTTCAGCATGCCTGATCTGAAATCTGAAATGCTCTGATATATGAAATTTTTTAAACACCATGATAGTGCTTGAAATGTTTTAGATTTTGTTTCCAGATTAGATACTCAATCTGTAAACATAATTAGCTTCTATTGTCTCTGCAATATAATTCAGTTTGCAATATACCTGAAGACTAATAAGCATCTCCTTACGTAAGATTCAAAAGCAAACAAGTCCACAATGTTGTCAGTAAAATGCACAAACTGGTAAATTCGTAATTTTAGAACTAATCATGTTCTCTGCCTCTCATTCAACTCTTCTTTATCCTCACCATCACTAACTCAGCCAACAGCATCATATCTTACCTAGATTACTGCAAGAAATTATGCAGTGATATCCCTACCTCTTATTGCTAATTTAATACTTCCAACCAGGCGGATCCTTCTATAACACAAAGATAAACATTCAGCGCTGTCTGTTACAGGCTAGAAATACCAACAATAATCAAAACTGAGTAACAGTCCCAAGAGTTACGCAAAGTACAATACTTTGATATATTTATGTAATTTTTTCTAACACTAAGAAAGATGGCATGTTTCTCCTTTTACAAAGAGTAAATAATCCTCCCAAGTTTATATAGTTATATTTTACTTGACAGCCCAAGAATTCTGCAGTGGAACAATACATACATTATTTCATTAAAAAAATGAGAAACAGATGTGAAAAATATTCTAATTAAGGTATGTATTCGGACTAACTATGGTGCAGGAGACTTTGTAGATAAAAACTATCTACCTTTAAGAGCCCCAACTTTTTAATAGTCCACCCAAGAGTCTCAAATAGTTTCTCAACTTTGGCAAAAATGCTTCCTCTCTAGTCTTACCTTTCTTGTCCTTCTCTAGTCTCACACTCTTCCTACTTGGCTCCCTGACAGATTTTGGTCAATAGCTATTTTTGAGTTCTGAAACTGGACATTTTCACTCTGCCTTGCCCATACAATATATCTACTTTGCCTGCAATACTCTTAACCCTCTTGTCATATGCCCACCATTCTTTAGTACTTCATATCAGTATCACTTCCATTCTACAAGCTTTCTCACCTCCCCACCCTAGACATAATGATCGCCTTTCTGCCCTCACACAACCATTATGAAAGCATCTACATGTTGTCAGAACTGTTTGTGTATCTATCCCCAGCAATCCTCCCTCTCCCTTCCCATATCACTAGAACTATAAACTGAAAAAGATACTAAAGATGTCTGTGAGGGAAATTCACTTTTGGAGGACAGAAGATCAGGACTAGAATTCTAGTTATATGCCTTAACATTATAACCCCAGGCAATGTAAGAAAATACAGGTAGCTATAGACATAAACCTAAGTGAAAAAATTAGGCAGGTAAAACAACTAAGGTGTGTGTACTTCTAACACATTCGGCAACCAATCCTTGCTGAATGAATAACTGAGTAAATGTTATATATTTCTAACGATGATAACAATGTCAAAAAGAGAAAAGATGGTGAGATGGGGGGCAGTATAAATGAAAAATTTTCTACAATTAAACAACACTGCCTAAGGGAGATACATATCCAGCAAAGATAAATCACTAAAATATTTTCTTCACAGAAGATGTTCAGTTTACCACAATTTACCCTAGGTTAGTAGAAAAGAATTTTTCCAGGCCAATCCAAACTTGTGTTTGTTTCAATTATTCTTATCTTATGGAACTACAATTAGGTTTATTTCTTTGGGTTACTTGAAAACAGAAAGGATACTCTGGATAATGGCTGCAACATTATCTTTACTGAAAAAATAATACTCCTTTACCTAGAAAAATGAGAGCCGTAGAAGCACCTAGATGGAAGATGAAATGCTGCTTCCTGTGGTATGAACTGGCTTGCTAATTGTATATACATCTCACTAGACTCAACATTACATATAGGTCGTATTGAACCCTGGTGTGTATTTTATACTTAAACATTCAGGTAAATCACAGACTTAATTAACCAACAATCTTATTTTAATTCTTACCAAACAGCAAAAACATGTATCCATTATCCCTATCAATTCAGGCAAGGTGAGGTCTTTAATTTTAATGGTGCCATCCTAAAAAGGAGGGGAAATGTGATATATAAGCAGAAATTGTTTAGGTTTATGGTTACTATATACAGTAGCATTTTAGATTTCAAAACTTAGATATGTAAAAAGAGCAATTCTAAGAAAACTCTGCCTATCATCTGATAAAACAAAGATACTAAGTTGATTCTGTTCTTAAAAATATTTTATTTTTAAATGACAAATAATTATAGAGAAAATATATTTTAAACAGGTCTTCAATAATAAAAATCAAAACCACTCTGGTTGAAATAATACTTTTATAATGAAATAAAAAATAAAATAAAAAATATTTTAATAGCACAGTTCAAATTAGTTCAAGTATTAATAAATATCAGTATTTTAATGACTCAAAACTACTGACCAAAAAGAAAACTTTAAAAATACTGTACCTTTCTGAAATTGGTTAACTGTACTACTTGTACATTTTGCCTATAACATCTATTTGTTAGGCAGTAAGTTTACAAAACATATAAAATTAAACTCTGGCAATGACAAATTTCTAAATCAGTTCTCACTGAGTTAATTTTAAATTCATAACCATAACCATTTTGCTTAGTATATTAACAAATTACATGTAATCTTTAAGCCACTTAGCCTGGTATTTGAATATATATTCAAATGCTTCCAAAAATTAATTTTAAAATACACAAACATGCAAATTTAAAACAAGTTTATGATGAAAAACTCAAATAACTCATTTCTAGATTTTAATACAAATAGATAACTAAAAAGGCCATAACTAATTCTTGTTTATATATTTGAGCCCTCTTAAAAAAAATACTTTCAATGAATATATTGTTTGATTTTTATTATTAAGCATGATGTTTTAACATAAAATAAAAGCACATAGAAAACACAAAAAGTATAATGGTGACTACCTTGATAGCTTGTTCAAAATTGAGAACTTTTCGATTAACTTGGTTTCCAATCATGCCAGCATCCATCTTGGGATCCATCATTTCAATAGCAGACATGGCTTCAAAAAGACCAAATCTGCAAATAAATTAAGCCCCACAAATTGTTTCTGAACCTGAATTCCCACAACAGTATAGAAATTATCAGTAACTTCACAGTGTTCTACATATTTAGTCTTTCTAACTTGTTAACAATTCTCTCAAATAACCAACAATGAACACAAAAATTCTTTCATGTATTTCCACTCAAATTATTCTACTTGAAGTATAAGGAAGAAAAAAGCTTAAATATTTTTATACTTGCTTCAAAAACAGTGAGCATTAAAATCAGAGGGTGGCACACACCAGTAAGCCCAAAACTCTTGGAGGCTGAAGCAAGAGGATCAAATTCAAGCCCACCCTGCGCTACACAGTATCTTCAAAGCCAACCTGAACTACATAGCAAGACCCTGTCTCACAAAAGGTTGTACATTAGAAACTTGTACGGGAAAAAAAAAGGACATATAACAGATTTCACTTTGCCTTCCTTAAATAATTTCCTATAACATTCAGAAAGTTATATTTGGAATAATTACCATGGTGTGTAACTGTTTTTCATTTTCTTCATTTCTTAAAAAGAATTAATATGGCGTCTTTAACCTACACACAATGCCCAAGATTTTGGCAGTTACATAATGAAAAACAGCCAGGGTGGTGCCATATTCCTGAAATCCCAGCACTCAGCAGGCTGAGACAGGGGATTGCCATGCATTCGAGGCCAGCTTCCACTACATAAGTGAGTTCAAGGCAAGCCTATAGTACATAGTGAGACCCTGTCTCAAAAAAAAAAAAAGAAAAGAAAAAGAATCTAGAAATCTCAATGCTTTGGTATCTGTGGCTAAGCTGTCTCAAAAGTAGATGGTTGTGATATACTATAAACTAATTAGTAAGTATGACGTTAACCAAGATATGCTTCAAAAAATCAGAGGGGAAAAGAAAACACTGAAAGCTTGAGCAACCAGCCATCAAACTACTGACTTCCTATTAAGTCATTATACTACCAAGAAAATAAAGACACCTAGCCTATCATGCTAAGTAATTTCTTTCAGACAAAAAGCAGCAGTAAGACATCAAAAAGAGCTTTAAAACAGACTCTTCCCTGCAATCCCTCTACAATTCTCGTGTTTCAATGTAAGAGAATCTGACAATATGATCATATGATACTATTATTAAAGATAATTCTCATCTATAAATTCGACGAATGTTAACCAAACCCAAATGGTATTTTTCAAAGAGTTTCCAAAAGAGAAAATATGCAGGAGTAGAATTTTGTCAATAAAAACAGTAGTCCCCAAACACCACACAATATTATAAAGCTACAATAATTAAAGCCTGGGGGGGATGTGTTATGTAAATGTGCCAACTCCACACAAGGAATTTAAACATTAAATACTGCAAACATGTACGAATAAAAAAAAAAACCTTTTTATTTTGCAAGTACATTTGCCGTAAATAATCATCATAATCATGGAGATTTGTACCTGTACATAATATATTTATCTTTTCTTCCCCATTCCCCTCCCGTCAATCCTTCTTCCTGCCCCCTTACAAAAGCTATTCTCATTTTTTCGTTCCATTCTCTTTATATTAAAATCCCCTTTCCTTTCCTTCCCTTCTCCCTCCCCACTCCCTTGTTCTCTTTCTCATTTAAACTTCTCAATGTATATCCTCCATTTTGCTCTGTATTTACCTTTTGGGTTTCTCATACAAGAGAAACAATGTAGTATTTAAGCTTGTGTGTCTGATTATTTCACTTAAGATTATGCTCTTGAGATGCATCCATTTATCTAAAAATATCTCAAGTTTATCATTCTCTATGGCAAAATAGTACTCCACTGTACATAAATACCATATTTTCTTTATCTCTTTATTCACTGATGGACATATGGACTGTTCCCAAATGGCTAACCATCCAGAAAAAATTAAATCTTTGATTCATACAATTTGAAAAAATAAACTCCAGGCAGATTTAAATTCTAAAACTAAAACAAGTAAATTAAAAACTACTCTAAAATAATGTATAAAGTTATAAAAGAAAAAGTTGGTAACATCAACTGTGGAAATACTTTAAATTCTTAAAATGGATCAACAACATCAAATTCCTCACCTGGGAATTTGTTAGCAATTAAAAATCTGTTCCTATGCCAGACCTACTGAATATGGAATTCTAGAGATGCAATCCAGCAATGTGTATTTTTTAAAGTCCTCTAGATGAGTCTGATGTACACTAAAATCTGAGAAGGACTGAATTTCAGGGCTTGTAGCGCCAAACAGTGTCCAATCTTGTCCATTTACTAATTCAAAATTTCACATTCCTAACTTTGCAGACTGTCCACAGTAGTATAGAAACTGATGCTACCTGTGAGAGTATCATGTAATTAAGCATTTCCTTTTATTTTACTTATTTTTTGTGGCACTGAGGATAAAACTTAGGGTCCTCCCACTTAGATGAATCCACATTCCCTTTACTATTTTTTATTTTGACCCAGATCTCACTAAGTCATTAAGTTGCCCAGGCTAGGCTCAGAACTTCAGATCCTCTTAGCTCGGCCTCCCAGAGTGCTCAGACAGATTACATTCACGTGCCTAGAGGCATTTAGTCACCTGATATTTGGTCATCAACCAAGCTATCATATATAGTATACAACTGATATCTTTTCCTCAAGAAATTCCAGGCCGGGTGTGGTGGCGCATACCTGTAATCCCAGCACTCGAACTCGGGAGGCTGAGGCAGGAGGATTCTTTCAAGTTCGAGACCAGCCTGGGCTACAAACTGAGCTCAAGTTCAGCCTGAACTACATAGACAGATGTAGACTACAAGACCCTGTCTCAAAAAGACAAAAAAAAAAGAAAGAAATTCCATATGGAGTACATCTACCCTCAAGGAAAGAACGATAAGTCACAGTTCTACTAGATGCAACTATTTTACTTCACAAGTAGGGTCAGCTGCCCTAAAATTGCCCACCAAAGTTAAAAACGGGTTCATAACTCATTTTTAACAGCTTTGAAATATAAATTTACCCAGACTTCAAGGAATACTACATCACATGAGAAAAAAGATTAAAACATTACACTATTTTTCAAAGGACACTATATACTTACAGCTTATCATGAAGCAGTTCTCCCAGCTTTAATTCTAAAAGAAAGAGAAAATCCTTTGAGTATATTTATATCAAATTTTCAGTTCCAAATAGGAATTTTTACATATATAAGCACTGAAGAAATGTGTCCAGATTACTATTAAAATTAAGAAATAGTTATGTCTAATTATTAATATGCTTTCTATAGACTACCTAAATATTGAGATACTATAAACCAGTAGTGATGAACCTATGGCACACACGTTACTGGGTGGTTTTTTTAGATAAAGTATGTTAATGTAGAGTTGCTTTTTGTTTTGTTTTGTTTTTTGACACAGGGTCTTACTATGTAGGCTAGCCTCAAACTCGCGATGTAGCCCAGGCTGGCCTTGAACTTGAGGTGAATCCTCCTGCCTCAGCCTGCTGAGGGCTGGGATCACAGGTGTGTGCCATCATGCCCAGTTAGAATTTTTTTCTAAACTAAAAGCTCAGTATTCAGGTTCATTCCCAAGCCAATGAAATTGGGGCCTAGGACCTACACAGTAGTTTTAAATCACTCCAGGTGATTTTGAGGTGGGAACCACTACTACAATATTAAGTAATTTAAATATGAGTGGTCAAATCCTATGGAAGGTGTAAAGAAACAGTTTCTAAAACTTCATCCAATTCTCCGAGCTAACTAAGTTAAATAATATTAATTTATGACAGTTCCAGGTACCAAAATGAATAAATGAGAAGCATGTATAAAAACGTAACAATAAAGGCTAAAAGAACCTAGATTAAGAAGCCAACAATTATCAAAGAGTGGTCCAGGAAATCAGAAGTCTGTGATGCACCAATATTACATGTTATCTTTTACACGGTGTTAACATTAACACTAATGATACAAAATCAACAGGAGGAAGGGGAGAAAAACCAAACCAGCAATGACAGCTAAAACTGCTGCAGCTTCAACACAAATTAAAGACAGTGGTCCCAAGTTAACCTAGTAGGGTACTTTTTACTCCCATGCTCTTCCAGCTAAAAAAAAGACAACAGTTTTTCCTCATCTCGCATAAGAATGTCTTTAATGGTTATAATAGAATTCAAAACCACAGTGGCACCACCTCACACCTATTAGGATGGTTACTATAAAAAATAAACAGAAGATAGCAAGTGTTTAGGGATAAAAAGCTGTTAGGGAGGCTCAGCAGTATACATTTTAAACCACTCAAAGCAAAAAGGAAAATTAAATATATGGAAGACTGACTCAAATCATTGTTGTACTGATTCAAAACACTGCTAAGTACTTAATGTATTTAATCATTTTCCTGAGGAAATACACTCCAATAGGAGAGATGGAAAAATAAGCAAAGAGAAAACACTGCAAATACATTTTACCAAATAATAAATGAGAAGATCAATTGTAAACAGGTCTGACTAGATTTTTACATATAATATTTTAAGTGATGTTTAGATTTAGTGAGGGGTCCTATAAAAAGCCCTATTTAGTCCATAATATAACTGATATCCAGAATTATTGTATAAATGATATTTACACAGAACAATTAACATTTATTCCTGGGTAAAGGTGGCCAACGGAACACATGCAACCACCTTTTATTGTTTTCCAGCAATCCCATTAATACAAGAAGGATTCTTTTTAAAGGACAAAAACCCCAAAGAGGAAAAGCAGGAGAAGTAAGAGATAATATTACCAAAACTGGTGAAACTTACACAAGTTAGTACCTTAACAGACCCAAGAAAATTGAATTCTCAAGCATTTTACTCAGGAAGATACTGAAGATGACCCACAAGGAAGACGACACCTCAGACTGATGATGAACAGAATACTTTGGAAGAAACTTGTTCACATACATAAATACAAAAGTCTATATAACAAGAGAATCATAAAAATATCTCTTTAAGATTAAATCAGCAACATGCCTGGTGCATACGAATGCCTGCAGGAGACAAACATCTGGTAAAGGGTCTGAAGTATAAGTTAGGTATCATGTAAAAAAAATTCTGTGAGTTGGATGCAGTGCCATACAACTATAATCCCAGTACTTTGGGAAGTTGAAGTAGGAGAATTCCAAGTTTGAGTCCAACCTGGGTGACTCAGCAAGACACTGTCTCAAAATGAAAAAATTAAAGGGCTGGGGATATAGCTCAGTTCAAAGGTCCTGGGTTCAATCCCTGATATCACCAAAAAAAAAAAAAAAAAAAAAAAAAAACCAATCCAAACGAAGGGAAAATATAGTAATTGTGCAAGGAAAAAAAAGTGTAATAGTTTTACTCTGGCTCAGCTATGAATAATATTTGTATATTGATAATTACATTATTAGTCAGATTATTGTATTAGTTACATTACCGATAATGTAACTAAATATATGGAGGAAGTCCACATATTACACCTACAGTGGGGATAGGATCAAGAAACACTGTAGTAAGAAAATCATGCTATCTAGAATCATAAATGCCAAAATAATCAGTTCAAAGGAGGAAAAATATCAACTTCTGGATAATCCTTTTCTACTGACTAAAAACTCCTAAAAGAAAGTAGGATACATAACACGTGATCAAGGGAAAAATCTAGTAAGATATACTCAAGAATGCAGAAGAGCCCTCACGATGCATCAAAAGCCCCATTCCCTCCACACAGCTCTTTCTGTGACAACGTCAGCTGCTTGCTAGCAGTGTCAAGACATAAAGTATCCATCTTTGAAACACGTTAAAGACATTGAACAATAGCAGAACAATCGTGAAAGCTGTCTAAATGGAATGAACTAAGCAGCATTAGTGACATGTTGGGGAGAAAAATTACTGTATTGTAGTAGTTTCCCTGCGTCTTGGTCAGCAGGAATACCCTTGGCATATACCCACTAGACGCCACTAGCACACACAGGCTCCTACTCTACCAGCCCAAAATGTCTTGAGCCATTAGCGAATGTCCCTTGAGATGCAAAGTTACCCAGTTGAAAACCACCAATCTAAGCTATTCCACAAATACCAAATACAAAAACACTTTCCTTCTGCCTCAGCCTCCCAAGTTCTGGGATTACAAGTGTGTGCCACTATGCCCAGCCTGAAAACATTCGCGATGACATGGAACAAGGAAAACCATTTTCATTTGCAAAAATAAAATCATACATGGCATAGTGTTACACAATAAACATTTTTATAAGAGTATTAAAAAAATCATTTTAAAAATAGTTAACAGGATTCTCAGATCTTTTACCAAGACAATTTATGTCCATCCTTTTCCTCTTAGAATAAAGTGGTAAATAAACAGAGAATTCCTAGAATAGTAATTATCAAATGACTGGGAAAAAGGAAAGCTGTCTATGAAAGTCTTATAAAGAATCTATACTCTTGCTGTGATAATTTTTAAATGCTATATAATCAGGTCAATGGTAATCTTAAAAAAAAGATTACAAAAGCATATTCCAGACCACCTGGATGGCAACATTATAATCAAGAATCACAATTTCAGCACCCACGCTAATAATTATGACGGTTCTAGGCAATCGCCCAAAATGACAGCATTTAATGTAATGCAGTGATTCTCAAACTTCTTTAGCCTCAGATCCAAATACTGTGTAGCTCGAAAAAAAAACACAACCTGAGAAATTCTTTTGTTTGGTTTGGTTTTTTGCAGTACTGGGAACTGAATCCAAGGCCTCTGCAGTGAACTATACCCCAAGCCACTCCCAACCCCTCTTTGAGACAGGGCCTAAATTGCTAAATTGCCCAGATTGGGCTTAAATTTTTCAATCCTCCTGTGTTCGCCTACCAGACTGCTAAGATTACAAGTATGCGCCATTACACCCAGCTTTATTCATTCTTAAATACATACTGAGAACCTTCAAATATTCTGGGTCAAAGAGGATAAAGCAGAAAACAAGAGAAACAAGAAACTTAGGCAACCCATACTCAACAAAAGGGAAGAAAAAGCAATAAAGGGGGTTTTCCTGAAGTACTAGGCAAGAGTCAAAGAAACTGGGGAGACTTAAACATAGTACAATACTTACAGAAAAGACTAACAGAATGAATTGAGGCATCAAAAAGAAAACAGATGAGAGGATGGATCTACATCCTTCTAGACTGTAGCACAAAGAGAATGAATATAAGCATAGCAGACGTTGGATTACTTCTAGGCTCTAGATACCTGGGGACATCATAATTCTAGAAAGAGGATGTTGGCCGTCCACAGGCTGAGAGATATTATCTGGCAGGTAGAAGAAAGTGCGGTGCATGTTACATGATTATTTACGTTTAAGTGAAATTTTTAAGTTGTAGGTTTGTAATTCAGAGAGATCATCTAAACATAGAAAACTGAATATAATATGAATATCAGACTTTTTACAGGTAGTAAAACGGGAAGGTTTAAATCAAGCATGGTTTCCCAAAGAAAGGAAGCCTATAAGCACTACTTAATCATGTTACCCAGGGAAAGTAACAGTGATGGCATCCCATATTCAAAATAATTTGGAGGGGCTGGGGATTTAGCTCAGCGGCAAAAGCACCTGCCTGGCAAGTGCAAGGTCGTGAGTTCGGTTCCCGGTACTGGAGAAAAACCAAAAAAAAAAAAACAAAAAAAACAAAGTAATTTGGAAAAGGGGACAAAAAAAGTAAGAGCCTCAAGATCAGTTACAGAGAACATGGAAGAAATGTGTGCCACCTGACAAACAATAAATGAAAAAAATGATGAAAATTACTGTTGAAGAGCCCATTTCAGTCCCAACACCCATGGAAAAACTACAAAAGCCAACCCCAGCCCCTGACATCCTGCTCTAATCCACAAATGTCAACCCCTCCCGAAAATGCCTTGTCTGCTCAAACAAAGCCTCCCATGCACGCCAAATCTATTCTGCCAAAATTTTCATGCCATCCCTAATGGTCCTGCCCCTCTACCTCTATGTAAACCCAGCCTCCATGCCTTACTGGGCAGTCTCTATTTCTAACGACTCGCCCGCCACCTCTGCCCCAATAAAATTTCCTTCACTGTTGCCATCTTGCACCTATTCCCTCCAATGACCTTACAAGTTTGTATCTGATAAGCAACTAAAAGAATGAGTAAAATTATACAGGAGATTAACTTTGTTGTCAGCAGGAAGTTGTTCTTGTTTTGTTTTGTTTTCCAGTAATAAAGGCTAAACCCAAAACCTTCACAATGAGCTATATCCTTTTCATGTTTCATTTTGAGTAACAGTCTCACTGAGTCACTAGGTTGCCCAGGCTGGGCTTGAATTTGTGATCCTCGTATCTCAACCTCCTTGAGAGCTGGCTGAGTTCACGGGCATGTAACACCATACCTGGCTCAGATTATTTAGCAAGGAAAAACAAAAATCACTGACCAAACTGGGGGGTCAGGGAAGCTTCCCTCAAGAATGTAGGCTGAGGTCTCAGTGATGAGAAGAATGACTATCAGAAGCTATCTCTTCCCCCACACAGAGGAAGAAAACCCTTTAATAAAGAAAATGTACACACACGTGACCCCAGCACTTGGAAGGCAGGAGAACTGCCACAAGTTCAGAGAAAAAAGCACATGTAATGGCTCAGGAGGAAGACAAACAGATAGACAGATTAAATAAATATATACACAAGGGGGCTGGGGATTTAGCTCAGCGGCAAAAGCGCCTGCCTGGCAAGCGCAAGGTCGTGAGTTCGGTTCCCGGTACCGGAGAAAAACCAAAAAAAAACCAAAACAAAATAAATATATACACACACACACACACACACATCACGGCATAATACATTCACAGGGCATAATACTTTCAAAGCCTAAAAGGTTAGGGCAGAGACTGACAACAGAGGGCAAGAAAGGTTGGCTGGGCTAGATCACACAGAATACACACCATTCTTTTTCAGAACAATGGTTCAGGAGAATGGTGTTCCAATCACAGGTTTGTGTTTTGAAAAGTTCACTCTAGCACAATGCAGAAAACCTGCTGGAGGGGCCAGAAGATGCATGCAAGATGATTAAAAAACTATTACTGGGGCTGGGGATTTAGCTCAGCGGCAAAGCGCTTGCCTGGCAAGCACAAGGTTGTGAGTTTGGTCCCTGGTACCGGAGAAAAACCAAAAAATAAATAAATAAATAAATAAAATAAAAAACTATTACTGAAATCTGAGCCTAAGATGACGGTTTGAACTAGTAGGGTGGTCACAAGGAAGACAGAAGTGAATTAATTTTAGACATATTGAGGCTGCAGAATCAACAGGAATTGCTGTGAGATTATATGTAAGAAGTAACAGAGTGTAAGGTGTCAAATTATATCCCAGAAATCTGTGATGCCTGAATAATGGTACCATGCACTGAGATGGGATAAAGAGACGTTGGGGAAATCCTATTTTGAGGGAGGGTAGGGGTAAACTGAAGACTCTGTGGCATAAGATGATAACTGCATCTACCAATCTAAAACTCCAAGGAGAGGCCTGGGTTGAAGATATGAAGTTAGGAGTCATCATTACTGGAGTGGTGATTAAACCATGGGCACAGCAGACATCAAGTAAAGAGAAGTACAAAATAAGAAACAAGAGCCTAGGGTTAAGCTATCCAGAGTGCTTTCATCTAAAGGTCTCAATCATTTAAAAGGAAAACATTTTCTGAAGAAAGTTATGTTCTTAAAATTTCTGTTAACCAAATCTTAAAATCTTAAACTCAGTAAGAAACCTTCAAAACCTGCACTTATTTAGCCCCAAATGAATCTGTAATGTTTTACTTATTAAAAGACAAAGCATGCCAAAAAAAATCAGTATAGCCAAATGCCATCATCTTGTTGTGACAGTTACAGAGAATAAATCATGTATTTTTCAATGGCATAGTGTCTACTTGAAAAAGTAAAAATGAAGAGCAAAGGAAAAACTGACTGTAAAATGAACTTGGGCCAAGTAAAAGAGGAAAAGGCAAAGTAAGAGGACATCCTATTATGAGGAAAGCCATAAATTTTAAGTTTTAATTTTAGAAAGGTACCAGAACATGTCTAAAATATAATCAAGACTATGAATATGATTATTTCAAGAAAGAAACAAATTACTAATACCAGAGGCTCTAAGCTGTCAAAAGAATCTATAGCCCCAAATTGGTATGTAATAGGAAGATTCTTTCTACATCAATTTTTTGTTCTAAAAAATATACCTCACATTTCTGCCACTTGAGATAATGTAAGACAAGTGAATAGGATGGTGTGAGTGGCAACAAAATGACATGTCACCCCCCCCTCAACCCATACCAATGTAGAGATTAAACTTTATTTTTTACTCAAGGTTTCTCAGACAAAGAAAAATGGCTAATTTACGATACAGCAAGAAGTCACACTGAATTAGCTCACCCTTCCCAATATTCTGGACTGCTTTCTCAGGCTCAGTTCTCCTTACTATACTAAAAAAGCAATGAGTGGAACTAAAATTATAGTCTCGGCTGAGATTATATTCTGCATACTTACAGTCTTCAAACTATGGTATGCACAACTGTGGGTGTTATGTCCCAGGGTATTCAAATAAACAGGATAAAAACTGGTACAGCTGCCTCTTGTTAAATTTATGTGACAATTTGGGAGGGAAAGACCTTGAACATAAATGGTAATATAGTGTAAAACACAAACTACTCCATGAATTCCTATGATAAAACTTATGTGTGTGCTGTTTTGAATGTTACCCATAGGACTTGGGAAGGGGAAGCTGTACAGTATTATGTACTCACTCTCTGTCAAATATAATTAAGAAAGAGAGAATAATTAAGACACACCTCTCATGTTCCACTCACCATGTTGGCATTCATTAATCAAGACACATCAACTGTAACCTTTTATTCCACTCTAGAACCCAGTCCAACTCTTTATCACCTCAAACTGGGGTGGTGCAAAAGCTTGTCTGAGGGTATAGACTCTTGCTATCCCAACCATCACAGATTATGTTGCTTTCATACACGTACACCACCAAATTAAATACTGTAAGTAACAATGGCTACCATCAAGTGCCTATTAGGATAGATCACATGCTTTACTTCCACCATCTCATTTAACCACTTTATAAAGTAGCAGTGTTACTTTACAGAGAAAGCTAAGAGTCAGATTAAACTATCCAATTAACTAAAATAAATACCTGAGTTGGGACTTCTGCCCATGTCTGACTTGAAAGCCTATTCTGCTAGTTATGTATTGAAAAGATACTGTCCCAATCATTTTACTAAACATCCAGGGCATATACTTTCAATCTTAGTTCAAAACCCTTAATACTTCCCATGTTTATAAACCATGTTCAAAATAACAAAACAAAACAAAGTAAAAAAACTGAAGACCCTCCACTGAAAAATGTTCTGCAGCCAAGCAATTACTTCCCCAAACTAAGCTCTCACTAAACTCTGCACATACAATTCATCTCAGTCTACAACAATTCCCACACCACTTAAAGAAACTCTTTCCTGTAAGGATCAACTTAAGCTATATATCCTGCCTCATTTAGATTTCTGATGGCTCCCTAAAATACAGCACTTAAAATCAGGGCAGGCTCTTATGAACCACTTAATTGTCTAAGACTTCTGAGCACAAAAACTACACTGCAACTTTTTCCTTGAACTAGGCATATATGGGCAACTCACTGCTTAATCTTCTTTCCACTACCTTACTGAGGCATACGTTAACTAGACAAGTCTTTCAAACAGTACAAGGGTAGGCACCGGATTTTCTTATACGCAGCTGGTTCCCTTCCAGCCTGAAGCTTCTCCAAGCTTCACTTCTTAAAAGTGGTATTCAAACACACCCCACCTTACTATTACCAAAAAACCTAGTAAGCTTCCTGGGAAGACAGAAGCCACCAGGTATGAATTCCTCTATCACTCCTCCCTAGCCACCTGAGAATCATACCTGTACCTTCACCATCTTAACCTCACTTCTTTCTCAGTGTGTCAGCCTATGCTTCGCCCTCCTGCCTCCGAGTTCTTTTTTGTTTTTTTTTTTTTTTGGTTTTTCTCGGGTACCGGGAACCGAACTCACGACTTACACTTGCCAGGCAGGCACTTTGCCGCTGAGCTAAATCCCCAGCCCGCTCCGGGTTAATTTCTCTACCGGGTTCCTGATCCCATTCTCTTTGAAGTCTGAGATCTTTACTATCTGCTCCCTTCCCCTCAGTCTTTCTCTAAGGCCTGTTCCTCTCAACAAATGAGCTCAATCTTTTCTCCAACATTTACTTTCAAAAATGTATTCAGGACTTTGTGACTAGAACTGATGGGGCAGTGAAGCCTGAGTGGTAAGCAGATCTTAAGAGGCCACAAGGAAGAATGGATTTTATTCCACCTGCAACAGGAAGCCCCTGGAGAATCACAAGCAGGAAATAATGGGTTCTGACTATTTTAAAAGCTCAAATATACAAAAATACTTTTGGTCAACATATTAGTGTTTCCACCATTAGAAACTGTTTTAGAAACTGTTGCAATGCACCCTCTAACCTATTACTTCAAGGTCAGGAAAACTTAAAAGGACATACTGTCTCAAATTTGTAATGCTATATCAAACACATACTAGCTTTAAATGAAAGTTAAAATTACAGGTGTGGTTAACAAACTTGATAAACTACACCTACCTGCTGAATTTTTCTCATTTAGCAAGTAAGTTTAGGAAATACCATCACAATTTTACTTCTCAGATTATGAACTTCTAATCCAAAAATTCCAACTCACCTCGACAAGCTTCTTCAAAATCTTGGGTTATGTCCACCCAGCTTGTATTGCTTTTTTCCATTTTTTCAGGGACACTGAGCTCCCATCCTGAATCATCATCATCTACAGATGCTTTCATAACCATTATTATTGTGAAACGAACACTGGTGTAAAAGAGAGGATGCAGTTTTCAGGATAAAAATATTTGCAAAACTGTGCGTTTAAGTATCAAGTGAAAGACTTACTAAACTCTTTAAGTAGAATGCTTCTGGGTCTGCAGATGGTCCTGCAAAAACTACCTCAATGTAATTAAATCTCATACTAACACTACTGCGCCTCACTTACTAATACCCACCATCTACCATGGCTCATACTTTGCTTTCCTCCTATTTAAAAATAAAAAGAAACACCACACACCATCCCACCACTGGCCTAAAAAGAACCAACTCCAGAAATTCCAACTTTCAACCCTGGCCACGAATGGCCCAGGAGCACTATCAGGGCGCCCTCTCGCAGCTCAGGACCCCGAGCGCCCAGTGAAGTCACCCAGACGGGGCTCCGCGGCCGACCCCCGAGCCCGGGCCCCGACCCGGACCAGACCCAGACGGGACCCGCGTCGCCACGGGCGGGGCTGCGGGCGCTCACCGCAGGGTCC